>NC_056666.1:63863505-64213505 GCF_018350195.1 Panthera tigris
TGAGCTTTCCTGATATGCATAGAGATGGAAACCTTAGAATGAAAAAAACAGACTCAACTCTAAGTTAGGTTAGGGTGGGGTTGGTGTGGGGGCCTGTGAAGCTGGGGAGCCTGTATATTACTGAGTACCAGTCGTTAGGGAAAGGAACCCCAAGTGGGTAAGGTAGAGTATGGTAACAGCTGACCAAAAAAAAAAAAAAAAAAAAAGATTTGAATAAACAAGTGTCGTGGTGCCCTGGAGAGCAGATCTGGGATGCAAAAGTGAGCCTGCTCAATTGGTGAGAAGATTGATATGGACAGGGATCTCTATGAAACAAAATATGTTCTTATATATGGGTGTTTTGAAATAGTTTAATTGGTCCTATACTTTGTTTAACAATATGTATATCTATTTTCAAGTAATTTATTGATTTGCCTGTGAATGTATCTTTCCTCTTCTCACTTTTTCTTACTTAGAGTAAAAACAACAGAATAGAGTTTCTTATTTGATTTTCATGGAGGAAAAAGATATAGATCATTGTGGCTGGAGAGGAGTATTTCTAGGTTTCCCAGGTGTCCCTAACAACATTCAAATGGAGTCTAACTTAAAATGCTGTGGTTTGGGGAATGTTTTCTTAGGGATCACTAATTACTTCAGGAGCCCTGCAGAAGAGTTGTTTGTTGACAATTTAAGATGTATTTGGTTAACTGGCAGTATTGAACTGAAGTTGTCACATTATTGTGTTGTTCATTTTTATGTACAATGACTTCCTGTGTGATTTGATAATGCCATTAATTTGTGAGTGTTTTTATGGTAGCACAGCTTTAGTCCCCAGGAATGCTTAAAGCATGGGTCCTACAACAGAGACTTGACAAAGAAATAAAAGGGATATAATAATAAATGCTGTCGAGTTGGTATGCCAGACAATTTGGTTAGTGACCCGTTTTTTGAGGTCAAGTAGGAAACACAAGAAAGGACGTTGGGAGAGCCTGTATGGTGGAGAGGCTGAACTATTGGAAAGGCCAGATGGAAAAGTATATTATTATGTTAACTCTGCAGCCCTAGATCTGCTCACAGGACTGCTAAAATAAAGCTTGTCCTGTGCTTCATTAATCATGAAGAAATTTCTTTTTAGACATTGAGTCGAACTTTCTTGACTATATTGAGCACAGCATTAAGTGGTTGGTTGAGATTGTGCACTTAGCAGTTACCCTGTTCCATTCGAATCTGGTTTTTATCACTTATTAGCTGTGTGGACTTTGGGCAAGTAAATCCCTTGTGCCTAAGAAATAGGCATGATAATAGTGCCAACCACAGAGGGGTTATTGTGAGGATTAAATGCAATACATCTAAAACAATTAGAAGGATATCAGGGACACAAGTTAGATGTTTTCATTATTACTGCATTGGGATATATAACAATATGACTGTCTAAAAACCATTGTGTGGTGCATAGTTAACTTCAAGAGATGGAGAAAGGGTAGAATCACAAAGCTAATAAATACTCAGGGATGAGAAATGAGACTCATCTTTTATCTTGCTTGGTTTTCCCATACTTTTCAAAATTGTGTTATTTTAATCTTTATTACATATAGACATTTTCAGTAAATTTGGGCACTATATGTCATTGTAAGGATGAAATTGCAAGCCTAATTATTAGTCCTTTGGAGTGTGTAAGAACCTATACAAAATTTCCTTCTCTTCAAATTTTATTTTTCCTATATTTACCTCATTGTTTTTGGCCATAATAGAAACTTGTCTTTAAAAGTTATTCCCTACAGAGCTGCCTGGGTGGCTCAGTCAGTTAAGCATCAGACTTCAGTTCAGGTCATGATCTCATGGTTCGTGGTTTTGAGCCCCACCTTGGGCTCTGTGCTGACAGCTCACAGCCTGGGGCCTGCTTCACATTCTGTGTCTCCCTTTCTCTCTCTGCCCCTCTGCAGCTTAGAGAATGACATACAATTGAAATCTTTAACCAGGCTGCCCCAACCTCCAGCACCCCCTTGTAGAACTAACCACTCGCATTAGTTTCCTGTAACAAATTACCACAAACTTTTTTAGATTAAAAACTCCAAATTTTTTAACTTAAAGTTTTATAGTTCAGAAGTCTGAAATGAGCCTCACTGGGCTATAATCAAGGTGTTAGGAGGGCTGGGTGTTTGTTCCCTTCTTGAGGCTCTAGGGAAGAGTCTCTCCCCTTGCCCTTTCCACCACCCGAGGCCACCCACATTCCTTGGCTCATGGCTTCCTTCCATCTTCAACATAAGCAATGTCAAGCCAGGTCTCTGTTGTGCTACCATTTCTCTGGTTCTCTCCTCTGCCTCCCTCTTCCACTTTTAAGGACCCTTGTGATTACATGTGCCCACCTGGATAATCCAGTATCATCTTCCTGTTCTGTGGTCAGCTGATTAACAACCTTAATTCATCTATACCCCTAATTTTCATTTGCCTATAATTTAACATATATATTTAGGACATATTTAGGACATGGACATCTTTGGGGGGCTGTTGTTGTACCTGCTGTGCCACTGTTAACACTTACTTACATATTGTTTCAGAAATGTTTAATACTTCTTGATTTTTTTTCCATTTAATTATACATTTCATAGAACTTTCCATAGTTTTTTAATAGATACATACTGTTCTGTGTGGATATACCATAATTATGTATGCAGTCCCCTGGATAGTTGGTTTATTTTTATGCTTTTTGGTTTTTCTCTTAAACTATATGCTAAAGAATATCTTTGTAATTTTTATTTGCATGTTTTGGTAAATATATCCATGGGATAAGTTGTTTGAGGTTTAATTTCCTGTAAAAACAGGATGGACATTTACAATTTTGATTTTTTTTTCCAAATTGCCTTGCCAAAGACTCCATCAGTTAACCATTGATAAGAGTTCATGTTTACACGCACACTGGCAAACACTGTTCTTTTCAGGGTTTTTTACAAAAGTTTTAAACTCTACAACTATGATATGTTGGAAAAAAAAACCACTTCTTTTACTTTATTGTTTTTCATTATGAATTGGTGTTAGCATCTTACTGTGTTTATTAGCCATTTGGATTCTTTTTTCTTTGAAGTGCTTGTTCATATATTTGCACAGTTTTTCTGTTAGATTTACCACATTATTAATAATGCCAAGAACTCTGCTAGTTGCTATGCATGGTGCAGAGATGAGGAAAATCTGATCCCTAATTTCAAACTGCTTACATTCTAAATCTGAACTCATTTAGTGTACTTTAATGCCCATGTACTTATCCAACCCCGTTTGTCACTTTCCCCTTTCAAAAGGACTTAGTATACATACAAATTTAATTGAATGAAAATAGCCCAAGAAGGACCATGGATTAGTATTTTATTGTTTTTGACCAGAAGTGATTAGAATGTTTCCTTTTTCAAGAACAGCAGCAGCAACAACAACAACAAAAAGCAAAAGTGAATGTTAAGCTTCCAACTAATATTTATTAGTCAGAAGTCTTAGGTGAATAGTGGCAGAAACAGCTCCGCAGTCACTCTCTAGCACATTTCTATTTGATTTTATTCTTAACGTTTTTGACCATATGAGCTTTTCTGGGTTTGTTTTATTTATTTTCTATTTCCCTCCAACCGCACTAGAAGCTCTCTGTAGGCAGGGACCATATCTGTCTTATTCATTGCTCTATCCCAAACACCCAGAATAGTGTTTGGCCTTCATACAAGAATATTTGCTTAGGAAAGTATCTGTTGCATAAACAAAATAGGGAATTTAAACCTCTTAATAGGTCCCCTATTTTGATATATTCACATGTAATATCTATTTGCAAATCCAAAGCAACACAGGAAAATAAATCAAAGCCTGGCATTCCCCACAACCTTTCCTCCTCTGTTCAGCATGCTGCTGTCAAGAGCAGTGCATTTGCTCGCATCACTAATTCAGTTGGGGGCAGTCACATCATGTGCCTCTTGCTGAACTAAGCCTTTGAATCAGATGAGTGAAATTTGGGCCCATTCTTCTGGAATTCGATGAATACTATTACCTAGTTTCCCTCTGGTGCGATTAGAATGGAGCAGTGGCACCAAGAGATAACATTGCTTAAAAAGGAATTTCCTCTTTTGTTCTCTGTCTTCAATTAGTCTGTTTATTTGTCTCCGCACTGTTGAGGGGCATTTTTTTCTCCCAAAGCAAAAGCATTAAGATCCGTTTAGTGTTTTGATTGAGACTCATATCTTCTTCCCTGACTAAATCTTGCCCACTGTGTTAGTCTGCTCAGGCTGCCATAACAAAATGTCACAGACTGGGGAGCTTACATAACAAAACTTTATACCTCAAACTTATGGAGGCTGGGAAGTCCAAGATAAGATTCCAGCCAATTTGGTCAGGGCTCTTCTTCTGTGCTCATGTGGGGGGTGAGGGGCAAGCAAGTTCTCTGGTGTCTCTTTTTGAAAGGGCACCAATCCCATCATGGGGTGCCCACCCTCATAAGATCATCTAATTCCAATTCCTTCCAAAGGCCCCACCTCCATCACATCAGCAGAGCTTAGGACTTCAACCAACATGAATTTGGGGTGGGGGACAACAACTCAGTACCTAGCAGCTACAGTGGGCCAGTCATCTGGAGGGAGTTTGGAAAAGCTCTATCCATGCCAAAGCTTTCTCTCTTTTTAAAGTAATGGAAGTATAATTACTAATGTGACCCTTTTGATGCTCATTTATTCTACAAATATGTGTGCCATATTACTCACTGGATTACAAATCTTATCATGCAGCAGTGAATTGGAGAACATAACCAATCTGTCTGTGAGGCCGTGATCAGGCACCTGCTCACCTCCCAAATGTACTGTAGCACTCTCTTTTACCCATGTTGCTTCAGAACTCTGGCCACTTGTGGCTGCTTCCTTCCTTTTTTAGGGCCTTTGTTCTTGCTGTTCACTCTCCCTGAAGTGCTTTGACCCAGATGGTCAGCTCATTGTCATCATTTAGCTAAATGTCATCCCTCATAGGACATCCCTGACACCAACCACAATTACTCCCTGGGCCAGTTGGTCTGTGCCAGATGCTTTGCCAGATAGAAAGAAGACAAAGATCAGTAGTAAAGTGCCAGGCTTATCAAAGTGTTTCCCTTAATAAATGTTGGCACGAATGTTCATGTTGATAATAGCTGGCAGGTATTGAACACCTACTATGTGGGAAGCACTGTGCCAAGGGCTTACCATTATTTCTCTGATAAAATCCTTACAGATATCCTCTGATATACACATGATTATTGTCTTCACATCAGATCAGAAAACTGCAGCACAGGAGAAAATGGTAGAACTGGAAATTACTCAGTTTCACTGGGCTTCAGATTTTAGAGGCTTACGTAAGATTTCCTTTTTGTCAGATGATAAATCAGATCAGCAAGACAAAGTATCTTTATCTTGAAAAGTTGAAAAAATAATAGATCAGAAGGAAAATTGTAAAAAGAAGCAGTGGTGATTAATGGTCATGAAGGTATTTTGTAATTAGACCTGCATTTGAATTCTGACCCAGCCACCATTTGGCTCTGTGAAAGAATTAACTCTTATCTTTTGTTTCTTATCTGTAAAAAGGAAGTTCCAACTGGCACTAACACATTCTCATTCAATGTTAGTTTGATTTTCTTGAATAATAATAATAATAATAATAATGCTCAGTTATCTAATTTGTGCAGTTCAGCACCAAACACAAATAAACATTTAATAATTTCTTTTTAATGGTATAAAGTCTTTTCTAAGCAGCACTAAGATTAGAAATGCAAATTTTCCAGAAATTTGAAAGCTGTGTTGAAAGGATCAGACATTTTGTTAGGGAAATAGAAATAAATGTACAATTATATACATATAAAATTATTTTATTTGTTCTGGAATACAAAATGTTGCCTGTATTACTCACTGTAGATCCAGTGACCGTAGAAACTTGTGTAGCATTTTGTTGAGCTCCTCTGTCTCTTTAAAGGATTGTGCCAACGTATTAAAAATGTCAATAGGAACTCTCAAATATTAAGAGTGGAAATATATCTTGGTATAATCACTTTGAAAAACTGTTAGGTCTTATGTAGTAAAACTAAAGATGCATAGACTCTAAGATCTAGTGATTCCAATCCTAGGTATGTACCCTGGAAAACTTTGCACTTTTGAATCAGGGGGGCATATACAACAAAGTTGCCAGCAGCACTGTTTGCAATAGAGAAGACTGAAAACAGATGTCCATCCACAGTAAAATGAGTAAATTATAGTATATGCAATAGAAACTTAGGTTTGTACAGTTTATTTAAGTGGCTGCTAATCACTAATGTGATTGCAATTCATTAGTTCTCATTGATAAATAATGTTTTATATATAATCTTACGTATATAGAATATGTCAACAACACACATGCACGGACTTTAGCTCAGGTCATGATCTTGCAGTTCGTGAGTTTGAGCCCCACATCGGGCTTTGTGCTGAGCTCCGAACTTGGAGCCTGCTTCCGATTCTGTGTCTCCCTCTCTCTCTGCCCCTCGCCCGCTTGTGCTCTGTCTCCCTCTCTCTCTCTCAAAAATAAATAAACGTTAAAATTTTTTAAAATTTGTTTTTATTACAGTATAGTTTATGCACAATGTTACATTAATTTCAGGTGTACAATATAGTGATTCCACAAATCTATATGGTATGCTGTGCTCACCATAAGTGTAGCTACCGTCTGTTACCATACAATATTATTATAATACTAGTGACTATATTCTCTATGCTGTACTTTTTATCACTGTGACTTATTCACTCCATAACTGGCAGCCTGTATCTCCCATTCCTCTTTGACCATTTTGCCCATCCTCTCATGTCCTTCCCCTATGTCAATCATCAGTTTGTTCTCTGTATTGATGAATCTGTTTCTATGGTATTTGTCTTTCTCTCTCTGACTTATTTCACTTAGCATAATACCCTCCAGGTCTACCCATGTTGCTGCAAATGTCAAGATTTCATTTTTTCTTATGACTGAGTAGTATTCCATTGTGTATGTGTGCGTGTGCGTGTGTGTGTGTGTGTGTGTGTGTGAGTGTGTACCACATCTTCTTTATCCCTTCATCTGTTGATGGATATTTAGTTTGCTTCCATATCTTGGCTATTGTAAATAATGCTGCAATAAACAAAGGGGCACATACATCTTTACTAATCAGTGTTTTCATTTTCTTTGGGTAAATAACCAGTAGTGGAATTACTGTATTATATGGTCCTTCTATTTTTAACTTTTTCAAGGAGCATCCATACTGTTTTCCGTAATGGCTGCACCACTTTATATTTCCACCAAGAGTGCACAAGGGTTCCTTTTTATCCACATCTGTGCCTACACGTGTTATTTCTTGTCATTTTGATTCTAGCCTTTCTGGCAGGTGTAAAGTGATATGTCCTTGTGGTTTCGATTTGCGTTCTCCTGATGATTAGTGATGTTGGCATCTTTTCATGTATCTAAATTGTTTGAGATATTTGGCTATTAAGAATAGGGCTTCTCTGAACATCCTTCTTCATGAAATGCAGCATGTGTATGTGCACTTCTGTTAGTTATATGCCTAGGAGTAGAATTGCCGTAGGATGTGCCTGTTCGGGGATAGCAGAGACTGACAAACAATTTTCCAAAGTGGTTGTACCAGTATACATACCTAATATGTGAGAGTTTGGCTATACCACATCTTCAGCAATGCTTGGTATTTTTTTTCCCTTATTTTTGCCACTCTTGTGAGTGTACAGGTGTATTGTACCATGGTTGTAATGTACATTTTCCTGAGGGTTAATAAAATTGAGGCCCTTTTAGTATGTTTATTGGTCATTTGTATGCTATTTTTAAAGCAAGATATTTATTAATAAAAGGATCCTTGGAAACATTATTTAATAAGATTGATTATGAAATTTCTGTGTAAATCGTTGTATCGGTGAATTGAGGCTACATTATTCTACAGTAAGTGACATAATACCACTTGAGAATCTGAGTCACTCAAAGCAATAAGGTTTAATTATTGTTTTTGCTTCTTGCCTATTTCTGATGCTTAGTGGTTCTGTTCCACATCCCCACCATTCTGGCAGCTTGGCTGTGAGGACAGCTCCTATTTGGGGCATTGCTGGGCTCTGGGCAGAGAGAAAAGAAAGGCAGCAATGTGATGGGTCATACATCAATGCCCAGACGTGGCAGGCACTTCACTTTTACTCATATCCATTGACCAAACGTATCATGTGTCTAAGACTGATGTCAGTGAGAGCATTATATAATCTTCTAAGAGGGAGGGGCTTATTGGAAGGGGCAGTAAACATTTGTGGACAAGAGAGTGACCAATACAGTCTCTGTCTACAGAGTAGGTTTGAGAATCATTTGGAGCTGAATGGCAGCCGTCCCTCTAGGTAGGATATACACTCACCGGTTCTTCAGAACTGTGTCTGGTAGCTGCCTTCCCTGCAGGTGTGCCTTTCAAATACTTTTAAGATAGCCCACAATAAATAGTACATTTTACATTGCTATTCATCACTTACATGCATGCATATGCATGTGTACACATTCACGTGCAGGTGTAGAGATGCATATACATATACATTCTTAAAGCAAAATTTCATGGAACAATGCTTACTGTTACTTTCTGCAGTGCATGCAGATATGATCTCTTCTATTCTATCCTACTTTACCATATTCTGTTACTTGATACTTTTTTTAAATGCTGGAATCAACCCTCTAAATTGATTTCACAAACCACTGCTGGGTCATAGGACACAAATTGAAAACATTGCTCTTGATCATATCCCTTGTCTGCTGCTCCTCTGAATGCTACTGGTTAGTTTTCCAGACTGAATTTCTGCCTATGCTTTTTAGGATTCCCAGGACAGTTTGTTGTGTGGGTGAGCAGCATCTGCTTGCCCTCACTGATTTAAGCCTGTGCAATTACTGTTTTTGTCCAAGGGCCCTAAATAAAACTTATACTGCTTAAGTACCCAGAAGTTTCCCTGACTCTTCTTTCTTTATCTGACTTTTTATTTCAACCAGAATAGCCTTTTAGGCAAACAGACCTCTGATTCAAAGTATCATAATTTCGTAGCTGGGCAAATGTGAGTGAGTCCTACTGTAGGCGCAGGAAGGAGAGTTCCAGGAGCATGAGGGCTGTGAACGGGGACTTCATTACCTGGCGAGGCCCACACGCACTGTTTTCATAGGATCAATTCCTCTATCTCATGGAATCATTTAATAAGTATTTATTGATCACCTATGTGCCTGGCCCTGTGCTAGAGAACTTACCCAAAACTTGTACAAAGATTCGTAGATGCACAGAGTGTAGATAGTAGTAATCATTTATTTCTATGTTTTACCCTTCCTGTTTCTTTTTTTTTTCCTCTTGACCCAGAAATCCAGCCATTGTCAGAAGACAATTCCAGTTAAGTGTTTGTCACTCAAATGTGTATCCTGCTCAGATCTTTGTGAGTTCTCATGGTGGTTTGTCTATACGTGTGTGGAATGGGTGTATGCATGTTGTTATAGGAGGAAGGTATGGGGACGGTGAGACACTAAGTAAAAGTCTATCAGCCACCATGACACAGCAGCATTGTTATGAAACCAAGTGGAAAAGGGTAATGCTAAAAGGAAGGAAAACAGTGCCTCCACGTTTTTATGGAGTTCAGTGAGGCTTTGCATTTTGAGGACCAGACCTATTTTGATACCGAGAGGATCACACCATCTCTGTGGTGTTGGTGGCTGGAAGAGATTTGGCACCTAGGGGAGTACTGGTGTCAAAGAACCTGGCATGATCGGGCAGCAAGGCCTAGAGGGACATGGCAGGAAAAGGCCCGTTGGGATCGTCAGAGGCAGCAGTGAGATCCTTTCGTGCCAATTAGGAGGCAGTGGAGGCGCAGCAGGAGAGGAAGGAAATGGCGAATGCCTTGACAAGACATGTTGCTGAGCCCAGGAGGACAGCTAAGGAAGACTACCAGAAATAATTACGGGGCTGAGGTGAGTTCACACCTAACAGATCTTGCAGTAGCTGTTAGAGGCAAGAACTGGTGATACATGCGTTGTTACTATTAATTGTAACCCCATTTTAAGTCATGGGCTTAGATAACAGGGTTCTTTATCCTTGTCTGTATATATGCTTTACCTGTAAATGCCCTTTCCTAACAGGGTGAATGGAGCTCATTACCAGGAATCTTTGAACACTGTCCCCAGCCTTCCCCATTGCCTTGACATTTGTTTCTTCTCTTTTTAAATGTTTTATTTATTTTTGAGAGAGAGAGCATGAGTGAGGGAGGGACAGAGAGAGGGGTGGACAAAAGATTCCAGGTGGGCTATGCACTGAGAGCAGCAAGACTGACGTGGGGCTCGAACTTACAGACTGTGAGATCATGACCTGAGCCTGAGCTAAAGTCAGACGCTCAACTCACTGAGCCACCCAGGTGCCCCTCTTCTCTTTTTAAAAATCTTATCTCCTTTTCTACCTATTCTGTTCTTGATCTCTTGAGTATATATTTGAGCCTGAGGAGTCATGAACTCTTTGGCTGCTCTGTTATGTGTGTCTTCTGTTTCCTCTGTTGTTCCTCCTCAATCTCCCATTCCCTTCTCCATCCCCGTCCCTATTAAGAGCAAACCCCTTGCTCATGCATTTCAGCCTCCTACCACCCTTAATGTTAGCAAAACAACAAAAAATAAGAGTAATTAAGGTGGGTGTAGGGGATTGAATAGTGGCCCCCCAAGTATATATCACACAGCTCAGCACAGGCTAATCCCTGGTACCTCAGAATGTGACCTTATTTGGAATAAGGGTCTTTGCAAATGTAATTAAGGGGAAGATCTTGAGATGAGATCATCCTGGAGAAGAGTGGGCCCTGAATCCAACGAGAGGTACCCTCATCAGAGAAGAAAAGGAACAGACATAGGGAAGAATGCCTTGTGAAGACAGAGGCAGTGATTGGCTAATACAAGACAACAAAGGCCAGGGACCACTAGAAGCTGGAAAATGCAAGGAAGGATTCTCTCCTAGAGTCTTCAGAAGGAGTGTGGCTCTCCTGGTACCTCAATTTCAGACTTTTGGCTTTTAGAACTGTGAGAAAATAAGTTCTATTGTTTAAGCCACCAACCTTGTGGTAATCTGTTGCAGCAGCCCTGGGAATCTCAGACCGCAGGAGACTGTACGGCACCAAAGGATCATTTATTTCACAATCGGTGAACATTTTAAATAAGAAAATATTCTAAAAAGAATATGAAAACATTTTCCAATTGTTAAAACATTTTTTAAATGTTTGCTAAGTAATTATATGTAACATATTACAGAGCCAGTTCTCACCTGGCAATAAAGTTCTCCTAAAGTTAATGCATACGCAAATTGTTTGAGACTCATAATACATTTTTTCCTGTAGGAGTCATGTGATATATTATGGGTTTTTCAGATATTAATCCATAACAATCATTCTAATGTTAATCATATGAAGACTGTAAATTTCTTGAAACTGGGAATCGTCCTAAACACATTTAAATGTCACTGCCTAGCAGACGGCTTTGCATATGATGGGTCCTCCAATAAACACTCCTTAAACAGTTCACTTTTTTAAGTTCCAGTCATGTGTTATGGCAGCTGTTTTGGAGTCCGATTTTAAGTCTCGAAATCCTGGCTCTGCTACCTACAGGATGTAAGTCATTGAGCAAATTATATAATCTCACTGCACCTCAATTTATTTGTCTTATAAAACTGTGATAATCATAATACCTAACTCACAATGTTGTGGGGAGTAAATGAATTATTACATATAAAATACTTATAAAATAACAGTACTTGCATACTAGGATTCAATGCACACTAAATATTATTAGCTTTTAAGCACATCTCCCCAGCTAAATTATAAACTCTTTGAGATAGAGGCAATGTCTTATACTTTTTATAATACCAGAGCCTATATAATTTCTTACATATTATATGCATTAAGTGAGTATTTACAAAAGTATATAATAAAAGGCATGAATGAATGATTATATGCTTACAATACTTTCTTCATAAAAAATCAAATATACACAGAATTGGTAACATTCTAACATTTGTTACAGTAAAAAAATGTGATCAGAAATTAAATAAAATTTAAGACTTGTCAGAGAACTACAAGTATAAGTAAGAGAAGAAAGGAAACAGAAATCACTACCAGTGGGAAATTCTTCGCTATATTTTAGCCCCTGAAAGACAGGGACTTTTATCCTATGTTTCATTTTAATTCCAGTGTTTTGCATAATGTTTGGGATAGGAAGGCATGTGAAGCCTCATACATAAGAAGAGTTCAAGGAAACCCCTATGCAGATTTCCAGAGACCTTGTTCTTTTCTTTTTAAAAATTTTTTTAAAATTTATTATTTATTTTGAGAGAGAGAGAGAGAGAGAGAGAGAGAGAGAGAGAGAGAGAACACTCATGCATGAATAGGGGAGGGGCAGAGAGAGAGAATCCCATGCAGGCCCCACACTGTCAGCCCAGAACCTAGTGTAGGGCTTGATTCCATGAACCATGAGATCATGACCTGAGCTGAGATCAAGATAAGGCTTAACAGACTGAGCCACCCAGGTGCCCCTGGAGGCCTTTTTCTGTGTAGCTCTCTTCTTTCCAGAATTCTGCCCTGCAGATTCCAGCCACTTCAGCTTCCTGAGCTCTGAACTCCATCTGCTCACCTCAGGTGAGCCTCTGAGTTCCCCCACCTGGCACCTCCAGGCAGAAAGTTGGGGTGTGCATAGCATTTACCTCATCTGGTTTCATTCTTCCAGAAATCATAGTCCTATAGGCCTGTCATTCAGTGTCTGAAAACAGCTGTTTCATATACTTTGTTCAGCTAATTGTTTACAAATTAAAGTTAGGACTTTGTTACTTTATCACGGCTGAAAGCAGAAGTTCTCATGCAAGTGTCTTGGTTAAAAGAGGGAAGAAAATAAAGTAACTATAAACTAAGACTTTTAAGTCTTTTGTTTACTAAGAATTAAGTGCTATAATTAATTTAAAAAGACAGTGTCATTCCTCAATTCTAGGCAAATTTTCAGGCTCAGTCAGCAGTTTGCTTCAAGAATAAATAAAGTCTTCCATCTTCACTTCCAGCTTAAGTGAATTAGAATGGAGAATGGAATTCTAAAGTATAAAGAATGTACACTGTTCACTGACCCAGAACCGATATCTCATAGCTTGTTAGGCAGGATGGTGCCTAAGTATGTCATCTCTCCATGCATTTGTACATCCATTCTTACAGCCATAATCTATGAGGATCTTCCATTGCTTCTCACAAATTGGCTTCAACTTTTAATGATGATATATACAGATTCCTTCATCTAAGCACAGAGACCATGTCTATTTACATTATTTCTGTGCAATCAGTCATTTCCCCTTGAAGGTCATAGCTGTATAGTTCTATTGTATGTAAACTATCTATTTTAATCCTATTTTAATCCTCCTGTACTGGTGAGGAGAAAGGGATGAGAGTCATTTCATCAAAGAAGTGCATTATATCTACTGGAAGATTTTCTTGTTTGAGAAACACTCTTGGAATTATAGTTTCCAAAAATTTCAAAGTTTACTAAAATGCGGTAATTGTCAATTTTACAGTGGATGATTTCTTTTCAGCATAGTGGTAATGAGTGGGCCACGTTGTAAAATTCATCCTGTTGTTAGTTATGACCAGACTCTTAAAAGCTCCTTCATGTGAGCTGCCGAACAGCAGGTGAACCCCATCATCTAAAAGACATTTGGGGGCCACCTTTGGTCCAGAATCCAAGACAACACAGCAGGGGTAGAATTTAGGATGAGCAAGAAGTTAACGAATAATATCTCAATCACCTTATGGGACGTAGAGCCCTGGTCTGAGAACCCTGGCACCAAAGCTTGAATTCTTTCCTGGCTGACAGGACTCCCAAGCCCCACCTTCATGGTCCCATTGTGCCAGCACAAGAGTGGCTGATGACAGAGGCTGTCAGATTTCAAACTTTGCAGACTTTCAAACTTTCTACTTTTGGGTTCCTGTATTTATATATAATGTATATAATTTACCCACAATTTAAGCAAATAACTGCATGATTTCCTTATTGATTAGGTCTGTTGTAAGCAAGGCATGTAAGTTCAGGAGAGCAGAGATCTTCATAGTTTTTTGTTGTTGTTTTCTATATCCTAACACTTATAATAGTGTCTGGCACATAAGCACTCGATGAATAGTTGTTGAATGAATACATACTAAATATGAGTCTTTGTCAATATGTGTGAAAAACATCTATTCCTGTTTAGAGGCTTATCTTTTCATTTACTTTATAATAAATGATATACATATAAACAGATATATTGAATTTAAATGCAGTTAAGTGTACCAATCTTTTCCTTTAGAGTAAGCTATTTTTGTTTCTTGTTTGAGAAATTTTCTGCTACAAAGTCATAAACGTGTTCCTATATTTTCTTCTATCCCCATTTTTCCCACTGATGTGCAATGGCATCTCTGTGCTTTATTAATTTTTTTTTCACCCATTCCCCTACCCATCTTTTCTCTGGTAACCATCAGTTTCTTCTCTGTATTAGGAAGTCTGTTCCTGTTTTTTGTTTATTCATTTTGTTTTCTAGATTCCACACATGAGTAGAATTGTTGTCTTTATCTGTCTGACTTATTTCACTTAGCATTGTACCCTCTAGGTCCATCTGTATTGTTGCAAATGACGAGATCTCATCTTTTCTTATGGCTGAGTAATGTTCTATTGTGTGTGTATGCGTGTGTGTGTGCCACATCTTCCTTTTATAAACAATTTTGTTTTGATTATAGTATAGTTAACATATAGTGTTAAATTAGTTTTAGGTGTACAATATAGTGATTCACCAATTCTATATGTTGCTTGGTGCTCATCAAGATAAGTGTACTCTTGATCCCCTTCACCTATTTCACTCATTCCTCCCCACCTCTCCTCGGGTGACCATCTGTTCTATATAGTTAAGAATCTGGGGGTTTTTTGGTCTCTTTTTTTTCTTTGTTCATTTGTTTTGTTTCTTAAATTCCACATATGAGTGAAATCGTATGGTATTTGTCTTTCTCTGACTTATTTCACCTAGTATTATACTCTCTAGCTACATCCATGTTGTTGCAAATGGCAAGATTTCATTCTTTTTTATAGCTGAATAACATTCCATTATATACATATATATATACACACACACACGTATATACACATATATACACACATGTGTATGTATTTTTATATATGTATATATACACACACATACATGCACATATATATACATATATACGTATATATATGTATACACACACACACACAAATACATGCACACATACCACATCTTCTTTACCCATTCATATATCAGTGGACACTTGGGTTGCTTCCCTATCTTGGCTATTGTAAATAATGCTGCAGTAAACATAGGGGTGCATTTTCTTTAGTAAAAACCCAGTAGTGGAATTACTAGATTATATGGTATTTCTGTTTTAAATATTTTGAGGAGCATCCATACTGCTTTCCACAGTGGCTGCACCAATTTGTATTCCCACCAATAGTACACAAGTGTTCTTTCTTATCCACATTTGCACCAACACTTATTATTTCTTGTCATTTTGATTCTAGCCACTCTGACAGGTATAAGGTGATATCTATCTCATTGTGGTTTTGATTTGCATTTCCCTGATGATTATTATGTTGAGCATCTTT
Organism: Panthera tigris; assembly: GCF_018350195.1. Lineage (NCBI taxonomy): Eukaryota > Metazoa > Chordata > Mammalia > Carnivora > Felidae > Panthera > Panthera tigris. Next base: position 63,879,142 of record NC_056666.1, read on the forward strand.
TCATGTGTCTGTTGGCCATCTGTATGTCTTCTTTGGAAAAATATCTATTCAGGTCTTATGCCCATTTTTATACCAAATTACTTTTGGGGGGGAGTACAGAGTTGTATAAGTTCTTTCTGCATTTTGGATATTAACTCCTTATTGGATATATCATTTGCAAATATCTTCTCTCTTCTCCCATTCAGTAGGTTGCCTTTTTGTTTTGTTGATGGTTTTCTTTGCTTTTTATTTTGGGATAGTCTCAATAGTTTATTCTTGCTTTTGTTTCCCTTGCCCGAGGAGACATATGTAGAAAAATGTTTCTATGGCTAATGTCAGAAAAATGATTGCCTGTGTTTTTTTCTAGGAGTGTTATGGTTTCAGGTCTCACATTTAGGTCTTTCATCCATTTTGAGTTTATTTCTGTGTGTGGTGTAAGAAAGTGAGCCAGCTTCATTCTTTTGCATGTTGCTATTGTGAGTCAGTTAACTTGGACCAGTGGTTATCAAACTTTCATGTACATCAGAAGAACTTGTTAAAATGTGGATTGTTGGGGGGTGCCTGGGTGGCTCAGTTGGTTGCGTGTCTGACTGCTGCTCAGGTGATGGTCTCATAGTCCATGAGTTCGAGCCCCGTGTAGGGCTCTGTGCTGACAGCTCAGAGCCTGGAGCCTACTTCAGATTCTGTGTCTCCCTCTCTCTCTGCCCCTCCCCTGCTCACGCTCTGTCTCTCAAAAATAAATAAACATTAAAAAACATTTTTTAAAAAAAGAGGAAGGTAAACAGCTCTTCTTGAGTCTGTTGGGCCTTGACTGAGTCTTGATTGGGCCTTGAAGTAATATACACGCCCAAGTGACATTTTTGAGGTCATGTATTTTGCTCCTCCTCACTTTTATAGACAAAATTCTCTGAGTTTATAATACTTTCAACTTTTCCTTCTGATGACACCAGAAAAGGATGAAAGCTACTTCACACATATCTTGATTAATTAAATAGTAGATGAGAACATATTTTGTCTCACTGTTTAACTCACTAAAATGTTAAGTAAAGCAAAAGTAATTATTAGAAGTTTTTAGATAACAGTATAACAGGATAAAAAAAAAGCAACTCCAACAGAATACTCTTAAGAAATGTCCACCCCCTCCCCATGCACACTGAGAGTTCATTTGGCTAATAGTGATTTTTAATATATATTTTATATTTCCTTGGCCTTGGCCCATAGACTAAATGCAGACATTTCTCATTTAGTTATTTTCAGGTTTGTTGCCTAAGATGCTAATTGAAATTCAGGGCAGGGAAAAATACATCACTGGCCTTTGTGTATCTATGAAAAGGCCTTCTTATTGGACTTTGTTCAGTATAAAAGCTTCTCTTCTTTGCCAAGTGAGAGTGACCCTATGTGCGAAGTGTGTTCAGTGGGGTCTTCAAGAGCAACATCGACACCAGTCACTTACCAGCCGGAAGCCATCATGCTCTCTTCCCAAGAGGACAGCTTACAAGCTGTATGTGCCCCTGACCAGGTGCCAAAAGAAGACATTCACTCATGCTTTCCAAAATTCTTTCCCAGGCCTGGGGGAAGGGAGCCATCCTTTGAGCCCCTTTGTGGAACTCTGAGTCTCTAAGGAGGTAAAGCATGTTCTCATCCCTCAAACACTGCCTTTTCTCCCTGAGCCAAATAAGAATGTACTTAGGGCTTGAGGGTATGACCCCTTAGTTCTCTGTTTACAAAGAGCTTCCAGCCTCCTTCTGAGTTTGAAAGCCCACAAAATAAGGAATTCATTTTGATTTGCAGAGAACTCCTCATTTCACCTTGCATATTGTATTCTTTTCCTTTCAGTCTGTTTTCTTTGGTTATCTGCCTGTAGCCAGGAGATGAAGTCTAGGTGTCTTAATGAGAGGAGCCCTGACTGAGGGTTCTGGGGAATCTGGGTCAAAACCTAGAGCTATCATTTCCTACCTCTGTGACCTATCTCCATTTCCTTAATCTCTCTAGGCCTCAGTTTACTCATTATTGGAGTAAGATATACACTACAAGTTCTTTTTACTTAACTACTTACACCATATTTAATTACCAAATATTAGTATTACATACTAGTTATATATGGTTGAATCATATGTTCTCTAGCTGTCTTTTTTATGCCTGACAAATTGCTTTCCTAGTTCTGATAACTCATATGCATGTGGTTAAAACAACTTTTCTTAAAACTTTTTTTTAAGTTTATTTATTTATTTTGAGAGAGAGAGTGTGTGTGAGGGAGGGGCAAAGAGAAAGGGAGGGAGAGAATTTCAAGCAGATTCCACGCCAGCAGCATGGAGCCTGACCTGGGGCTCAGACTCATGACTCATGAGATCATGACCTGAGCCAAAACCAAGAGCCTGATGCTTAACCAACTGAGCCACCCAGGCACCCCTAAAACAACTTTTATTAAAACATTAAATAATCAAGGTGTCATTCTTCAATGGCAGTGTAATTGATTGAAAATTTCATTTTCGGTGATTATAAAATTGGTAACAACTATAAAGCAGCTGTTGTTTTCTTATAAGAGAAAAATCACAAGATTGAGAATTTACTTACCTTTACCTGCCAAGAAGGAAAAATGTTGCTGAATGTATTTACATATACATACATATGTATTTGTATCTTTCAAATATAACTGAATTTCTGCTAATACTTCACTCTGTTCATCTTGACTTATAGTACTTCATTTGGTTTTAGAAGTCCATCTGCAAAGATATACCTTGTACGGGTGCCCTGGTGGCTCAGTCAGCTGAGTCCAACTCTTGATTTCTGCTCAGGTCACGATCTCGCCATTTCGTGAGTTCGAGTCCTGCATCAGGCTCTGCACTGGCAGCATGGAGCCTGCTTGGGATTCTCTCTCTTTCTCTCTCTCTGCCCCTCCCCCACTTGTACTGTCTCTGTCTGTCTCAAAATAAATAAACTTTAAAAAAATTAAAAAAAGATATAGATTGTGGAAAAATGTTCTATTCTGAATGTTTCTTACTGTTACGGAGAATGTAAGGAAAATGCCTCAGAATATTCTCTTAGGAGGGCAAAACATTTCTAATGCCATTCATATCCCTGACGCCTCTGTTCCACTTGAGGGCTGACTTGTATCATCTGCCTTCCAGTGACCCAGCACCTCTGTGCCACCTGAATATGCAGGATGTGAGGGAGGGAGGCTGCACCCTCTCATCCTCTGCATAGTGTCTTCCTGGATGGTTGCTGGAATTCATCAGTATTGCATTCTATTTTCCTGGCCTCAACTCCGTTTCTGTTTGCTTTTATTAAAGTTGCAGCAATTACGCAGGATCAGATCATTGAAAGGACTCACATGATTCCAAAGGGTATATTCATATAAGGCTTTGTAGGGGCAGAAACCTTTCCTCTCTTCCCTTCTAGGTTCTTTGCCTTGTCTAATAACTAAATTGACTTAACACATTAACAGGAGACAAATTTTGTATGTATGGGTGGCCCCATAAAAACAGACTCCCCAGCAGTCAGGTAATTGAGTCTTATATGCCATTCTGAGCTAAGGAGAAGAGGGTAGGGGTCTGGCACTATTTTTTTAAGTTTATTTATTTATTTTGAGAGAGGGAACTGGATAGGGGCAGAAAAAGAATCCCAAGCAGGCTGTGTACCATCCACAGAGCTTGTCATGGAGCTCCATCTCACAAACCGTGAGATCATGACCTGAGCTGAAACCAAGATTCGGATGCTTAATTGAGCCCCCCAGGCCCCCCCAGAGGGTCTGGCACTTTCAAGGGGTAGAAGATGGGAAGAGCCAGTGTTTGGTAAACAAATGTTTGCGAAGTCATGCAAGTAGTTCTTTCTTATACAAAACGTTCTCTTTGGTTACAGCTCTCTTCCTGATATAGCCCTCAACCCCCCCCCCCCCGCCCCCATCTAAATTCTTTGAGGCAGTTCAGGGGAAGGTAAAAAATTCTCCCTGTCTCCTGGGCCTCTGGTTGTCTTCAGCTGCAAATAATCCATATGTCAAAGTGGCACATTCTGGGGTGGCTTATTCTGCTCCCCCTCAGCTTTGATAAACTAAAGGATGGAGTACAGCAGGAGCAGGAAAACACAGACAGACAGAGAGGTCTGAGCCTTCCAGACACAGCTTTAGGGCTCTTTCTTAATCTCAGTGGATGTGATTTGTGTTTAGGTCATGAACCATTAAGATACACACAAGATACCTGTTTCCAGGGCAGCCAAGACACAAGTTTACAGAAGAGTCTTTTGTATCGCCCTGCTCATATAGCTAAATTAGACAATATAATTTATGAATCTGAGTACCAATCATCAACCTATAAGTTTTCTATAAAAGATATAGGTAATGGGGCACCTGGCTGGCTCAGGCAGTAGAGCATGTGGCTCTTGATCTTGAGGTTGTGGGTATGAGCCCCAAGTTGGGTGCAGAGATTACTTAAAATCCTTTTTAATAGGGGCGCCTGGGTGGCTCAGTTGGTTAAGCGTCCGACTTCGGCTCAGGTCATGATCTCACGGTCCATGAGTTCGAGCCCCGCGTCGGGCTCTGTGCTGACAGCTCGGAGCCTGGAGCCTGTTTCAGATTCTGTGTCTCCCTCTCTCTCTGCCCCTCCCCTGCTCATGCTCTGTCTCTCTCTGTCTCAAAAATAAATAAATGTTTAAAAAAAATCCTTTTTAATAATATATAGACAAGTTAGTAGAGTACGTGTCAAGGAGAATTTCAGACTTTAAACAGCATACAAGTCACTCTTTAGTTCATTTTGTCTTTGTCATGGCCCAGGGTCAGCCACGGATGTCCAGGGGTCCCCGGAGATGAACACAGACCTACCTTTGACTGCAGGTTAACCCGTATACAGTAACTCTTATTCTGTGCTAATACTGTTTCACTCTCACCTGAACCTTATAACTTTTGAATTTCACTACCTAGGATTTCCACTATATGTCAAGTTATCACTCCTGTCATACCAAAAGTTCGTTTTTTAGGTGATACCAAAGTTCAGTTTCTATTTACTTATTTCATAACAACAACAACAACAACAAAAGCTGATACCAAGAAGACCTTGGTAAGGAGAGTTCTTTTTGAAACTTTTTAAGAAGTTTATTCATTTATTTTTGAGAGAGGAAGAGCGCATACACGTGAGCAGGGGAGGGGCAGAGAGAGCAGGAGAGAGAAAATCCCAAGCGGGCTCCACGCTGTCAGCACAGAGCCCAACACGGGGCTTGAACTCGCAAACCCTGAGATCATAATCTGAGCTGAAACCAAGAGTCAGACGCTTAACCGACTGAGCCAGTCGGTACCCCTCTTTTGGAAACTTTAATGGAGATTTTAAGAGGTATAAAGGTTATCACCTTAAATATTTATGTAAAAGATACATCTTTGAATTTCTTAAGACTTTTAATATAACAGTAAAAAATTGGAATGCCGGTTAACTAAAGACCGATCAATACTTTAGAGTTTGTAACTTGTATTTTATTAAGCACATACACAGCTGGCTTCCTATATTAGTTAGCCTGTAGGACTCATATTCCCAGAATATTAAAAGCCTTTAATAGGGAAAAGATTCTGGATACACTGTAACAGTGAGGACCATAGCTACCACTGCTTCAGTAATCAGAGTCTTTACCTATGAAACTTATTTAATAGGCAGTGAGTATTCAAAATGTGGGCACCTCTTACTACCATCATGTCATTAGCTCTAGCATCAATTCTGAGGAAAATCTGTAGGAAGTCCTCTTGGAAATAATAAAATAGTTTGGGTTTTTTTTTTTGTTGTTTTTTTTTTTTCAGAAATAGCACCCACTAATTCATTATAAACTGGGATAGATTTGCTGAGGCATTTATATGTATATTCATTTGTTATTTCTTAGAGAGAAGGAAACTATAACCTAAAGACAGAAGTTAAAATAATCTGGTTCATATTAGCCATCCCATTTAAGCAACAAATCACTTTAAAGATCATTTTAAAGATAGCAGAACATAGTGGTTAAGAACATGTGTTCTAAGACTACATTGACTCTTGCTCTGCCATTTATTCTTGAATTTAGGGAAATTATTATGTAACCAAACCAAGCCTCAGCCTATGTGTAAAATGGGATTAAGGGCACCTGGCTGGCTCAGTCAGTAGAGCACATGACCCTTGATCTCAGACTTGTGAGTTTGAGCCTTATGTTGGATGTAGAGATTACTTAAAACAAAATTTTAATGAGATTAATAATGGTATCCATCTCATAGAGTTAAGTGTGTTAAAAGGTTAAAAGTATTTCGTATTTCTAAAGTGCCGAGAATAGTCTTAGCACATTGTAAGCATTATGTAAGTGCTTATTAAGTTAATAATTTCTGGCTTGTAATTGAAGAATGCCATATGAAATACATGATATATATGATATATATATAAACATATATATAAATACACATATATAAATAACATAAAATACTTATTAAAATATATAAATAAAATATACATATTCCATAAATATACATATAAAATATACATATATGCATAAATAAAACAGCTTTGCAATGATTAGTCTGGTATGAAATTATGTTAGCCATGTTCGTTTTCATGTGGGAATAAGTTGGCTTTATAAAGTTTGAGACTAGGCAAAATACAAAGGAACTCTGGAAGTATAGGTGAGATACTAAGCACAGTGCATTGGGATGGGGTGGAAACCAGGCTCGTGTGGGACAAGATGAGAGGGAGATTTTTACCCACTGTATATATTTTTATAATTTCTGGATCTGGAATCAGTATCTCTTCATCTTAAATTCTTCATATGATGAGTGAGAATCATATCTACGTGTTGATGGTTTTTTCAAAGAATTTTCAAAGGGTTACTGATAGAGAACATTCTGAAGGATCCCCAACACAGTCCTGCAAAAACTTTTAACTGACTTTTGAAACAACTACCTACTAAGAAAAATGTATGATAGCTCAGTACAATTTACAAAGTGCTTTTAGAAATACTTTCTCATTTATTTCTGACAACTCTGGAGTTGACCAGAAAAGCTACTTTTCTACCTTTAGTAGAAAACTTTAGTTTTAATAAGAAAATACTATTATCTTAATAACTTTTCTTTTAATAAGAAAACTGCAAGTCCCAGAAATTCCTGGGTGTGAAAGCCAGTATTTGAAACTGAATCCATGTCTAGAACTATTTTTACTCTACCACCCACCTCTATAAAACAGATGCCTCAGGGCGTCTGGGTGGCTCAGTCGGTTAAGCGTCCTACTCTTGATCTCAGTTCAAGTCATAATCTCACAGTTTGTGATATGGCTCCTCATCGGGCTTTGCGCTGAAAGTGCAAAATCTCTTGGGATTCTCTCCTCTCCCGCTGCGCCTCCCCCGTTTGTGTGTGTGTGCGAACATGCACATGTGCTCTCTCTCTCAAAATAAAAAAATAAATATTAAAAAAAAATAACCTAAACAGAAACTTAAAAAAACAGATGTCTCTCTGCAGCTATTGTTTTTGATACTATGCCGTAAATTGAAGACTTCATTTGAGTAACTATATTCACTATTTTTTAAGTTTCCTGCTTTATTGCCAATGTTTGGACTAAACTTTTATTTCCTGGGTAATAAAGGTGTTTTATAGGAACAAAAAATAAATAGCTAGGTCAGACAGGCCAGATATCCTGGAAAAGCTTCAGAAACTATCTGGATGAATGACCAATCATCCTTTACTATACATACATACCTGAAGAATAAACAAAAATAGTGTCTCTAATAATCAGTCCCCTGAGGGACTAACTTGTCCCTTTTAAATCAAATTATGAGTTGTATTAATACCCCTCTTTCTGTTCAGCCTTTTCTTCCTGATGATAATCATCTCACATTTTGTTACCTTCCGTCCCTTCTCCCTTATCTTTCCTCTAAATTTTTTCTTTATTTCAATGTTTACTTGCATTAAAAAAAATCACTTTAATGGATACAATTACCTCCTTTTTTATTCACTTCTTTCCCTTTCACGATGTCTCTTTTCAATAAAAAATCTATAAACAGTATATTCCCTTGATGAATGGAAATTAAAATTACTTATCATAATCAATCACTTTGACCCTGTTGATGCTATCTATTTCTTTGGTTAGATCATTCTTTACAGTAAGATCAAGGAAAGTATGAGAAGCTGAGGTAAAAGGATAACTGTTAGAGATTGAACTATTTCTGGAGTATTTGAGAATGCAGCTTTCATGTGCATTGCACAATCTAGATTCAAATTTATTTAGTACGTGATGTAAATTTCCCTTTTCCATTTAATAAATCATCACAGTAATTGTGTAATCAGAGCAGCATGTATATTTAATGTTATAAAGAGAAACTATCAGAAAACTGTCATGCTATCATTCATTATGGTGTTTTATATCTTTAAATTTAAAAAAGAGAAATTAAAAGAAAAATCAAACAAGTAAGCAAGAGGTAACTAGACTGCTTTGGGAAATGATTATGGTTTCCTGACGTCAAGGTTGGTTATAGAAAAGAGAAAAGATTTCAATATTTTATGTGTGTAAGAGCTCATTCCAAAACAGATCAGTATATTTAGGTTACAATACCCGGGTCACAAAGCCACATTTTATTGATAAAAAATAACTTGCAGCAATTGAGTGAACTTTAAATGATCATGCTTCCTTGTGAAACATAATATTGTGATTGCTAGATCTGATATATGCTGGATAAATGCCAGCACGATTATAGTACTTTGCTGATGTAGAATGAAATATGTTTTGTGCTGTAGTAAAGCTGCCTATAGACTTCAAAAGCCACGATATTTTATCAGCAGTAACCAATTGTTTAAAATGTTCCACACAGTTTTAAAGGACCACATATTATATGATTCCATTTATATGAAAATATCCAATAGAAGAAGCAAGTAGAAAGTGGATTAGTAGTTGCCTGGAGCTGGAAAAATGGGGTGGGGTATGAGGTGGGCAGCTAAAAGGTTTAGAATTCATTTCTGAGGTAATAAAAATGTTCCAAAATTGATTGTGGTGATGGTCACAACTCTGTGACTATATTAAAAACCACTGAATTATATACTTTAAGTGGGTGGATTATAGGTATATGAATTGCATCTTAAGGAAGTTGATACCAAAAAAAAAAAATCTTACACAAAGAGCTTTCCTGTAAAACACATGTTCCACACCACTAAGAAACAATGGAAATGTTTCTAATTTATTTTGAAAATTTAGAATTATGTCTGTGTTCTTTTAATGCACTCTTTATTAAAGTAAAAGAATGAAAAAACTATAAATCAGGGTATAAGAAAATAAGTCATGTTATTTATTTTGTGCCATTTATTTCAAATGTTTGCATTAAAAGGATAGGTTTTATTTTGCTGGCGAGCTATTGTTTATGATAAATGTTTGAGATGAGGCATTGAAATGTGAACTGTTTGTGAGATGTATTGGTCCTTGGCTTCTTTCTAATGGAGTCAGATGTCCTATGGGAAAGATGCCTTTATTGCTTCAAATTCAGTCTAAAATCGTTAACTCTTCATGATAGCACTTCTTCAGAGCAAGATTTGTGTATGCTTCAAAGTGAGAATTGCAGAGTTTTGGTTTCGTTATAGCTTTGTTTCTCTGTTTTTTTTCTTTCTATTTTTTGTTTCCAGTTTTTATTTAAATTCCAGTTCGTTAACATACAGTGAAAGGTTAGTTTCAGGAGTGGAATTTAGTGATTCATCACTTACATCAAACACCCAGTGCTCCTCATAACAAGGAGCCCTCCTTAATACCCATCACCCATTTAGCCCAAACCTCTGCCCACTTCCCTTCCAGCAACCCTCAGTTTATTCTCTGTAGTTTAGAGTTTGTTTTATGGTTTGCCTCTCTTGATTTTTTCCCCTATGTTCATCTGTTTTTTTTTTTTCTTGAATTCCACAGTTGAGTGAAATTATATGGCATTTGTCTTTGACTGACTCATTTAGCCTTGCATAATATGCTCATGCTCTAGTTCTGTCCATGTTGCAAATGGTAAGATTTCATTCTTTTTTATGGCTGAGTAATATTCCATTGTATATATATACCACATATTCTTTATTCATTCCTCAGTCAATGGACACTTGGACTCCTTCCATAATCAGGCTATTGTTGATAATGTTGCTATAAACATTGGGGTGCATGTGCCCCTTGAGTCAGTATTTTTGTATCCTTTGTGTAAATACCTAGTAGTGCGGTTACTGGATCGTAGGGTAGTTCTATTTTTAACTTTTTGAGGAACCTCCATACTGTTTTCCAAAGTGGCTGCACCAGTTTGCATTTCCTACCAACAGTGTAAGAGGGTTCCCCTTTCTCCGCATCCTCACTAACATCTGTTCTTTCCTGTATTGTTAATTTTAGCTATTCTGACAGGTGTGAAGTGATATCTCACTGTGGTTTTTATTTGTACTTACACGATGATGATTTATGTTGAACATCTTTTCATGTGTCTCTTAGCCATCTGTATGTCTTCTTTGGAAAAATGTCTATTCATGTCTTTTGCTCATTTCTTAAGTGGATTATTTATTTTTTGGGTGTTGACTTTGATAAGTCTTTTATAGATTTTGGATACTAACCTTTTATCAGATGTCATTTGCAAATATCTTCTTCCATTCCAAGAATGGAAGAATTTTAGTTTTGTTAATTGTTTCCTTGACTGTGAAGAAGTTTTTTTGAATCTTCATGAGGTCCCAATAGTTCACATTTGCTTTTGTTTCCCTTGCCTATGGAGATGTATCTCAGAAGAAATTGTTATGGCCAAAGTCAAAGAGGTTGTTTCCTGTGTTCTCCTTTAGAATTTTGATGGCTGTCTTACAGTTAGGTCTTTCTTTCAGTTTGAATTTATTTTTGTGTAAGAAAGTGGTCCAGTTTCATTCTGCATGTTGCTGTCATTTTCCCTACATCAGTTGTTGAAGAGACTGTCTTTTTTCCATTGGATATTCTTTCTTGCTTTGTTGAAGATCAGTTGGCCATATAGTTGTGGGTCCATTTTCTGTTCTGTCTTCTGTTCCATTGATCTATGTGTCTGTTCTTGTGCCAGTACCATACTGTCTTGATCACTACAGCTTTCTAATGTAACTTGAAGTCCAGAATTTTGATGCCCCCAATTTGCTGTTCTTTTTCAAGATTGTTTTGACTATTTGGTTTCTTCTGTGGTTACATACAAATTTTAGGATTGTTTGTTTGAGCTCTGTGAGAAATGTTGGTAGTATTTTGATAGGGATTGCATCAAATGTGTGGATTACTTTGGCTAGTACAGACATTTTAAAAATATTTGTTCTTCCAATCCATGAACATAGGATGTTTTCCCATTTCTTTTTGTCATCTTCAATTTCTTTCATAAGTGTTCTATAGGTTTCAGAGTACAGATCTTTTACTTCTTTGGTTAGGTTTATTCCTAGATATCTTATGGGTTTTGGTGCAATTGTAAAGGGATTGGTTCCTTGAATTCTTTTTCTGCTTCTTCTTTATTGGTGTATAGAAATGTAACAGATTTCTGTACATTGATTTTATATACCTGCAGCTTTACTGAATTCGTGTATCAGTTGTAGCAATTTTTTGGAGTCTTTCTGATTTTCCACAGAGTATCACGTTGTCTGCGAATAGTGAAGGTTTGACTTCTTCCTTGCTGATTTGGATGCTTTTTGTTGTTGTTGTTGTTGTTGTTGTTGTTGTTGTTGTTGTTGTCTGCTTGCTGAGGCTAGGATTTCCAGTTCTATGTTGAATAACATTGATGAGAGCGGACATCCTATTCTTGTCCCTGACCATAGAGGACAAGCTCTCAGTTTTTCCCCATTGAAGATTATATTACCTGCGAGTCTTTCATACATGGCCTTTTCTATGCTGTACTTTGCCAAATGCTTTTTCTGCATCTATTGAGTGGATCATATGGTTCTTATCCTTTCTTTTATTAACGTGGTGTATCACGTTGATTGATTTGCAGATATTGAACCACACTTGCAGCCCAGTAATAAATCCCACTTGATTGTGATAAACGCTTCTTTTAATGTACCATCGGATTCGATTTGCTAGTATTTTGTTGAGAATAATGGCATCCATGTTCACCAGGGATATTGCCTATAATTTTCCTTTTAAAAATTTTTGAAAAATGTTTATTTATTTTTGAGAGAGAGAGAAAGAGAGAGAGAGAGACAGAGTGCAAGCTGGGGAGGGGTAGAGAGAGAGGGAGCCACAGAATCTGAAGCAGGGTCCAGGCTCTGAGCTGCCAGCACAGAGCCGACTCAGGACTCGAACTCCCAAACCATGAGATCATGACCTGAGCCGAAGTTGTTCACTCAACCAACTGAGCCACCCAGGCACCTCTGTAATTCTCCTTTTTAATGGGGTCTTCATCTGGTTTTGGAATCAAGGTGATCTGTCCTCATGGAATGAGTTGGAAGTTTTCCTTCTATTTATATTTTTTTGAAAAGTTTGAAAAGAATAGGTATTAACACTTCTTTAAATGTCTGGTAGAATTCTCCTGGGAAGCCATCTGGCCCTGGACTTTTGTTTGTTGGGAGAGTTTTGATTACTGATTCAATTTGTTGGTTATGGGTCTGGTCAAGTTTTCTATTTCTTCCTGTTCTTGTTTTGGTAGTTTGTATGTTACTAGGAATTTATCCATTTGTTTGAAATTGCTCAGTTTGTTAGCATATAATTTTTCATAATATTCTCTTTTAATTGTATTTCTGTAGTGGCGGTTGTGATCTCTCCTCCCTCATTTGTGATTTTATTTATTTGGGTTCTTTCTCTTTTCTTTTTGATAAGTCTGGCTAGGGGGTTATCAATTTTAGTAATTCTTTCAAAGATCCAGCTCCTGGTTTCATTAATCTGTCCTACCTTTTTTTTTTAATTTTCTGTATCTTTTATTTCTGCTCTAATCTTTATTATTTTCCTTGTTCTGCTGGCTTTAGTATTCATTTGTTGTTCTTTTTCTACCTCCTTTACATGTAATGTTAGGTTGCATATTTCAGATTTTTCTTGTTTCTTGACGTGGAACCGTATAACTGTATACTTTCCTCTTATGACTGCTTTTGCTGCATCCCAAAGGTTTTGAACTATCTTGTTTTGTTTATCATTTATTTCCATGTATTTTTTAATTTCTTCTTTGATTTCCTTGTTGACCCATTCGGTTTTTAGTAGTATTTAACCTCCATGTATTTGCAGTCTTTCCAAATTTTTCCTTGTGGTTGACTTCTAGTTTCATAGTTTTGTAGTCTGAAAATATGCATAGTGTGATCTCAGTCTTTTTGTACTTGTTGAGTGCTGATTTGTGACCCGATATGTGATCTATTTTGGAGAATGTCCCATGTACACTCAAAAAGAATGTGTATTCTGCTTTAAGATGAAATGTTTGAATAATCTGTTAAGTCCATCTGGTCCAGTGTGTCATTGAAAGCCATTTTTCCCTTGTTGATTTTCTGCTTAGAAGATCTCTCCATTGCTATAAGTGGGGTGTTAAAGTCTCTTATTATTATTATTATTATTTTATTTAGACAGAGAGTGAGCATGAGTAGGGGAGAAGGCAGAGAGAGGGAGGGAGGGAGATGGAGGATGTCAAGCAGGCTTCACTCTCAGCATGATGCCTGATGCGGTGCTTGATACCACAACCCTGGGATCATGACCTGAGCTGAAATCAAGAGTCAGATGCTCAACTGATTGAGCCACCCGGGCACCCCTAATGTCCCCTACTATTATTGTATTATTGTCAGTGAGTTCTTTATGTTTGTTATTAATTGATTTATATATTTGAGTGTTCCAAGTTGACATAAATATTTCCAAGTTTTAGATCTTCTTGTTGGATAAGCCACTTTATTATGATATAGGGTATTCATCTCTTGTTACAATCTTTTGTGTAAAATCTAGTTTGTCTGATATGAGTGTTGGTATTCCAGCTTTCTCTTGATGTCTGTTTGCATGATAAATGGTTCTCCATCCCCTCATTTTCAATCTGCAGATGTTTTTAGGTCTGAAATGGGTCTCTTGTAGGCAGCATATAGATGGGTCTTTTTTTTTTAATCCATTCTGACACACTGTGCTTTTGATTGGAGCATTTAGTCCTTTTTCATTCAGAGTGATCATTGATAGATATGAATTTAGCGCCATGGTAGTACCTGTAAACTCCTTGTTTCTGGATATTTTCTCTGTTCCTTTCTAGTCTTTGTCCGTTTTGATGTTTCCTTTCCATTCAGAGTCTCCTTTAATATTTATTGCAGGGCTGGCTTAGTGGTCATGAACTCCTTTAGTTTTTGTTTGCCTGGGAAACTATCTCTCCTTCTATTCTGAATGACAGCCTTTCTGGATAATATTCTTGGGCTGCACATTTTTCCCATTCAGCACGTTGAATATATCATACCACTCCCTTCTTGCCTGCCAAGTTTTGAGTAAGGGGTATGCTGCTAACCTTATTTGTCTTCTTTTACAAGTCAGGGACTTCTTTTGTCTTGCCGCCTTTTGGATTTTTTCCTTATCTCTATATTTTGCCAATTTAACTATGATATGTCTTGGTGTTGGCCTGCTTTTGTTGATTTTTGATGAGAGTTCTCTGTGCCTCTGGGATTTGGATGTCTGTTTACTTCCCCAGATTAGGGAAGTTTTTAACTATTATTTCCTCAGTCAACCTTCTGCCCCCTTTTCCTCTGTTCTTATTCTGGAACTCCTATGATATGAATGTTATTAGGCTTTATGGATCACTGAGTTCTCAAAGTCTACATTCATGATCTAATATTTTTCTTTCCCTCTTCTTTTCAGCTTCACAATTTTCCATAATTTCATCTCCCATTTTTTAAAGGTTTGTTGATTTATTGAGAGAGAGAGAGAGAGAGAGAGAGAGAGAGAGAGAAAGCAGGGAAGTGGCAGAGAGAGGGAGAGACACAATCCCAGAGCAGGGTCTGAACTGTCAGCCGAGTGCTCAAACTCACAAACTGTAATATCATCCACCTGAGCTGAGATTAAGAGTCAGATGCTTAACTGACTGAGCCACCTAGGCACCCCCATAATTTTATCTTTTTTTCTTTTTAACAATGTTTATTTTTGAGAGAGAGCATGAGTGGAGGAAGGGCAGAGAGAGAGGGAAACACAGAACCTGAAGCAGGTTCCAGGTTCTGAGCTGTCAGCCCAGAGCCCAACACGGGGCTCAAACCCAAAACTGCAAGATAATAATCTGAGCCAAAGTCAGATGCTTAATCAATTTAGCCACCCAGGTACCCCCATAATTTTATCTTCTATATCACTTATTTGTTTCTCTACTTCTTCCATACTCGTGGTCATTACATCCAGTCAGTTTTGCATTTTGGTTATAGCATTTTTTATTTTGGCCTGACTAGTTTTAGGTCTTTTACCTCTGCAGTAAGGGACTCCATGGTGTCTTCTATTCTTTTCTTAAGCCTAGCTAGTATCCTTATGATTGTTGTTTTAAATTCTGGCTCAAGCATATTACTTATATCTGTTTTTGCTTAGATCCCTTGACCTAACCTTTTCTTGTTCTTTCTTTTGGGATGAATTCCTCCATCTTGGCATTTTGTCTAGCTCTCTGTCTTCTTTTGTATGTTAAGAAAGTCTGTTATGTTTCCTCCTCCTGACAGAAATGAATTTATGAAGCAGAGGTCATTTACCGTCCAGAACCTGGAGCTTCAGGAAGTGTCTCTGGTGTATGCTATGTGCACTCTGCTGCTATTTTTTGGCTGCTCTTTCCCTCAGGTCAGTCTTCTGCAGAGTTTCTCTGTAGAGGGTTAAACTAAGCCAGAGTGTGGCTAGTTTTAACTAGGTGTGCTCTGATCTACTTGTTAAAGAAGACCTGATGTTATTTCCACTAGAGCTGAAGCTTTGCAGAACTCTGTGATCAGTAGTAGACATGGTGTGTGTTTGTTGGGGGGTGGGGGTGGGGGGTTGTTCTGGTCTTCTGGAGGAGAGGCCCATTGCACTGATTCTTAGGCATACTTCCCCCCAAAAAAGCAGTACCTGCAATGTGCAGGGAGGTGGGCCTTGGTGTAAGCAGTTTATTTGGACTGCCACTGTCGGCACTGTGCTGGTTAATGAAGTTAGTTTATGCTGAGGAGTGAGGAAGAGAAATGGTGTCAGCTGCCTGCCTTGTACCCAGCTAGGGGAGTTTGTGCCTGCTGTTGTCTGGGAAGTCCTCCCAGAATGGCAAACCATCTCCCCTCGTATAACCTAGGCATCCCTCATATCCTTGCCCTCACCCTGTCTGTGTCTGGGCCATCTGCCCACCAGGCAGCACAGGCTTTGTTGCTCTTGTATAGTCAGTAATTCGTGTCCAATCAGGACCTGATCCTGATTACCCTTTTTTTAAAAAACATTTATTTATTATTGAGAGACAGAGAGAAACAGAGCATGAGCATGGGAGGGGCAGAGAGAGGAGGAGACACAGAATATGAAGCAGGCTCCAGGCTCTGAGCTGTCAGCACAGGGTCCGACGTGGGGCTCGAACTCAAAAACCGCGAGATCATGACCTGAGTCGAAGTCGGATGCTTAACTGACTGAGCCACCCAGGCACCCCTGTTTTACCCTTTTAAAAAAAAAAATTAATGTTTTATTTTTTTTTAGAGAGAGAGAGAGTGCAAGTGGTGGAGGGGCAGAGAGAGTGGGAGACAGAATCTGAAGCAGGCTCCAGGCTCTGAGCTGTCAGCACAGAGCCCAGTGCAGGGCTCCAATCCACGAAACACGAGATCATGGCCCAAGCCAAAGTCGGATGCTTAACCGACTGAGCCAGCGAGGCACCCGATTTTACCCTTTTGTATATTGATCTACTCCTCTGCTTTTATTTTTATGCCATTATTTAAATCTGATCGTCCAGTCAACCCTTGGCAGTTGCAAGTGATAAGGGGCTTAGTGGTTTACACCATTCAGCTGTACAGATACTATCATTTTCTACTGTCTCAAAATAACATTTTTCAGTGATTTGGTCTGTGGATTGTTTAAAATTTTCCTTTAAAAGGCAAAAGTCTTGCAGTCAAATAAACTTAGCAAACACTGCATACCATGTCTTGCTCTTACAAAGTTTCAAAGCATACTAGCAAATGAAGTGCTCTGGGAAGTCCAGCAACAACAACAAAAATAAGCGCATGACTTTATTTAACGTAGTATTTCCCAAACTTATGTTTGAATGACTCCTAGTAACTCTATATAGAATAGCCTACTTCAGAATTCACTGTGGGAAATGCTGTCCTGAAATCATAATTCTCTTCTTGTTTATTACTCTTGCCCAGCCACAACAATTCTTCTACTTCCTTTTTCTTGCTGAGCATGTTTGTTTTAAGCCACATTTCAAAATTGCCCTGTTTGTTCTTCCTAGTTATTAAGTCTAGATTGCAATTAAAGATACTGACTCTTTGGTGCTCTGGATATTGTATTTTCTTCATTGGTAGCTCTCCTGAAGACTTGTGAAGCCCACATACTGCCTGTTAGAGCAATAGGGTTTACCTTATTGTGATTTTGGAAGAAAATCCTTATGTGTCCATCAGCTCGTTATCACAGAGATGTCTTGCTCTGTTTCTCATTCATTGTACCCATTCTTATGAGAGATAACATTGCAAGTCATGTCAGTCATATATCAATACAGTAAATGAGTTTATCAAATCTTTTCCTTAGCGCAAATTTCTAGAGATGGAATAAAGTATAAATATGCATGAATGGGTGTCACCAATAAGAATTTCTTAACACTAGGGGATTTTACATGGGACCTGCTTCGTAGGTGTGCTTTTTAAATTTTTTTTCAGTTTATGAACTCACATGTATAAAATATACTCACCCCTACAAAGACTTCCTTAGCTTCTCTTCGTGTTACCACTAATCCTGTCCAAGCTGGAAATGATGAGTTGAGCTCTGAGATACAACTACCATGTGTGACATGCCCACTGGATTCTAGGGCACTGTGATAAACAATTACTGAGAAAGTCCCTGCTGTCATGGCTCTTACATCTAGTAGGAGAAAAAATAGCCAATAAGCAAACAAACAAAACAGTAGTGATAAACATTTTCCAGACCATTAACACAGGGTTATGTGAATGTGACATGGGTAGCTACTTTAGATTGAATGATCAGGAAAAGCTTCTTATGGAGAAGACATTTAGGTTGAGATCCTAATGAAGAAACAGCAATGTGAACAAGGAAAAGGGAATCCCCAAATGCAAAAACTCTAAAGGAGGACCCAACTTGGGGTGGTTGAGAAACCAAAAGGCCAAGGAAGGGAGCCTCATGGGTGAGTGTGAGCAAAATAGATGATGAGCTCTTTATTTTTTTTTTTATTTTTTTTTAACGTTTATTTATTTTTGAGACAGAGAGAGACAGAGCATGAACAGGGGAGGGGCAGAGAGAGAGGGAGACACAGAATCTGAAACAGGCTCCAGGCTCTGAGCGGTCAGCACAGAGCCCGACGCGGGGCTCGAACTCACGGACCGTGAGATCATGACCTGAGCCGAAGTCGGATGCCTAACCGACCGAGCCACTCAGGCGCCCCGATGATGAGCTCTTTAAAGGAGGCAGGAGGCAGAGCACATGGGGTTCTGTTAGCACTGGTAAGGATTTGAGAATCATTAGCATATAGGTGGTTTATTGAAAGCCAGAGACCTTGACAAGGTTGCCTTTGGGGAGTAAGTAGACAGGAAAGGGGGGTACTCAGCATAGATTTGGAACAGTCAACATTTAGAGGTTGAGCAGAGAAAGATGAGGAGCAAGTCAGAAAGGACTCTAAAGAAGCAACCAGTGAGGTTAGTTTAGATGTCTGGAAAGCCATTAGGAGAAGGTGTTTCTAAAAGGAGGGAGTGGTAAATCCCATTGAAGAAGTGGAGTAAGAGGAAAACAGATATGCTTGTTACAAATCTAGTGGCAGCATGCAAAGTCATTGATGACTTTGATGAGAGCAGTTTCAGTGTTCCTCAGAATGGACTGAAGACAAATATGATCTGAGAAAGGGTGATCACGCATAAAGAAAGAGAGATACAGATATAAAGGTCAAGGTTTTTTTTTAATTAAATTTTTTAAATATTTATTTATTTATTTATTTTCAGGTATAGAAAGAGAGCATGAGCACAAGCAGGGGAGGGGCAGAGAGAGAGAGAGGAAGACACAGAATCCAAAGCAGGCTCCAGATTCTGAGTTGTCAGCAGAAAGCCAGACGTGGGACTCAAACTCACAAACTATGAGATCATGACCTGAGCCAAAGTCGGATGTTTGACTGACTGAGCCACCCGGGCACCCCAAGGTTTGTTAGTTTTAAGGAAGGATTTGTTATCTTTGTGAACAGTAGATTGGAAGCAATTAATGAAAATGAGAATGGGAATAGGAGCCAAACCTTGCTTTCCTCCCCACACTACCACAACCAAGGAAATGTGAGACAAGGTTCTAGGGGAGGGAAGGAGAAACTGATGATAGGAGAACAGGGAAGCAGGAAACTTATTACATTGTGGACATGTAGCATGACCACTAGTGCTTAAGACCTGTTTGGATTTGAAAGAATCAAGACTTTTTTGGTGTTTTTAATCGATCCCTCCTACCAGGTACCATTTTAATCCACAAAACAACCCTTGGAGGTGGTTCCTCCTGTAAGAAAAGAAGCAGACATGGAGAAGTAAGTAACCTTGGCCAAAGTTAGTAAGTGTTGGAGTATGGCTGTTCAGCTTTGGGCATGCAAGGCGGAGTTAAGGTTTATGATCAAGAGAGAGGGATGGAAGGGAATTAAATGTGTTTGCAAGAGAGTAAGTGTGTGACAGTAGTGGGATCGAAGCTGGATGAGGAGTGGGGTGGAGACCCAAGGTCATAGATAATGAGCAAGTTGGAGATCAAAGGTGGAAGAATGGCTGGGTTAGGAAAACCAGAGATGATTTAGTTACTGGTGACAACATGACAGAGTGGGTGGCTGACGTGTGATAGAAGAGCAGATCATTGAGGTTGAGGAACTGAGAAGTCAGGACCTGTCCCACGATCTGTCATCCAGTAGCCCCATCCTTCTTCTTGCCTCGCGGAAGAGAAACTCAGAGACTTGTGCTCACGGAATCCTCAAATAAAGCGTATGCTGGTCCTAAGGCATGGAGAGTTGGGGCAGTGCAGGTGGCAATGTCAGCAGGTTCCCTTGGGTTAAAGTGGGTCATGACCCCTATTCCTCTCTGTTCCCCACCCCTACACTTTCCTCAGCTACCCAATTCCAGGCATTCTTGGCCCCAGGGCAGAGAATTCTTGGCCCAGAAGAGGCAGAGAAAACAATGGTCCACTCCTCTCACCAACTGAGAGAAGTGTTAATTTTTGGCAAAGGAAGGAAAATAAGCAAACTGCCTGGCAGTGGAAACTCTGTGGCAGAGAAGTGAGAAATAACCCCATCCGTTCCGCTTCTGCAGCTTTTCCCACTTGGACCAGCATCTCTGGTCCAGATCAGATCAGAAGTTCGTGCTTTGACTATCCAAATTGATACTACTTACAACTTTATAAGCCACATCACTAACTCTCACATTTACTTTGTCGTAAATGGCTTTTCTTCTTACAGCCGATTTAGGTGCCTTTATCCTTACTCTGTTTTTTTTCCCCTCTTCTTTTCTTATGTCAGCCATTCTAGCTGCAGCGTACCTCAGTACTCCTAGCTCTCTCACTTTGGCTCTTGGAGTGGCTGCTCAAGTTCATTCTCTGTGGCTCTCTCTTCTTGTAGCCCACCCTCCCTGCTCCAAGCAGGGTCACTTGTCAAATTATAGGTCTGATCACATGACTGCTTTGCTTAAGAGACTGTGATGGTTTGTTCCCCCCGATTTCTTCCTTTAACATAGAATTTCCCGCAAAATTGTCTCGAGTTACTTTGCTCCAATCACACCAAACTGCACTATTTTCTAACCTACAGCCCATTTAAGGACTTAAAATGTTCTAAGCACTGAAAACATTTTGGTTCTTCCTCCATCCCATAGATTAACACTACTAGTCTGTAATTCAACATTTTATTGTATGGTATAATACTGAACTTAGACATAACCTGAAAATAATTGTCCATTTTCTAGATTTTTGTGAATTTCTCTTTCTATCTCCCTGTCAGTGCTTTATCTTTACTGATTCCTGCAAAGTAATGCCCAGTGTGACCACTGGGTATTTTTTTTTCAATATATAAAATTTATTGTCAAATTGGTTCCCATACAACACCCAGTGCTCATCCCAAAAGGTGCCCTCCTCAATACCCATCACCCACCCTGCCCTCCCTCCCACCCCCCATCAACCCTCAGTTTGTTCTCAGTTTTTAACAGTCTCTTATGCTTTGGCTCTCTCCCACTCTAACCTCTTTTTTTTTTTTTTTCCTTCCCCTCCCCCATGGGTTTCTGTTACGTTTCTCAGGATCCACATAAGAGTGAAAGCATATGGTATCTGTCTTTCTCTGTATGGCTTATTTCACTTAGCATCACACTCTCCAGTTCCATCCACGTTGCTACAAAGGGCCATATTTCATGCTTTCTCATTGCCATGTAGTACTCCATTGTGTATATAAACCACAATTTCTTTATCCATTCATCAGTTGATGGACATTTAGGCTCTTTCCATAATTTGGCTATTGTTGAGAGTGCTGCTATAAACATTGGGGTACAAGTGCCCCTATGCATCAGTACTCCTGTATCCCTTGGGTAAATTCCTAGCAGTGCTATTGCTGGGTCATAGGATAGGTCTATTTTTAATTTTCTGAGGAATCTCCACACTGTTTTCCAGAGTGGCTGCACCAGTTTGCATTCCCACCAACAGTGCAAGAGGGTTCCCATTTCTCCACATCCTCTCCAGCATCTATAGTCTCCTGATTTGTTCATTTTGGCCACTCTGGCGTGAGGTGATATCTGAGTGTGGTTTTGATTTGTATTTCCCTGATAAGGAGCGACATTGAGCATCTTTTCATGTGCCTATTGGCCATCCGGATGTCTTCTTTAGAGAAGTGTCTGTTCATGTTTTCTGCCCATTTCTTCACTGGGTTATTTGTTTTTTCGGTGTGGAGTTTGGTGAGCTCTTTATAGATTTTGGATACTAGCACTTTGTCCGATATGTCATTTGCAAATATCTTTTCCCATTCCGTTGGTTGCCTTTTAGTTTTGTTGGTTGTTTCCTTTGCTGTGCAGAAGCTTTTTATCTTCATAAGGTCCCAGTAATTCATTTTTGCTTTTAATTCCCTTGCCTTTGGGGATGTGTCGAGTAAGAGATTGCTACGGCTGAGGTCAGAGAGGTCTTTTCCTGCATTCTCCTCTAGGGTTTTGATGGTTTCCTGTCTCACATTCAGGTCCTTTATCCATTTTGAGTTTATTTTTGTGAATGGTGTGAGAAAGTGGTCTAGTTTCAACCTTCTGCATGTTGCTGTCCAATTCTCCCAGCACCTTTGTTAAAGAGACTGTCTTTTTTCCATTGGATGTTCTTTCCTGCTTTGTCAAAGATGAGTTGGCCATACGTTTGTGGGTCTAGTTCTGGGGTTTCTATTCTATTCCATTGGTCTATGTGTCTGTTTTTGTGCCAATACCATGCTGTCTTGATGATGACAGCTTTGTAGTAGAGGCTAAAGTCTGGGATTGTGATGCCTCCTGCTTTGGTCTTCTTCTTCAAAATTACTTTGGCTATTCGGGGCCTTTTGTGGTTCCATATGAATTTTAGGATTGCTTGTTCTAGTTTCGAGAAGAATGCTGGTGCAATTTTGATTAGGATTGCATTGAATGTGTAGATAGCTTTGGGTAGTATTGACGTTTTGACAATATTTATTCTTCCAATCCATGAGCAGGGAGTGTCTTTCCATTTCTTTATATCTTCTTCAATTACCTTCATAAGCTTTCTATAGTTTTCAGCATACAGATCTTTTACATCTTTGGTTAGATTTATCCCTAGGTATTTTATGCTTCTTGGTGCAATTGTGAATGGGATCAGTTTCTTTATTTGTCTTTCTGTTGTTCATTGTTAGTGTATAAGGATGCAACTGATTTCTATACATTAATTTTGTATCCTGCAACTTTGCTGAATTCATGTATCAGTTCTAGCAGACTTTTGGTGGAATCTATCAGATTTTCCATGTATAATATTATGTCATCTGCAGAAAGCGAAAGCTTCACTTCATCTTTGCCAATTTTGATGCCTTTGATTTCCTTTTGTTGTCTGATTGCTGATGCTAGAACTTCCAACACTATGTTAAACAACAGCAGTGAGAGTGGGCATCCCTGTCGTGTTCCTGATCTCAGGGAAAAAGCTCTCAGTTTTTCCCCATTGAGGATTATGTTAGCTGTGGGCTTTTCATAAATGGCTTTTATGATCTTTAAGTATGTTCCTTCTATCCCGACTTTCTCAAGGGTTTTTATTAAGAAAGGTTGCTGGATTTTGTCAAAGGCCTTTTCTGCATCGATTGACAGGATCATATGGTTCTTATCTTTTCTTTTATTAATGTGATGTATCACATTGATTGATTTGCAAATGTTGAACCAGCCCTGCGTCCCAGGAATGAATCCCACTTGATCATGGTGAATAATTCTTTTTGTATGCTGTTGAATTCAATTTGCTAGTATCTTATTGAGAATTTTTGCATCCATATTCATCAGGGATATTGGCCTGTAGTTCTCTTTTTTTGCTGGGTCTCTGTCTGGTTTAGAAATCAAAGTAATACTGGCTTCATAGAATGAGTCTGGAAGTTTTCCTTCCCTTTCTATTTCTTGGAATAGCTTGAGAAGGATAGGTGTTACTTCTGCTTTAAACGTCTGGTAGAACTCCCCTGGGAAGCCATCTGGTCCTGGACTCTTATTTGTTGGGAGATTTTTGATAACCGATTCAATCTCCCCGCTGGTTATGGGTCTGTTCAAGCTTTCTATTTCCTCCTGATTGAGTTTTGGAAGAGTGTGGGTGTTTAGGAATTTGTCCATTTCTTCCAGGTTGTCCAATTTGTTGGCATGTAATTTTTCATTGTATCCCTGAGGGATTGGTTGTAATAATTCCATTTTCATTCATGATTTTATCTATTTGGGTCATCTCCCTTTTGTTTTTGAGAAGCCTGGCTAGAGGCTTATCAATTTTGTTTATTTTCTCAAAAAACCAATTCTTGGTTTCATTGATCTGCTCTACCGTTTTTTTAGATTCTATATTGTTTATTTCTGCTCTGATCTTTATTATTTCTCTTCTTCTGCTGGGTTTTGGCTGCCTTTGCTGTTCTGCTTCTATTTCCTTTAGGTGTGCTGTTAGATTTTGTATTTGGGATTTTTCTTGCTTCTTGAGATAGGCCTGGATTGCAATGTATTTTCCTCTCAGGACTGCCTTCGCTGCATCCCAAAGCGTTTGGATTGTTGTATTTTCATTTTCGTTTGTTTCCATATATTTTTTAATTTCTTCTCTAATTGCCTGGTTGACCCACTCATTCTTTAGTAGGGTGTTCTTTAACCTCCATGCTTTTGGAGGTTTTCCAGACTTTTCCCTGTGGTTGATTTCAAGCTTCATAGCATTGTGGTCTGAAAGTATGCATGGTATAATTTCAATTCTTGTATACTTATGAAGGGCTGTTTTGTGACCCAGTATATGATCTATCTTGGAGAATGTTCCATGTGCACTCGAGAAGAAAGTATATTCTGTTGCTTTGGGATGCAGAGTTCTAAATATATCTGTCAAGTCCATCTGATCCCATGTATCATTCAGGGCCCTTGTTTCTTTATTGACCGTGTGTCTAGATGATCTATCCATTTCTGTAAGTGGGGTGTTAAAGTCCCCTGCAATGACCACATTCTTATCAATAAGGTTGCTTATGTTTATGAGTAATTGTTTTATATATTTGGGGGCTCCGGTATTCGGCGCATAGACATTTATAATTGTTAGCTCTTCCTGATGGATAGACCCTGTAATTATTATATAATGCCCTTCTTCATCTCTTGTTACAGCCTTTAATTTAAAGTCTAGTTTGTCTGATATGAGTATGGCTACTCCAGCTTTCTTTTGGCTTCCAGTAGCATGATGAATAGTTCTCCATCCCCTCACTCTCAATCTAAAGGTGTCCTCAGGTCTAAAATGAGTCTCTTGTAGACAGCAAATAGATGGGTCTTGTTTTTTTATCCATTCTGATACCCTATGTCTTTTGGTTGGTGCATTTAATCCATTTACATTCAGTGTTATTATAGAAAGATACGGGTTTAGAGTCATTGTGATGTCTGTACGTTTTATGCTTGTAGCGATGTCTCTGGTACTTTGTCTCACAGGATCCCCCTTAGGATCTCTTGTAGGGGTGGTGACGAATTCCTTCAGTTTTTGTTTGTTTGGGAAGACCTTTATCTCTCCTTCTATTCTAAATGACAGACTTGCTGGATAAAGGATTCTCGGCTGCATATTTTTTTTTCTGTTCAACACATTGAAGATCTCCTGCCAATCCTTTCTGGCCTGCCAAGTTTCAAAAGAGAGATCAGTCACAAGTCTTATAGGCCTCCCTTTATATGTGAGGGCACGTTTATCCCTTGCTGCTTTCAGAATTTTCTCTTTATCCTTGTATTTTGCCAGTTTCACTATGATATGTCGTGCAGAAGATCGATTCAAGTTACGTCTGAAGGGAGTTCTCTGTGCCTCTTGGATTTCAATGCCTTTTTCCTTCCCCAGTTCAGGGAAGTTCTCAGCTATTATTTCTTCAAGTACACCTTCAGCACCTTTCCCTCTCTCTTTCTCCTCTGGGACACCAATTATGCGTATATTATTTCTTTTTAGTGTATCACTTAGTTCTCTAATTTTCCCCTCATACTCCTGGATTTTTTTATCTCTCTTTTTCTCAGCTTCCTCTTTTTCCATAATTTTATCTTCTAGTTCACTTATTCTCTCCTCTGCCTCTTCAATCCGAGCCATGGTCGTTTCCATTTTATTTTGCATCTTGTTTAAAGCGTTTTTCAGCTCCTCCTGACTGTTCCTTAGTCCCTTGATCTCTGTAGCAAGAGATTCTCTGCTGTCCTCTATACTGTTTTCAAGCCCAGCGATTAATTTTATGACTGTTATTCTAAATTCACTTTCTGTTATATTATTTAAATCCTTTTTGATCAGTTCATTGGCTGTTGTTATTTCCTGGAGATTCTTTTGAGGGGAATTCTTCCGTTTGGTCATTTTGGATACTCCCTGGAGTGGTGTGGACCTGCAGGGCACTTCCTCTGTGCTGTGGTGTATAACTAGAGTTGGTGGGCGGGGCCACAGTCAGACCTGATGTCTGCCCCCAGCCCACCGCTGGGGCCACAGTCAGACTGGTGTGTGCCTTCTCTTCCCCTCTCCTAGGGGTGGGATTCACTGTGGGGTGGCGTGTCCCGTCTGGGCTACTTGCACACTGCCAGGCTTGTGGTGCTGGGGATCTGTCCTGTTAGCTGGGGTAGGCAAGGTGGGTAGGCAAGGTGCATGGGGGCAGGAGTGGCAGGCTTAGCTCGCTTCTCCTTAGGTGATCCACTTCAGGAGGGGCCCTGTGGCAGTGGGAGGGAGTCAGACCCGCTGCCGGAGGGGTGGCTCCGCAGAAGCACAGCGTTGGGTATTTGTGCGGAGCAAGCAAGTTCCCTGGCAGGAACTGATTCCCTTTGAGATTTTGGCTGGGGGGTGGGCGAGGGAGATGGCACTGGCTAGCACCTTTGTTCCCTGCCAAACTGAGCTCCGTTGTCCTGGGGCTCAGCAACTCTCCCTCCCTTTGTCCTCCAGCCTTCCCGCTTTCCGAGCAGAGCTGTTCACTTATGACCTCCCAGATGCTAAGTCCCGCTTGCTGTCGGAACACACTCTGTCCGGCCCCTCCGCTTTTGCCAGCCAGACTCTGGGGCTCTGCTTGGCCAGCGGGCTGCCCCTCTGCCTGGCTCCATCCTGCCAGTCTGTGGAGCGCGCAACACCTCTCCGCCCTTCCTACCCCCTTCCGTGGGCCTCTCGTCTGCGCTTGGCTCCAGAGACTCCGTTCTGCTAGTCTTCTGGTGGTTTTCTGGGTTATTTAGGCAGGTGTAGGTGGAATCTAAGTGATCAGCAGGACGGGCGGTGAGCCCAGCGTCCTCCTACGCCGCCATCTTCTGCCCTCCCTTGACCACTGGGTATTTTAACACTGCCCTCAACACAAATATGACTCTGCTTTTGTTTCAAAAGTTTACTTCTGAGTAGAAGGGCTGTCCTCTTTATCGATTTAGTTAACTCTACTACGTGTCCTTCAAGGTCTGCTCAAATGTAACTTCCTTTGTAAGGCTTTCGCTGACTTAACCAGTAGTAATTGACTGCTCAGCCTTGTGGTGTAAACCTCTCTAACAACACTTGTTCTGTTGTGTTATGGTAAATTATCTGTGTGTCTGGCATCTCTGCTCCTTTCCCCATGTTACATTATTAAATCCTTATAATTACCACATAATGTTAAGTATTAGGATCCCCATTTTACAGATGAATAAACTGGAGGGTCTAGTGCCCATCTCACACAAACTATTATAAAGACCTAATGTGACAGTGAATTAACTAATTTATAAAAGGCTAAGCTATATGACTGGAAGGCATTATTTACACAATACTTTTGTGTGGTAACAAATGCTTAGATTTTCTTCTTGCCGATAATAGAAGGAATGTATTGTTTGCACAAAAAGAAATCCTTTTAATATTAATTAAAATAAAACTAAGAATGCTGCTATGCTCTAGTGCAATGCAAATAATGAGGATAGTCAACCCCAAACATTTCAGGTCCATTTGCTCTGAGGAGGAACTGGAGCTCAGATCTCTGGAGGTGACAAACTAAAGCATTCATTCCCTAGTCGTACCTTGTCTCCCTTTCTCTCCTGCTTTATTTTTCTCACTCTCCTTATTCCTTACAGGGGTTTTTAGAAGAGCTCACCAACATCTTATCCCAGGAAGAAAAAATTGTAGGAGATAAATGTATGATTCGTGGCACAAAAAACAATAGGAGAAATCTTTTAAATTTATGATGGAAGCAAAGAACATCGCTCAAAGAATGTAGTCTTTGCCAGTTCAAAAACAAGGACTTCTAGCAAAATACATAAGACCAGGGGCACCTGGGTGGCTCTGTCGGTTGAAGGTCTGACTTCTGTTCAGGTCATGATCTCACAGTTCATGAGTTAGAGCCCTGCATTGGGCTCCCTGCTCTCAGTGTGGAGACTGGAGTCTGCTTGGAATCCTCTGTCTTCCTCTCTCTTTGCCCCTCCCCTGCTCACATGTGCTCTCTCCCCCCCACCTCAAAAATAAAAAAACATTAAAAAGAATACAGAAGACCAGTTTTCTTCCTTTGGGCCTTATGTCTGTTTCCTTGTTAGCTAGTCTTTGAACTTAACCTGTCTCCCAGCTAAGCTCCTCCTTTTCCTTATTTAGCATCAGGAGTTTTCATTAGCCATTTTATGAGTTATTTGATAGTGATCCTCATTAGCGTTTCTGTGGCCTTAAATTTGACATTTACCATCTTACTATATAAGATTTTAATGGTTAATTCTCAGTGTATTCAAGCTAGGCTTCTGGTTATTACATTTTTTTTTACAATGTCTACATTCACATTTTAGAGCATGTGTTATATCTTAACATTTTTCTTTACAATTTTATATAAATGACTGGCATCCAATTTATCAGGCTTCTTCACATCTTTATGCAGGTAGATATGGACAACTAAATAAATATACATCACTCAGTTAATGGTAAGTTTCTCAAGAAATAGAACAATATTATTTCAAGGTTTCATGTTCTGCAAAATAAAATAATTTAATGAAATATTTTAATTTGGCTTTATAGCCAAACTCCACTATTTTTCATTCTATACTTATTGAGCACATGTGTCCAAGGAACAGGGAATAAAGTAACATTTCTGCCTCCAAGTTGCTGGACTATATAGTGAAGAAGAATTATAGCAAGTCTAGTTATTTCACAGATTTAGGTATGTTTTATTTCAAAGTGTGTTATTCTCCCTTTGGTCCCCACTCTAAAGCAATGCAAAACCAAAAGCCATCATCCCAGCAATAATATTCTTCTTTAAATTTTGAGTTAACCATTTGTATTCCTGTTTTGTTGTTAATTCCATGGTTATAAGGGCCTAAAATTTGCCAGGTGTTAGGGACACATCGATGAGCAATACAGAAAAGGTTCATTATGTTCAGATGAAAAAGGAAATTTAATGTCAAAAGTATAAAAGGTACGTGAATGATTTCAAGTAATGATTGGTGCTATTCTTTCAATGGTTACTTTTTGAGTGCCTACTATACACTAAAGGCTGACATATAAAGTAAATCATGCAAGGTGAAGGGAGGGCCAGGGAGCTGTCATCTTAGCTGTTTAGAGAAGGTCCCTCTGAGGAGATGACATTTGAATTGAGATCTAAATGACAAGCAGAAGCAGAAGAGTTTTTTTGACCTGGGTCCTCAGAGTCTATGGATAGAATTCAGGAGACTTGATGATAAACTTGGGTGGGAAAAATAATTACATTGCGTTCACTGAAGTCAGGCTGAAATTTGACTTTGTCTTGATGTGAATGTAGGCATCAAGCCTCAGTAGTATCATCATCGCCTGTTACTTTGTGATCAGTATTTTCATACCACATCTCTGTTCTTGAAGGTATTTTGAAATATCATCATTGCTTTGAAATTATGGCATTTCTTAGATCTGCCACTAAATCTGATTATTACGTTGTGTTAATAAAGAAGCACACGTGATTATGCTGTCAGTCAGTATTGCCGTGTAGTCACCTCAACATTTAGAGGCTTAAAGCAGCACTCCGTGATTCCAAGGATTGGTCATTTGGGTTGTGCTCGGCTGAGCAGTTCTTATGGACTGGCCTGCGGTCACTCACAGGGCCGCTTGTCACCCGGCAGCCCAACTGAGCAAAATAGTCCACAAAGTCCCTCTCCCGTGCTTGGCAGCTGGTGCTGACTGTGGGCTGGACGGCATGGCTCCTGCAGGCGGGCCTGGCTTCTTCGTACGGTGGCACTGTTCCACCTTGTGAGGCTGAGGCTCAGAAATCCCACAACACTTCCACCACCTTCTGCAGGTCAGAGCAAGTCAGAGGCCAGCTCAGAGTCAGCTTAAGAGGAGACTCCAAGAGAAGTATGATTAATTGGGGTCCATTACTGTAATAAATGACCTGATTACCATATCGTAATTTTTAAAACATTGTATTAATTTAATTGTAATATAATCAGTATCCTTTGTGATCCTGTCAAAGCATAGACTCTGAGGGAGGAAATTTTCCCTCCTCTCTGTGCCTGAGCCAAAGAATTAAACATAAGACATATTATATAAGACATACACAAGATACGACAGATGAACAAGAAGAAAGCATACAAATTAACTTTTTTATGTGTACACAGGGGGCTTTAGAAGGAAAATGAGAACCCAAAGAAGCCATCAAGCCCCCAAACTTATATATACCTTTTACACAAAAAATGATAAATTGTGGGGATGTGACAAGATATGATAACTTGTGCTAGGGGCAGTACATTGTGGAACAGTGACTAGGAAATGTATGGAGAACCAAATAGAAGATCAGGGTTATTTTAGTAGGTTTGTTTGTACAAGTCCATTTTGGTGCCCATACTGTCGCTGCTGATAAGAATGTCCTTCTCTTCTGGTACAGGGAGAGCGCCTTTCTCAGGGGCAGTTTCGTGTCCTGCTTTCAGGTAGAAAGGGGGAGGGCAGAGAGAACCCGTCCTGCATCAGCTGTTTCTCAAGGGCCTGCAGCTCAAAATAATCAGTATGCATGCTCTGAACCCTTTAAAATATTATTCTGAGAAAAGCTTCATCACCTTCAACATGTTGTCAAAGAGGGCCATGACACAAATGAGGTCAAGAACCCTTGATCAGGGGGGCACATGGGTGGCTCAGTTAGTTAGGCATCTGACTCTGGCCCAGGTCATGATCCGGCGGTTCACATGTTCAAGCCCCACAACCAGCTCTGTGCTGACAGCTCAGAGCCTGGTTCCTGCTTCATTCAGATTCTGTGTCTCCCTCTCTCTGCCCCTACCCTGCTTGCACTCTGTCTCTCTCTCTCTCCAAACTAAATAAACATAAAAAATAAAAAAATTTAAAAAACTGATCTGGAGGCAAGAAGTTCTGGGAGGGGAAGTGCAAAGGCCTCAAGGCAGGAGCAAGCTGGCAAGTCCAGCATGGTTGGGGGGCACGAGGAAAGCTACTGAGACTGCCACGCATGACCAAGGGCTGGACAGAGGCAGGTCAGACCATGTGGCTTATTGGGAAACTTGTGGATGGACAGCCCCCATACTCGGAGGCTGGAAAGTTGGTACTGTATGTGTACTAACCTATAATTTTCTTTTATATTTCATAATATATTGTAGCTGTATTTCTCTTTCAGTATATTAAGCTCCTCATTTTTTTCTCATTCTTTTAAATAATTTTATAATGCCAAATCAGCAGATGCCTGATTCTTTATTTCATTGTTTCCCCGATAGCAAACATATAGGCTATTTCCAGTTCTTTGTGTAAATATATACAGGTTTACTTTTCTCTATGAAAATACTTTTAAAATTGTTTTTTCTATGTAGAATTGCTGAATCTCGTGTATGTGCTTTTAAAGTTTTGTCACATACCACTACATTGCCATTCAAAAGATGGTGGGACTGACTTACATTCTATGAGGTGTTTTTATTATTATCTTTAACCACCAAGTATCTGTACTTTATAAAACCTAGCATAAGTTTTATATCTATTGTCTGTTCTGTTGTTTCAGAACAATGAGATGGTGGAGCTACAGAGAATACGGATGAAGGATGAAATCCGAGAATACAAATTCCGAGAAGCCCGCCTCCTTCAGGACTACACTGAGCTGGAAGAAGAAAATATCACGTTGCAGAAACTCGTGTCCACGTTAAAGCAGAACCAGGTGAGGTTCAAAAAGTTTTTCAGTTACACTCCAGATAGAGCCACATCTTCTGACCACCAAGGTTAAATCTCTTTATTTCTCAGAAAGGAACTTGTCTGAATTTGCCTTAATCTTCCTACAGTATTTATGTGCTGGTATTTCCTGACCCTCCTCCTGTTTCAGCTAACCTTTAAAAGTCAAACCTAGAAGGATAATTTACAATAAAACTTTGCTGGATAAGAAGCAAAAATCTTAGTTTATCCTGTAGCCCTGTGTTAACTTATTTTAGGTGGAATTGAATTGTATTATAATCAATTTAACCTGACAGCTTCTCATTAAGAGCAATCCCTTCTCTCTCTTTCTGCAGATTGCTTTCAAATCACACAGGGAAAGGGATTATGAAATATAAATGAATAAGAATACAATTATAAGAAAAAGATAATATCTGATTTTCCTTCAGCTGTAACCTGACCAAAAACATTGCATGTGGATGTTCAAATAATTTTTTTTTTTTTTGTAGTGAGGCTTAGTTTAATTGCTTAATTTTCCTGATTGGTTTGCTTGTGGTATGTTACAGTAAGTAACAAAAGTAAGTAACTTAGTAAGTAAACTTAGAGGCCATCCCAGGTGTATGCTTCTATTTCTCCTCCCTTCCCAAGCTGATATCTCTATCCAAAACTATTTTGGGGTTTGATAGATAACA
Organism: Panthera tigris; assembly: GCF_018350195.1. Lineage (NCBI taxonomy): Eukaryota > Metazoa > Chordata > Mammalia > Carnivora > Felidae > Panthera > Panthera tigris. Next base: position 63,911,540 of record NC_056666.1, read on the forward strand.
AGAGTTGGGAAGGGAAAGAAAGAATCCAGAAGAAAAAAAAAAAAATCCACATGTTGACACAATTGAAATTTGATTTCTGATCATTGCCACTTCCCCCCAGCTTTGGAGTGTTGGGGAAACAACTTATCTACCAGGGAGCACAGGAGTGGGGGGGGGTTTCAGACCATTAAAAAGGGCTACCAGGACATCCCCCTCTGTTTTTACCTCAATCCTTGCAGTTTAAGTACTGACTCCCTGTGTGTGTGTTCTGTTCTGAGGGCTGGTGAGCATCCCAGGTCTCAGTTTGGCTGGGGTCAGTGAGCTCACGTGAAGAAAATCAGTCTGAGAAAAAATTTTTAAGTATGTTTCTGAGAAACTTTTAAGAAGGGTGTTATTTTGTTGTTTGGTGTTTTGGTCACTGATGAAGAATGCAGAGGACTTGAAGCGAATTTACTTGAAGTGCAGATATTTGAAGTGGCCATTAGCTCCAGTCCTTCTAAACCCTCTCTGCACAGGCAGGAGTGCGGCCAGACAGCCTTGCTGTAGCCTCCCATCACGGCATGTGGTAGACTGATAGACTCGGGAGGTTACTTTAGGCCAGAATTAGGTATTCTTGAAAGTCTGCCAAGGTATCCTGTGAGTATTCATTAACCCAGATGCCGTTGCTGTGGGAATCTGTACTATTAGTCTGGCTGATTACTGTTTATGGCTTATCCATGCCCTTCCACCAGTAATTGAAATATGGAAATCAAATGCTTAACTCAGAAGTTTGAAAAAAGACAAAACAAACAAATGGGAAAATGTACGCATCTCTTCAGTTTTATTTTCTAGATGCAATATGGTAATTTTCCCAATCAAATGTCTAATTAATTAACTTGAAATCATTTTCTGCACAAAGGGCCATTCTGGCTTATTCCCTGACAAATGGATACACTGTAGTGTTGTAAGTCTCTCCCAATTAAGAAAATGCTAGGTTTAGCTTTTTGGTGTTTTTTCCTCCTGTTGGCCTTTATTGCCAGGAGTTAGAATCCATCATAAACTCTCTTCCCAATTAATGCGGTATTAAGTATAATATTTTATGTATACATGCCACAGTTGTTTTTTTTCCCAAAGAAATGACGGTGCTGGCTTTCAATCTCAAAAGTGGTCTGAATGTTGCTTTGTACTGAAGCTCCCTAAGCAAAGTATACTCCCGCAGCCTGGGTATTGACATTTCTCTGAATAGGTAAGCTAGTAGCATTGTAAAATGCTTAGTTCAGAGAACTAGAAGATTCTTTTTCTTCCTGAGGTTCTATTTCTCTCTTAACTATTTATTATTTTCTAAATAACTCTGGTTTAAATAGCACTTCTTATTCTCTATATAGTTCCTATATATTACTTTGTTTATTTTCTATCCCCCTCAACAATTATATAGCACTTAGTACAGAGCCTGACCCATAGAAGGCATTGAATAGACATCTGTTAAAAGAATGAGTAAATTGTTTCTTTCTTTCTCTTATATTTATTCTTTTCAGCTCAGAAAGGAAATTATAATTTCAGATAATTGTAATTAACCAAACCACATTTTATTGTTTTATTTATTTTATAAATATGAAATATATGGGAACATCAGAGAGTCGACTTTGAAAACTGTAGCTACTTTGCTCTGTGTGCTGATTTGGTTCCGTGTACAAAATAAAATCAGGTCCAGTCTTATAAATATTATTTATACCTCGATATTTTTTAAAAATAAAATATCTGAAAGAAGTATAGGAGCCATGAAGAGAGGTCAAGTGAACTGTCAATTTCCTACCAGAAAAACCCATTGATGAAGCAGAGCTATTTATTAGACCTCTCCCAGTTAGAGACCACCCACCTCGACAGAGCCCCAGTAATGTCTAAAATGGGAGGTTTAGGCAAAGGGTGTTCATAGGATTTTAGGCTCTGGACTGGGTTTTGCATGGTGGGGAGCTGGTTGGGATAGATTGAGTCTATGACATAATGGCTGTCATTTAGGAGGCACAACAAAGCAAGGGTCCTGATGTGGGTCTCATCTTTTAGGAGCAAGTATTTCCCACAAGCAGCCAAGTTTTTTATCCCTCATCTCAGTATTGGTTAACATAGAGTTAACAGAAAAACTTGCCTGGTCCCAGTATTACCTACAGGGCAGGGAATTATGTTAGCTTCAATTTCTAGAGATGTACAGGTGGTGGGGGGGAGAAATAATAAGTTCTCTGTCCCTAATATCTCACATGCTAAGCTAAAGCACTCAATATTGGTTATCTAGCCTTTGAAACCCCTGTTTAAAATTAATAATTCAATCATACTTCTATTATGAAGAACATTTCCTCCAGGGATATATTTCTATATCAAGAAATAATATCATAAGAGACCTAGGGAATGTATTCAATTCAGTTTTATTTCATTTAACCAGTGTTTCAGGAGTATCTTTCAGTGAGGTCATGTACTTTTTTAAGGACAAAAGATATGGTCACTGGCTTAAAGAATTTATAGTCCCAGTAGGGAAGGCAATAATAAACTCATAGCCATCCACATAATTGCATATTAAAGCTATGTGTTAGATTTGGCAATACAGGGCCGGTGCCGGGAGCCTATCCATCCAGTCTTCCTGATGCCACAGCCCGGGTGGTTGGTGGAAGGGCAAAGCACAGTGACCCTCTGAATGGGAAGCTACTGGTATCCCTCCTGTTACTCATCTTGGTCATCCCCATGGTCCAGTTGGCACTGATGATTCAAAATAAACCCATGGGGGGCAAACTTGGGGACATTTTCTGGGGATGACCCCCAGGAAAACTGGGAAAAACCATGAGAATCCGAAGACGGATAATGAAACCTTATATCCAGCCGGTGCCACCCCCGCCTGCCCATCCCCTACCTAAAGGAAGGATAGCCCCCTATATTTCCCAGCCAAGGAGGGGGGCAAATGGATTAGAAACTCCGGCAACAAAGGAATGTATCTATGGATACAAGTTACTCCAACCCCTAGGCCCACTTGGCCCCCCAGGAGGCATTCCAGAGCATAGCTGGACCTGGTGGGTTAAGGTACAGGATGGTTCATTAGTTCCTAGGTATACATTGTCTCTCTGGGAGCGCATAAGTGTGGGTTCCCAGGGTCCTCTTGGCTCCCTCCCAGCCCCCCAGACCAAAGTGAATACTTTTGTTCCTTATGCTGCAAATGGTTCAAAGGAACAATTAAGAAGTCACGTCCCTGTAAATGTTCCACTTGAGGTGTTGAGAGCTAGATGACCTTTCATGAAAATAGCAAAGCAAATGCCTTATAAACTATAAATAAACGTAGATACATAATGAAAGTAATATGAGGAAATTAATCAATAACCAAAGGGCAGGAGGGAATGTTACAAAGAAATAACCATGAAGTTCCTTAATGGGTGATTACACAAAGGAACATTTTTAGAATTAGGTAATGCCGAGAAACATAGATGACGCACGCTACAAACAAATTGCTAACAAATATAATGCCACGTTTGCCACAATAAAGCGGCCAGTCTAACACACTGCTGTTGTCTGTGTCCATTTGTCATCTCACGGACGCCATTCATCCTTCGGGAACCCCTGGACCTACTGGGGCTGGACCCCGGCAGGCCAGATTAAGATTTTTAGAGTTCCTAAACTCTGAAAAGATTATGATACTTACCCCCAACCCTCTTGTAGTTAAAAATAAGAAAGTTACTAAGCTGTGAAGTTGCTATAAGAAATTGTACCAAAGTACTGATTTTTCTAATATTGACTACTTTGATATCTTTAAAAAATCAAACATCAATTTTTTAAGTGCCTTCTCATTCCTGTTTCTTGGTGCCTTTCCTTTGCTGGACCTCTCATCATGTAATGTGGCCTTATGGTAATGGCATCAGAAAAGAGGGATCTGTTTGCCTTTGGAGTTAGGATCAGATTTTTGACATGGGTCTTGAAAGATGAATAGGAGTTTTCCAGATGACGTCCTTTGCTGAGGCAGAGAAACATGAAACAGCTGGGTAAATATTAGGAGTATTTGAGTGAGAAGTGAGTAGAGTGAGTGAAGCTGCCCAGAGACAAAGAGATCAAGTCTTATACGAAGTGTACCGTCAATTAAATAAGAATTATAAACTAAAAAAATCTACAGTGTCTTCAAGTATAGCTCAGAAATCAGTAAACTTTGTCAATAAAGGGCCAGGCAGTAAATATGTTAGGTTTTGCAGGCCTAGTATATGTCTAACAGCGTCTCTTCCAACTACTCCACTCTGGTGTTGTAGCATGAAAATGGCCATAGACAAAATAGGTTGAATGTATTCTAATAAAACTTTATTTGTAAAAACAGATGGTGGGCTAGCTTTTGTCCAGAAGTCACAGTAATGTTTGACAGTCCCTGGCGTAAGCTATCAGTTTAACAAGGATTACAGAATAAAAGGTCTACAATGCAAACTAGAGAAATGTCTGCATATGTAAAGCTATCATGTAATTTGGGAGCAGTCAGAGGATTGGTTGAAATACTAGGAAAGGTTAGCAAGTGATAGGTATCCTGAGTTGTCCAGGGAAGGGAAAAGAGAAGGTCAAGAGGAAGATAACTTTACAGTATATAAGCAGGCCTAGAAGAAACCATGATATAAGGACACAGATTCTGTTATCCCAAGCAATTTCCATGATTTGAGTCTTTTGAATGATTCTGTCATGGACATGTGAAGTACCAATGATCTTGTATAACGGTGAGTGCTGTTTGTCCAGCATTATCCATTATTCCTTTCTCCCAATGTATTACCCAGTTTTAACTGAGCATAAGGCTACCCAGAGGAAAGATATATTCTTATTCTTTCACCTCCCTTGTAAATAAGTTTCATATGACTAGTATTGCCCAATGGTATATGAGAAGTGATGAGCACCTTTTGGGACATGTGCTTAAAGGGAAGGGGTGAGGGGGCGCCTGGATGGCTCAGTCGGTTGAGCGTCTGACTTCGGCTCAGGCCATGATCTCACAGTCCGTGAGTTTGAGCCCTGCGTCGGGCTCTGTGCTGACAGCTCGGAGCCTGGAGCCTGTTTCAGATTCTGTGTCTCCCTCTCTCTGACCCTCCCCCGTTCATGCTCTGTCTCTCTCTGTCTCAAAAATAAATAAACATTAAAAAAAATTTTTTTTAAAAAAAGGGAAGGGGTGTTCCCCTTACTTTGAGCCACTGCTTGAAACATGATCAAGGTGGCATATTGCCTTAGATCATATGGGCCAGAGTAGAAGACAGTGCAATAAGACAGAAGAAGACTGGTTCCTGGATGACCTTATGATGGAGCAGAGAGTCCTATTGGCCCTTGACTGACTACATCCATAGTGTTACATGAGACAGAGAAACAAACTTCTATCTAGACTAAATCATTCTTACTTAGGTCTCTGTTACATCAGCCAAACCTAAATCTGACCTAAACCTATAACAAAAATTGTTATCCTAACCTTTATGAGATAAGCCATTGCACTGAGATTATGTGAAGAACAGGGGTTGGAGGGTGGAATTAAAGATCCCCATCCTTTAATTTTTTTTAGTATTTCTTAAAATGGAAGTTTAATATAAACACTAAGATAAATGTAAAGCGAAACACATAGTTTATATTAGTATCTAATATAATGACTTTATTATATTACCTTCCTAGTTTATTTTTTCTTCCACAATAATTTATTCAGCAAACACTTGTTGAAGAGCAGAATTCTGTTGGAACATGATGGAAGAATATTGAATCACTGTGAGGGACGCCTAGGTGCATAACAAGTATTTCCTCCTTCTGAGGAAATTACCTCTGTGGAGGTAAAAGAGTTATTAAATTAAAAAGTGACGTGTGAAAGGGGAACCACAAGAGACTAGAGATAGAGAACAAACTGAGGGTTGATGGTGGGGAAGTGGGTAAGAGATGTGCTAGATGGGTAATGGGTACTAAGGAGGGCACTTGTGATGAACACTGGCTGTTGTAAGTGAAGGATCACTGAATTCTACCTCTGAAATCAGTATTGCACTGTATGTTAACTGATGTGGGAAGGAAATGGCAGGTAGAACTAAATTTCCTTATAACCTGCAGCCCACTGACAAATACTTGAGGCAGGCAGAGTAAAATGTTTCTCCAGGAACTCCCTGCTGTCTTAATGCTAATGATTTACTAGAGGGAAAAACTATCTTAGCTTGACAATAGCTAGGCCTCCAGTATCCTGTGAGTCTTCTTTAGCATATGAAAATCTCTTTGGAACCTTCCTCTGGACTTTATCTCCCCCAACTCCCAAATATATGACCAGTCTCTTCACAGGGTCTGGGGCAGCTCTTCCTGCTCATGGGTCCTGTCCCCGTGCTTTAATAAAGTCACCATTTTTGCACCAAAGACGTCTCAAGAATTCTTTCTTGGTCGTGGGCTCTGGATCCCACCCTCACCCCAAAAACTTCATCATTAGCTAAAATTTAAATTCAAAACAAAAGAAAACAAACAAAGTGGCATGTCGATTTAGAGTAGGGATCTCTTTCACTTGTGGGCATTCATGGCCAAGAGAGTGTTTAAGCAGGCAATTTGATTCTAATTCAAAAGAATATTACATTGATAACTATATATATATATATATTTGTTATTAGATAATCAGTACCGCTATTCCAGATTCTATCTGTAAGCACATAAAATTGTTCTTTGTTTTGTTTTACTCTCACACATATTTTCTTGAGATTAAATTCTTATTGTGATATTTTAGCTAATTTATCTGAGTATAAAAATTTCCTTATCATTAATAATTGAATAAAACAAAATAATAGTGACGATAAAATATTTTCTTGGTTGTAAATATTCTGATAAACTATGTTGTTTGTTTGTTTGTTTGTTTTAATTCCTGGGGTTTGTTTTTTTTTTTTTAGGCAAACAATGCCCCCTTTTGGCCATTGGCTCCTATAAAAAGAAATCATAAAAACAGACACCTTTTTCATCTCTGCTAAGAATTGAATTTATATATATAACTTAACATATATATAGATTATATATCATGTTACATATATAAATTATATAATAATAATATGTTATAAATTATATAATTTACATACAAAGAACCTGTCCTGTGTTACCTTAAGAGTGTATATACTGTGTACTGAGATTTGAGATTTTGTAAAGAAACAATTTATACTGCACAGTTTCTTTCTTTTATTTTGTTTTTAGTTAACGTACAATGTTATATTAGTCTACTTGCTATAATGTATGCCTGAAACTAACATTTTAATTTTTTAAATAATTAGGTCTACTAGAATGGTTAATGGCAGTGTTGTAAGACCCAAATTTTAGTTTTATGAATCTTCTTTGTCATATCTAATTCAGGTTGAATACGAAGGCCTAAAGCATGAGATTAAGCGATTTGAGGAAGAAACCGTGCTGCTCAACAGCCAGCTGGAAGATGCCATCCGGTTGAAAGAGATCGCAGAGCACCAGCTGGAAGAAGCCCTTGAGACCTTAAAAAACGAGAGGGAACAAAAGAACATCCTGCGGAAGGAGCTCTCCCAGTATATCACCCTCAATGACAACCATCTTAGCATCTCTGTCGATGGACTCAAGTTTGCGGAGGATGCGGGTGAACCGAACAATGACGACAAAATGAATGGGCATATCCACGGGCCCCTTGTGAAACTCAATGGAGACTATCGGACTCCCACTTTAAGGAAAGGAGAGTCTCTACACCCCGTTTCTGACTTATTCAGTGAGCTGAACATTTCAGAAATACAGAAGTTAAAGCAGCAACTTATGCAGGTAAAATCTCTTCTGTTACTGTGAACTTCTTGCAGGCTGCACGGAGCCTGTTTTGTGATATCTTCTTCTCACATTTTTACCTCTAGCTTATTTTTTGAAATATTGCTTCTTCACCTGGCAACCTTGAAAGTATAGTATTTTAGAAAGACACAACCGAAGAGGTGTTGAAAAGAAATCTCTCATTTGCCTGGCTTTAGGAAATATATCTTAGAGCCACAAAGTGGATTATGATCAGGTGTGAAGGGAGAGAAGCCTCTTGATGCATTTCTAACAGAAGAATTCAAAAGCTTTATATATGAGTGATCTGACTTTTCCACCACAAACAACTGTAGTGTTAAAGAATAACGATACACTTCACAGGAATACTTTAAGCTTTTTTTTTTTTTTTTTAATGTTTATTTATTTCTGAGACAGAGAGAGACAGAGCATGAGGGGGGGAGGGGCAGAGAGCGAGCTAGACACAGAATCAGAAGCAGGCTCCAGACTCTGAGCTGTCAGCACAGAGCTTGACACGGGGCTCAAACTCACAAACCGTCAGATCATGACCTGAGCCGAAGTCAGTCGCTGAACCGACTGAGCCACCCAGGCGCCCTGAAGCTTTTAAAAGTCATGAAGGACTTTCAGTCTACAAATTAGCCAGGATATCATATGATTCAAAATACAGAGCAGGTATAAATCTGAAACCAAGGAGTTCTTATTGCAACATGAGCTAGGCCTTAAATTTTTAGCATCTTCAAATTCAAATATCTTGTGAAGAGTCCTGCCTTTTAAGTTTATCTCACTGTGAAATGGCTTTTCTAGTTTAGATACTGCCTCCCTGCCATACCTTAATCTAGTGCTAATGGGAATCTCGTCTGAAGCATGGCACTGCCACCAACACCATCATCTGAGGGCTTCTTTGTAGTACACATTCTTGGGCTCCATGCAAATCTTCTGAACCAGGAATCTGGTTCAACAGGCTTGTCAGGTGATTAACTCTTTGGTCTGTTACCCACCCCCTCACCCCCCAAGTTTCTCTGCATACAGCTGGTTAGAGGCCATCAGGACTGTGCAGTCATTTATTTCTATGGTAAACAGGGATTATAATGTTCTGCCTCTACAGAAGTGATGGCTAAAAAGTGAAATTAGCAGAAATAAATAAAAATCTGGAGACCGAGTGAAGTTAATTTTATAGGTTTATTGTTAATATTACATCACGAGTTAACACATTGTGCACTTTACCTGCCCTGTGCTCTTGGCTACTAGCAAAGAATTCGTTTTCACAATGTTTAACTGAAATCAAGAGGGCATGGCCATTGGAAGAAAATGAATATATATAGACTTTTATCTGACTGCAAAGTTCAGTTCTGTATAGGTAATATTTTTTTATGTCTTTTTGCTCAGTTCACACTAATACAACTAGATTGATAGCAAACATATTTTAAATTTGTATGTGACAGATAATAAAAGAATTCATGCCCCCAAATTAAATAGAATTAATATAAAATTTTTCTTAAACTATCACGTTGGTGGCTTTAGGATAAAAAGTTAGCATGCTGAGACTTTTGTTTCTTCTTATTAGGGTGGCAGTGTAGATTAGGAAGAGGGGCTTTTCTGCATAAAACAGCACAACAGTTTTCAACTAGGTCGGCCCTTGGGCTGCAAACTCAGGGCTGCTCTCACATTTAATCCTGTATGTCATCTGAAATAATAGAAAATTCTGAAAGAAATGAGTCGTGTAACAAAAAGAATGGTGGAGACAAGTTCTCAGCAAGGCAGCGATTCCGGGTTGGAATGTCATTTGCACTGGGGTGGGATGATTCCTCCTTGTCTGTGACTGGTGAGCTACCAGAGGTTTAGCGTCTCTGGTCCCAACCCATTAAGTGCCGGTTACATCTCCTCAGGCAACGAGATGATGAAATGCCCCACCCGTTTCAAATGCTCCAAGGGTCAACTGCTAGTTGAGAATCCTCCTATAGAGAGACAGCACTTTACTCTCCCATAAAATGGGGATACAGACTACCTTCTCCATTAGAGTGGCGTGGTTTATGAGTTAATGTGTGTAGAGTGCCTCGTAAACACTCCATAATTGTGAACTGTTATTACTACTTCAACTCCATAGTGCCTTGAGCACTCTCTTTAGCTTTTATTAGTATTATTAACTTACTGTTGGACAGTTGGCTCCGGGAGAGTCATCTCAGAAGGGACTAATGTGCTCATTGGTAAGAATACAGGAAGGTAACAGTGAAGTGTCAGCGTGAGGTCTGAAAAGGGATGTTCATTTAGCAGAAAGTTAGGGAGAGAAAGACTTGGCCGGGTAACCCTTCCCTCAGTACAGCAGACAACAGTGTACCAGGGTTTAATTAATGTTGACAGTTTGTCAAGATATAAAGAGGCACAGGCACAGCCTTATGTTCCAAAGTTAGCCCCGCATTTAGTTGTGGAAACCAGGCTCAACACAGGAATGGGGGGCTTACAGCTTCCAGTCTCACAGCAACAACACTAACATCTAATTATGGTTTAGACAAAGTCACTGTCTTTTGGTAAGCAACATTTTTTTTTTAATTTTTTTTAATGTTTATTTATTTTTGAGAGAGACAGAGACAGAATGTGAGTAGGTTAGGGGCAGAGAGAGAGACACACACAGAATCCTAAGCAGGCTCCAGGCTCTGAGCTGTCAGCCCAGAGCGTGACATGGGGCTCGAACTCACAAGCTATGAGATCATGACCTGAGCTGAAGTCGGACGCTCAACCGACTGAGCCACCCAGGCGCCCCAAGTAAGCAACATTTTTTAAAAAGCGCACTAACTGGGGCGTCTGGGTGGTTCAGTCGGTTAAGCGGCCGATTTCGACTCAGGTCATGATCTCGCGGTCCGTGAGTTCCAGCCCCGCGTCGGGCTCTGTGCTGACAGCTCGGAGCTTGGAGCCTGCTTCCAATTCTGTGTCTCCCTCTCTCTCACCCTCCCCTGTTCATGCTCTGTCTCTCCCTGTCTCAAAAATAAATAAAACGTTAAAAAAAAAATTTTAAAAACGCATTAACTTTTTCTAAGAATGTATTTCATTTAAACTGTTGAGTACAAGTATATCGGAATGTATCTTTTCATGCATAATTTATAATCGGATAGGTTTTCCTTAGCTGTGAATCCCCCTTGGGTTTAATTTGTATAAATAAGCAAATTATAAAAACATTACAGGATACATTACCGAAAAGTAATTGCAGTTGTCTTTGATGTTAATGAGGCTTGAAAATAATATGACAGTTCTGATACACAGCAGTACTCTTAATGCACCTTGCAGCATATCCTGTGTGTCAGCACCACTGTCTGGACATCCCAAGGAGCAAGCAATCAGATGTACTTTACGTGTGACTATCTGAAATGCTTGGAGCCAAATGTGTTGAATGAAATGTTCAGAATGTAGAAAGGTAATATACAGCATATACTATATATTTTGCGACATCCCTAATGAGATCAGGTGCAGCAGTGAATGATCAAATACTATTAACATTTTTTTTAATGTTTATTTATTTTTGAGACAGAGAGAGACAGAGCATGAACAGGGGAGGGTCAGAGAGAGAGGGAGACACAGAATCGGAAGCAGGCTCCAGGCTCCGAGCTGTCAGCACAGAGCCTGACGCAGGGCTCGAACTCACAGACCGTGAGATCATGACCTGAGACGAAGTCAGACGCTTAACCGACTGAGCCACCCAGGCGCCCCACTATTAACATTTTTGTAGTGAAACATGTGACTGTTCACTCTAAGAGGAGAAAATGAGGACCAGAAAAAGCCTTTCATCAGGCAGGTGTAATTTTGCTGCTTGAGGAGTCTAGGGCTGTCTGAATATCACTACCCAGTGAGTTATGATACAACTTTTGTTTAAAGCCACTTGCGATTTTGAAATTATGGCTGTCGTGGGGCATTACAGCTGCCATACTTACCGTTCAGGCAGTTCTCAGTCTTGTGTACCTCAGCTTCTAACATCAGAATACTTTGGATATCCCAGCTTGTATTTTCATAATTCACTTGTCTCTTAGGATTTCTTTTGGCCAGGGTCCAAAGTACCGCATCTGAGAGAAAGTTGTGCACCTTCAAATTGAACACCTGTGCTTAGTTAATGTTGACAGTTTGTGGAGACATAGAGAGGCACAGGCAGGGATCTAACACCCTGTACCAGGGAATATGCAGCTTTTAAATTATTCTTCCTGAGAATTAAAGAAACCTTTTGTAAACAGCATACCCAGGTCAAAGCCTATTGGCCTATTCTTATCTTACAAGTTTCCATCTATGCATGTTAATTATGTTTTCCCATCTATGGGTATTTATTTGCCTTGGTTCTGAAAAGAAAAAAAATCTGTTTTTGCCTTGGGTATCAGGAATGATGGGTGAGTTGTTTTACTTCTCTGAGACACATCTATAAAAGGAAGGTAATAAATTAGCCCCATCAGTAGTCTCTAGGCCTTTGTTAGAATTAGGGAAAAAAAAAAAAAAAAATAGGTCCATTTCTAAAGAGGTCATACTGCCATCTGCTGGGAAATGGCAATAATTAATATGAAAATCTAGGACAACTGCAATTTAAATAGTGTCTCTGACAGTTGTATTGCCCTCAAGACTCGGTTATTTAAAACAGATTAAACAGCTTACCCTTGAACAACATGGTTTGAATTGCATGGGTCCACTTACACACAGATTTTTTTTTGTAAATACAATACAGTACTGTAAAGGTGTCCCTTCCCTGTGATTTTCTTAGTAACTTTTTTTCTCTAGCTTCCTTTATTATAAAAAAAACTAGTGTATAACACAAATAACATATAAAATATGTATTAATTGACTTTATGTTATTGGTAAGGCTTCCAATCAAACAGTGCTGCGTTGTTCAAGGGCCAACTGTAATTGATATTTTCCAGTGCTGGTCAGGTAACTTAATTAGTTTTATTAGAATGAAAATAAGTAGATCCTGTCTGAGGAAACTAAATTTCTTAATCTATTTAAAGGAGTCTCTATGCTTATGCTAATATTTTTGCCTTCAATAAATAGCCTCTGTCTAACGTCACATTGTAGAGAGTTTTCTCCTTGGTCAAACTAAGGGGAAAACTTTTGGATTTTTTTCTTTCAGTATCACACTAGCTATATTTTACATTTAATATGACAAAACAACAATGTTTCTATGAAACTGAAACTGATATTTTGTTGTATCCTCATGGTTGTGAAAGAATAAAGATTCATATTATATTTAATCCACTCTATTAAAAACAATTTTAGTTTTTCCTATAATAATGGTAAATGGTCAATTTGCTATATGTCCCATAAGAGTTCAGAGCAGTTTATATATATTTGATTAATTGGTTGGTGTTTGCAACAACTGTATGGGGTAGATAGTATTATTATCTTCATTTTACAGATAGGGAAACTGAAGCACAGATGTTTTTGTCACCAAAATCAAATCAAATCAAATATTATATGTGCTTAAAAAGACTTACAGAATATTTATGGGGAGAAATTAATTATAAGATGCTCTGTGTTTTTTAAAACTTAAAGTGACATATACAGTTTCCTAGGACAAAGTTGACAACTCATTAAATGATTACAGACTTTATAATTAAAGATTACCTTTAATATAAGCTTTATAAGCAAATGAATTTCTCAGAAGCCTTACTTTTCCTGCCATATATCAAAACATAAAAGGGCATCTATTATCACAACAGCAAGGGAGTCTATGTCATTTTTTAAGAATTTCTGGAGATATAATTCACGTAAAATACATCCACCCAGCTAAAGGGTATAATTCATTGTTTTTTAGTGTATTTACAGAGTTGTGCAACCATCACCACGGTCAATTTTAGAGTATTTTCATCACACCAAAAATAAACCATGTATTCATTAACCACTCCAGCCCTGAGCAACCACTAATCTATTTTCTGTCTTTATAGATTTGTCTATTCTAGACATTTGATGTACGTGGAATCATACAACAGGTGGCCTTTCATGACTGAGTTTTTCTTTTTTCTTTTTCAATGTTTATTTATTTTAGAGAGAGAGCATGAGCAGGGGAGGTGCAGGAAGGGGGGGGACAGAGGATCCTAAGTGGGTTCCATGCTGACAGCAGAGCCCAATGCTGGGCTCAAACTCACAAACCATGAGATCATGACCTGAACTGAAGTTGAACCCTCAACAGACTGAGCCACCCAGGCGCCCTATGACTGGCTTTTTCCATTTAGCATAACATGTTTGAGGTTCATGTATGTTATAACATATATTAGTATTTCATTCTCTTTTCTTGGCAAGTAATATTCCATTATTTGGATATACTGCATTCTATTTATCCATTTACCAGTGATGAACATTTGAATTGTTTCCACTTTTTGACTGTTATGAATAATGGCATGAACATTTATGTACAAGTTTTTGTGTGCACATATGTTTTAATTCTCTCCAGTATATGCTTAGGAATGGAATTGCGTGGTCCTTTGGCAACTCTGTTCCTCCAGTTGATATTTCACTAGATTGAACTTTTTCATAGTTCTTGTTTGTCAGGGAACAGATATGCATTGCCAGAATAGTTTTACTTCAAGCAGAGAAGAATAAATTATTTATTTCTGATTTCTATTTGTGTATGTCAGTCCTAGGTATACCATTACAAGAATCACACTATCCATTCAAATTGAGAGTCAGTTGACCAGGATAAAGACTTTATGAAAATGAATAGCATATAGGGGTACCTGGGTGGCTCAGTCTGTTAAGCATCCAACTTCGGCTCAGGTCCTGATATCACAGTTTGTGGGTTCAAGCTTTGTGTTAGACTCTGTGCTGACAGCTTGGAGCTTGGAGCCTGCTTTGGATTCTGTGTCCCCCTCTCTCTCTGCCCTTCCCCTGCTCACACGTTCTCTCTCTCTCTCTCTCTCTCTCAAGAAGGAAGAAAAGAAAGAAAGAGAAAGAAAATTAATGGCATATAAGCAGCTTTGATTTCTTTTCTTATAAAAGTCCTTTGAATGTGCAAATTCTGACTATCTTTTCTTTTGTTCTTCCACAAAAGAGCTATCAGTACTCAATACATATAAATGTGTTCATTTAAAAGATAAACATACAGTGAAATTAAAAAAATTTCTATGGGAGGGACACGTGGCTCAGTCAGTCAGTAAAGGATGCAACTCTTGATCTCAGGGTCATGGGTTTGAGTCCCACATTAGTGGTAGAGATTACTTAAAAAATTTTTTATGGGACATAATGACAATAATAATAATAGTTAACATATATGGTATACTTATACTGGATTAAAGAGTTCACAAATTCTGCATTCAAGTTTTCTGGCAAAACAACCCGCCCTACCATAAAAAATAAAATACTCAGTTCCAGATAGAAGATGAAGATTATAGAAGATGAAGATTTTAGTCACTATGGAAGATGCTAATTAACAGAGCAAGTCTCCCTTGGATAAGTTCTTCACCAATAGAGATTAAAATAGTACCCTTAAAATGAATAGTAATTTTAATCTTTGAAATGCTTTACATGTCTTAGTTTGTGCACTGCTTCTGAAATCCAAATATAATTTAAGGTACTCTAAACCTCAATAGCTAAGCGAAAATATCATGCTGAAGTTGTATAAAATTATCCACAATTTAGTTATCATTGGAGGGGGAACAGACCAACCATAACTGTCTGGAAAAAATGTGTGTGTGTGTGTGTGTGTGTTGTGTGTGTGTGCGTGTGTGTAAATTTTGATATCATTCTCTGTTCAAGTGATTCCACCAGAAATATACTGAGTGTGATAATTAATACTGTATGTGGAAAATACAGACATGAAAGAGACAATGTCCTATTTGATATTTTCTGGAGAGACTATCATGAAGAACCTGACAGATTTACCTTGTAGCCTTAGAAAATGTTATTTGTAAATCAGAATTGGCAGAGTACAGATTGAAATTCTCCTAATGGTATCACCTCATTTATTATAACACTGTTTACTCTGAAAACAAGGTTGAGACATATTTAGTGCCTTTTGTTCTGGTCCAATTTTTATTTTATTCAAAGGCTTTTTGGAAACAGCTTTGTCTGTTGTAATCATATATACTAATCAAATGATGTTTAGGTTTTTCAGAGTAAATACACTTAGTTTTCAAGAGAAAAAAAATTCCTAAAATAATACATTTTCATTGATATTATCTACAATATCAATAATAGAATATTTAGAAAATTTTCTGTCTCCCTTATCAAAAATTCAACTGACTTGGCTTTTCATCAAGTACATTACATAATTACCTGCATTTTTCATTTAAAATTATTGCCCAATAGTCTGGATAAGTCCATTCATCTTCGGCTATGGTGATACAGTTTGTTATATCTAATGAAACCCAACCAGGAGGATTTGTATTGAAATATGTCTTGACTTTGAAATGAAATAGTTGCTTTTGCAAATACAGATACAAATCTGTGAAACAAAGGCATTTGCCGTGTAGAAATATTTTGGTCATGGGAATGACCAGTTACCCAAATGTTAACAATGGCTAACATTAGAATACCTGGAGCATTAAATTCACTATCGTACTCAATCATCCTTTTGTAAGTTAAGAAACTTGCCCAGAGTCATAGAGTTAGGTAAATGTTGGTGCCAAGATTAGAGTCGAATTCTCTGATACTACAGCCTAGTTGGGTTTTTTTTTTTTAACCTGTAATACTATTCTTTTGGAATATTTTGGTTTCTATAGCCATAATATGTACCTTGTGGATTGTGTTCCAGATATGGGCAAGCACTATGTCATAAAATCAAAGCTATGACTTAGAAGGCTCCAATAATAAGATAACATAACTGTATTTTTAATTCTAATTTCATGACTGTACTATACATTTGATCTTAGACAAAAGGCCGAGAAACGATGAGTGTACTATACAGGCAGTCCTTGTTTTGCTTGATATTGATGGGTCATAAATGATTGTGTAAACTGAAACCATGCAAAACAAACTCATAATTAATGGAGAAAATTCAATTGTACCATGATCTTTTTTCTTTCTCTCTCTCTTTTTTGTTTTGAAGTAAGGTCTATGCTCAATGTGGGGCTTGAACTCATGACTCCAAGATCAAGAGTCGCATGCTCTACCAACTGAGCCAGCCAGGTGCTCTTTGTTTTGTGATCTTTAAAAATTTTTTATCAGAACATTCAAAACTCCCTTATTGTTGGTTATAAATATATAAAGAATTGAAAAAATAGTAAAACTACTTAGTACACTGTAATCCAAAAATTAGAAACATATTTAAAGTTTTCCTTGTAAAAAACTTATCTTTGAGATAAAAATTTAACCCTCCCCAAAATAAACTAGGGAAATTAAATTTATGTTTTATAGAATATTAAAGATATCCAAGCTTTTGAAACAGAAATTCGAACTGTGCCTCCTCCCCACCAAACACTTATCAAGAATAGTTTGATCTTGCCACCCTCTCATCACATAATTTATTATCGGAACAAGAATCTTTTCTATGCCTTGTTAAATTGTCATACTCATAAGTTTGGATCAGCTTTCAACATTCTATCCTTTGCACTTTCAGTGTCTGAAAATATCTCTGAGAGTGCCTTTAGTGTGCCCATGTCATTTCCTCTAGAACCTTTTAATCCTTTTTGTAACAACTATTCTTTTGATTTATATCGATACCTCTCCATCACCAAATTGCCTTGGCTGCATATCTAAATTCCTTGAAATGGCATCAGGGTCAATATTCGCAAATTCAACCGTTTCTCCTGTAACTCCATTTATGTTTAATTCAGATTTCACTTCCAATGTGTCTCTCTTTGTTTCTTTGCTGCTTGTTCATTCCCTCCTTCCTTTTCTTTTTGTTTTTTCACTTTCCCTCCCTCCCTTTCTTCCTTTCTTTTCTTTCTTTCCATCTCTCTCCCTCCCTCCCTTCTTTTCTTTTCCTTTCTTCTCTTTCCTTTCTCTTCTTTCTTTCTTTCTTTCTTTCTTTCTTTCTTTCTTTCTTTCCTTCCCAATGCCCTCTTTGGACTATTTTTGTGAAACATCATGTGGGTTTATCACTGGAAGACGGTGAGACAACACAACTACACTTTGCTGTCTGTGAATGAACTGAATAACAGATATGCAGTGACCAATCACTGAAAGACTTTGGAAGAAGTAATGTAATTGTTCACTGGTCATGATGTTATTATGTAATGATTTTGTATATTGAAGCAGCAAAGTTTATACCTTACACATTGTTCACAGTTGATGTACCAGTCATCAAAATTCAAACTGTGTTTTGGGGGACTGGTGTTTTAACTAACGATGGTCACTGAAATTAATACATATTAGAACCTTAAGTGAAGACTCTCTATATATAATAATATGAAGGATATCAAGTATCACAAAGAATCATAAAAATATTACTCTACTGTATTACAAATTTATAGATAGCTATGGATCTCCTAAAATAATATGCTGATATAATATTAATTATAGTTTAATAATTGATATTATCATGTTATTATAATAATAATTTTATTTAACCCCTAGGAATTTAGAAGTTTGGAGGGATATAATGTATGATTCAGGAAAATTTTAAAGTTCAAATTGATAAATTACTTTAGTTATAAAAATATTCAACATCAAGCTGTTATCTTTAAATAATATTTAAATATTTAAATAATAATATCAATATATTAGTAATATCAATATATTGATACTGTATTTATAGAATATATTATATTATGTATTATATTATTATGTTATATATTAGTATAATATCAAATATTAACAATATCAATATTTGCTTATTAAAAACACATTTATGTCATAATCACGTAAAAACTTTTAATTCATAATGATTACCTGAATGGAGGGAAGAAAATGTTCTTTTAAATATATATATTTAACACAAATATGTATTTAAATATATATATACTTTTTGTTTTTTAATTTTTTAGTGTTTATTCATGTTTGAGAGACACAGAGAGACATGACGCGTGAGGGGGGGGATAGAGAGAGAGAGGGAGACACAGAATCCGAAGCAGGCTCCAGGTTCTGAGCTGTCAGCACAGAGCCCAACATGGGACTCGAACTCACAAACCATGAGATCATGACCTGAGCTGAAGTCAGATGCTCAACCGACTGAGCTACCCAGGTGCCCTATATACTTTTAATATTTATTTGTTTTGAGAGAGAAAGAGAGCAGGGGGAGGGGCAGAGACAGATGGAGAGAGAGAATCCAAATCAGGCTCCATGCTCAGCACAGAGGCTGATGTACGGCTTGAACCCACAAACTGTGAGATCATGACCTGAGCTGAAAGCAAGAGTTAGATGCTTAATTGACTGAGCCAGTGAGGCACCCCCAGGAAATGCTTTTTAAAATTCTCCAATTATAGGGGTGCTTGGGTGGCTCAGTTGGCTAAGCATCTGCCTCTTGGTCTCAGCTCAGGTTTCTGGAGTTCGAACCCCACATTGTGCTGTGCTGACAGTATGGAGCCTGCTTCAGATTCTCTCTCCCTCGTTCTCTGCCACTCCACCCCTCTCAAAACAAATAAATAAACTTAAAAAATTCTCCTATTATAATTTCTTATAAACTTATGCTTTTTTAAAAAAAATTAACTTTTATTTATTTTTGAGACAGAGGGAGACAAAGAGACAGAGCACGAGTGGGGGAGGGGCAGAAAGAGAGGGAGACACAGAATCCGAAGCAGGCTCCAGGCCACAAGCTGTCAGCACAAAGCCCAACATGGGGCTTGAACTCACGAACTATGAGATCATGACCTGAGCACAAGTTGGATGCTTAACCGATTGTGCCACTTGGGTGCCTTTTTATAAACTTATGTTTAATGAGACAGTATTTTACATTGATATTAGAATTTTTTTAATATACAATAATACTACCTATGTAATAACAAAACTGTCATGTTAATCAAATATATTGCTAATTTTTAAAATTCCTGTTTGGACTGAAGGAATTGAAATGGTTTATAAGTTGTTCTTTTAACCCTAAAACTCTATGTTTTTATATTAAAATCTATCAAATTTTGAGCATGTCTGTTTTGGAGATCAAATGCTTATTTTTTATTTTAAGGGGATGGTTAGTGTTCCCAGCATTATTTAGTAAGTTAAAGCCTTAGGTGTTAAATCTGATTTTTGGTTGAGCTCTCAGAAGGAAAGGATGATTCATAGGCGCCTTGAGACAGTCACTTATCCCACATGAACTTAGGAGCATATATTCTCCAAGGCTCTGAGAATAAAGACAGTGCTAAGTACCATCTCTTGAAGTCATGTTGTGTTTTCTGCAAGATGTTAAGATAAAAATAAGATTGTTTGGATAACATTCAGGTTTCATGAGTGTATGTGTATAATGCATGAGAATTTGGATGAGTAAATATGCATAGCATAATTCTTTTAAAATGATGTACTTTTAGACTGATTGACTTACCAGAACTGCTGAAATAAGAAAACACTCCAATTTAATTTGCAATAATGGAGACATTGGCTCTGCTGCAGTTATTTTAAATGTATACATGCCTGACTGTGAATGGATCAAGTGCGTCATTGGCATTGCATTGAAATCATTCAGACACTTTTTTTTTTTTGCCATCACAGGTAGAGCGGGAAAAGGCCATTCTTCTGGCCAATCTCCAGGAGTCACAGACGCAGCTGGAACACACCAAGGGGGCGCTGACAGAGCAGCACGAACGGGTGCACCGGCTAACAGAACACGTTAATGCCATGAGAGGCCTACAGAGCAGCAAAGAACTCAAGGCTGAGCTGGATGGGGAGAAGGGCCGGGACTCAGCGGAGGAGGCCCATGACTATGAGGTGGACATCAATGGCTTAGAGATCCTTGAATGCAAGTATAGGGTGGCAGTAACTGAGGTGATTGATTTGAAAGCTGAAATTAAGGCCTTAAAGGAGAAATATAATAAATCTGTAGAAAACTATACTGATGAGAAAGCCAAGTATGAGAGTAAGATCCAAATGTATGATGAGCAGGTTACAAGTCTTGAAAAGACCACCAAGGAGAGTGGAGAGAAGATGGCCCACATGGAGAAGGAGTTGCAAAAGATGACCAGCATAGCTAACGAAAATCACAATACCCTTAATACAGCCCAGGATGAGCTGGTGACATTTAGTGAGGAGCTAGCCCAGCTTTACCACCATGTATGTCTGTGTAATAACGAAACCCCCAACAGGGTCATGCTGGACTACTATAGGCAAAGCAGAGTCACTCGTAGTGGCAGCCTGAAAGGGCCTGATGATCCCAGGGGACTTTTGTCTCCACGATTAGCCAGGCGGGGTGTGTCATCCCCAGTAGAAACAAGGACCTCATCTGAACCAGTTTCAAAAGAAAACACAGAGGCCAGCAAAGAACCAAGTCCAACCAAGACCCCCACAATCTCTCCTGTTATTACTGCCCCACCATCATCTCCAGTATTGGATACAAGTGACATCCGCAAAGAGCCAATGAATATCTACAACCTTAATGCCATAATTCGGGACCAAATCAAACATCTGCAGAAAGCTGTGGACCGGTCCTTGCAACTGTCTCGTCAAAGAGCAGCAGCACGGGAGCTGGCCCCCATGATTGATAAAGACAAGGAAGCCTTAATGGAAGAGATCCTCAAGCTCAAGTCCCTGCTGAGCACCAAACGGGAGCAGATTGCCACACTGAGAGCAGTACTGAAAGCCAACAAACAGGTGATCTCATTCTACTGACAACACATGCTAGCCAACGCTTTCTTAACTAGTTAATTCTTTAGTGGTTTTAGTGTTCGTTATCATCAGGGTGAGAGTTCAGATTCCTGGTCAGCAGAGTAATAAATCAAACTACGTCTCAGTGCCAGATCAGAATGTAATAATTATTTTTCAGTGAGTGAGTAGATGATACAGGAGAGTAGCTATGCCCCTCTAGGGGAGGTCGAGGTGAGGAAGTTAAAGCAGGATCCAAGAGGAAGATCTAGTTGCAGATGTAGAAAGGCAATTCAGGCAGTACTTAGCTGGAGTCCAGCAGTCACTGAGTGTGGAAACAGGAGATGGAGGGGGGTTGAATGGGCTGGCATGGCAGCATATACCAGGGAGACACTCTGGCAAGCCCCAGAGCAAGCAGTGGGGAGCCCTCTAGAGAGAGATATAGAATGTCTACGAGCTCTGCCAGTGACCACGTATCTGAAATTTAGGTTCAGTTGCGATGTTAATTCATCACCTAGCTTAAGCTGTGGAAACTTTTTCCTAAGCATAGATCTTGTCCTTCTGGAATAAGCAGGAATGCTACAACATGACCCTACCTGACTAATTCCTAGATCTTCTCTGTGACTGAATTTGTTTTCCACCCTTGAGCTTTACCGGGGTGAGAATGCTGTGAAATATAGATGGGAAAATATTTTTAACCTCTGTTTAGTTTCTCTGGAACATAAACCTTAAAAGATACATTTGAGAAGGGTGCTGATAAAGGGTGTTGATAAAGGGAAAGCATCAAATGCCTTCTTGCAAATGTAAGCAGTGCTGGTGTTGGGGGGTGACAGTTAATTTCAGATGCAATGCTCCTTCTCCTTTTACCCTTACATGAGGGAAGCCACACCAATATTGTGTCATCCACAGTACAGTTTTCTAGCGTCTTTGTCTTTAGTTCCCATAAATCCCCTGATATAATTGGGAGGTCTGTCCCACAAGCAGTAATTTCTTTGCACTGTAAACATGTTTTATATAAATCTAAGGACAAATTAGGACCTTCTTTTGTGCCATCACTTCAAGGAAATAGAAGAGATTAGGATGAATAAAGAATTTGCGAGAGATCTGACTCCAATTTGAGGTCAGAATGAAAGAATTTGTGGGGCGCCTGGGTGGCTCAGTTGGTTAAGTGTCTGACTCATGGTTTTAGCTCAGGTCATGATCTCATGGTTTCCTAGTTCGAGCCCCTGTCAGTGCAGAACCTGCTTGGGATTCTCTCTCTGTCCCTCTCTCTCTGCCTTTCCCCTGCTCTCTCTCTCTCTCAAAAATAAATAAGTAAAAACTTAAAAAAAAATAATTTGCTACCATAAACTACTACAATCCAAAGACCCAGTTATTTAGAGTAATCATAAAAAACCAATACCATATCACTAAAAACCACATTAGATAAGGCTTAGACAACCTTTATCAAGGACCTAATATCCTGGGCATTCTTGCTCAAGCCACTCAAATAGCATCTCTGACTTCTTCCTGAAGATTGAATATGAACAACCTAGAAATCTAGATCTATAAGTGACAAGACGCTTAAATGATGCAGAAGTATAGATAGGCATGGTTGATAAGACATGAAAGACTAATTTGTGAATGAGCATTCATTGATTACATAGTTCAAGGCAGGTGGTAGATAAGGATGCCAATTAAGTGACCAAGTAGTCTAGTAGGAGTTCAACACATGCCTGTTAACTATTTGCAGAGTAGGACATGTCATTGAGAGGTATAAACAGTATCATAGGAATTCAGTGCAATACAGGAATACAAAGCATTCCTGGCTGAATTTTTATTTTCTCAGTGGTTTGTGGTACCATTTGCATTACATTAGCATCACAAACCTTATGGTCTCAGTAAATAAAATGAAAACACATTTCTAGCCATGCATTTAGTTTACATTTTAATGATGTTGGCCCTAACGCTGTGATGCTTATGTGCCATAAATAACTTCAGATGTCTGCAGATGACATCCATTATGTTTAGACTTTGTGGAATGTTCATTAAGACTAAGGTAAGAATTCTGTCATAAAGGGAAAAGGGGGAATCTTCTTGTTTTAAAAATAGACATTCTGCATTCTCTATGAATTTTTTCATAGACTTCGGGTTTTTCTGTATGCACAGTGTCTTCTGAAATATGCAAATGTTTATGAAATAGCATCTGTGTACTAAACTGTGCTAGATGCTAAACATTCAAAGAAGACTGATACATGGTCCCTGCCCTTCAGAATAGGACTCACAAACTGGTAAGAATGTTGGGAAAGAAACAGATCATTACAGTTTGATATTATACATGCTGTAATAGAAATTATGGAAACATTGCCGAGGAAGCAACTGATGTTTCCTAAAGGAGTTAGGAAAAAAAAAAGACTTCATGGAAGCAGTTTTACTTGAGTTTGTTCTTAAAGGATGAGGAGTTGTTTTCCAGGAGAGGAAGAAACACTCCCAAGCAGAAAGAATAGTAGGTAGAAAGTCAAAGAATAGAATGATATATTCAGGGAATGCTTGTGAAGATGTCTGTGGCTGGAAGCAAGATTTTTTATTTACAAAGTTAAGTTAGGGAGCATGGAGAATGTAGCAAATGCAGACATCAGCAAATCTACTCATGGGCTGAAGATACTTAGAGTTTCTAACTTCTGAAAAAGCTTTGTGCAGTCTGGACCAACAAGTCTACAAACAGAACTGAGTCTTTGGGGGCATTTCTCACAAATAATAAATGAGTTTGTGCTTCTATTTCAGATCTTGCTCTTCTGTTATTCCCTTCTCTCCTCCCCTTGGATAACTGACCATTTGGCCTCATATGCTTACCAATTTGTTACACCTACATTTTCACAACTTAAGCTTAACGGTTCTATATGAATATATGTATAAATTAAAAAAAAAAATTAAACTGCCATTTTTCTCCCCAGATCAATTTCTGCATTCTGGATAATTTTCTGAATCGATAGTATTTCTGAAGATTCCATTGAGTTATAGCTACAGAATACGCTAAAATATTTTATCAGTAAATTCTCATTTTAATCTGAATTTAAATTCAATTAAAACCTATAAGAAACTACTTTGGAATCAAGACATTAACAAGTTACTCTATCCTAACATTGTTTTAATTATAAAAAGAATCCAGGTATCTCAATAGAAGTTGGCACTTTGCATAAGAAAGTTCAAGCTGTCCATTTTAAGCACAAAAGGAAATGTTAAAAACCAGGAACATCCCATTAGCAATGGATTTTTTTTCATTAGTAGTGGATTTTTTCATTAGTATTGAGTATTTTTACACACTCTGAAAAGCTGCGGTTAACAGTTTGTTTAAAATAGTATGTTTTCGGGGTGCCTGGGTGTCTCACTCGGTTAAGCGTCCGACTTCGGCTCGGGTCATGATCTCGCGGTTTGTGCGTTCAAGCCCCGCATCGGGCTCTGTGCTGACAGCTCAGAGCCTGGAGCCTGCTTCAGATTCTGTGTCTTCCTCTATCTGCCTCTCCCTTGCTCATGCTCTGTCGCTTTCTGCCTCAAAAATAAATAAAACATTAAAAAAAATTTTTTTTAATGGTATGTTTTCTGTTTGGCTTCAATATATATATACACCATGTGCTGTGCATCAAACAGGCAGTCCCTGAATACACATTGATTTCATGCATTGATTCAGTTAACATTTTTCTTTCTTCTTATGGTGTGTCAAGCTAGTTTTCAGTTTGAAACGCTATTAATTCCAAAAGATTCAGAAATGCCCAAATTCTAAGTTCAAAGGGATATTTTAATTCATTCAAACATTTTGGAATTTCTCCTTTTTATGGAAATTGTGAAGAATTAAATTAGACTATAATTTATTGTTTTGAAGTTGTATGCAAAGGCAGGAAGTAATCGGTTCCTTGTGAATTCTTTTCCTTAAACATGTAATATGGATTTATAGTTTATTGTGTACTCATACTATAAATTGCAATGGCCTGTGTCTTATTCTATGTTTTAGGCCCCTAGAGCACAGGGGCAAGAATATTTGCATTCTGTTATATTTCTTTTTCTTTTTTACTTTTTTTAAACATTTATTTATTTTTGAAAGAGCACAAGTGGGGGAGGAACAGAGAGAGAGGGAGACACAGAATCTGAAGCAGGCTCCAGGCTCCAAGTTGTCAGCACAGAGCCCAACATGGGGCTCGAACTCACGATCCGTGAGATCATGACCTGAGCTGAAGCCGGACATTTTACTGACAGAGCCACCCAGGCGCCCCGCATTCTGTTGTATTTCATTTGGAAGCTGTGCTTCTTTACTGCCTTCTCCTTGATAAAATCCTTCTTGTATAAAGTTTAATTTTAGCTCCCTTTCTGTCTGAAAAATTGCAGACTCAGGAATCTGCATTAAAATATTTTCTGAACTACGATCATTTCCTTAGCTTCTGATACTCTGGTTCACAGCTGGCTTCCAGGGCGATTTAACCATGTTATGGATTTTAAAGAAAAACTGCCTTATGTCCATCCAAGTACATATATATGTTTATATAAAATTAACCAAACCAATTTCACTTTCCATTTATGAAAGAAAGTCCTAGACCCAGCATGAAAAAATCTGTATGATAGGTTTTCCTGATACGAAAATCCTAAGCGTTGTGATTTTTCTGCTTCAGACAGCTGAGGTGGCTCTAGCTAATCTCAAGAACAAATATGAAAATGAGAAAGCAATGGTGACTGAAACTATGACGAAGCTTAGAAATGAACTGAAGGCTTTGAAAGAAGATGCAGCAACTTTCTCATCCCTGAGAGCAATGTTTGCAACAAGGTAACAGTTTTTTCTTCCAAGATGAGGTGGGGTGCTTGGGAGAAAGACTTTAAAATTCACATTCACATGCACACCTCTTGGTGTGCCATCTAAGAGGGTGAGGGGTGAAGAAAATACTTGAGATTCCACTCTGACCTGTCTAAGGCAAAATGTTGTGTGCTGTTTTCCAGAGCCCTCTACTGGACACACTGGATCAAGCAATTCGTTTACATAGAAGTATTTTTAAATTAATAGATATTTTTTCCTAGAGCTTATGTGCCAAAAAGAATTAGGACCCCCCCCCCAAAAAAAAAGCCTCCGATAATGGGGAGGAAATGTTTTTCTTAAAATTGCTAAATATTGTATTATCACCACTGAAATTTATTTCTGTGACATAAAAGTGCTTATCATTAGTAAGTATTGCATGAGAAAGACATGGTCATGATGAATATAAGTACTCATTATATCAGCTAATTATTTGGACTTTAATACACTATGAATTAAATTATAATTTTTTTTTGTGAGAGAGAGCATGAATGGGGAAGTGGGGCAGGGAGAGAGACAGAGACAGAGAGACAGAGAGAGAGAGAGAGAGAGAATGAGACAATCTTAAGCAGGCACCACACTGTCAACACAGAGCTCAACGTGGGTCTTCATCTCATGAACTGTGAGATCATGACTTGAGCTGAAATCAAGAGTCAGACGCTCAACCAACTGACCCATCCAGGCGCTCCTAAATTATAATTTCTAAAATGTAATTGTATTTATCACCAAGTTTTTCACATTGCCATGCTAATTAACTAGATAAATATTAGTGACTACCTCTCCCCACCAGTTTCATTATGAAGTGCTTTGTGTTTAAACTTGAAGTGATTAAGCATGTATGGATTCAAAGGTTTCAAAATCTTGAGATTTTCAATAGTGTCGCCATCCCCTTTTTACTGTCACAATTCAGTGCCAAAACAAAAGCAGTCATGTATCTTATATAATACACACGTGGTACAAAATTCATAAAGCATAACTATGGGTTTATTTGCAGATTTAGTAGATAACTTATATGTAGCTGATATAAGTATAAAAAACAAAACAAAACAAAACAAATCCTGGGTTTTATAGGAGCCCTGGAATCTGTCTGGCTTTTTTGCATATGAGGAGAGAAAAGTTTCAAGCTCATACTTTGTGATTGACTCTCTTGGTGATGGCTGTTAGAGGGCTGAGTGCTTGGTGAACCACAGAGATGCAGAAGACCTGAATGAACTGACCTCTGGGTCTGATCCTGGGAGAGTCTGAGGAATAGAGTGGATATATTTATACACCTCTGGCCACCGTGGGGGGCAGCATAGAGAATGGGGATGGTACACAGTGCTCCCCTCTTTGATGAAAGAAATCAGTCAGCATTACATGTAGAATTAAAATATATATATTTCCTCTTTTAAACAGAAATCAAAATATTTTTAATGGGACATTTATAGACTTAATCTGGCTTAAATAACCAGAAATTTGTTTTTTTGTTTTGTTTTGTTTTGTTTTGTTTTTTTTTAGGTATAGTAACTGCCTTGCTCCATAGTATTTTTAAAAATATTATCTGACCAATTAAATCCAGGATGTTAAACCCACCTCGTATTTTACTAAGACGCAATATTTCTTTTGGTATCCCTACTATGCTTCTTGACATTTAAGTTTAACAAAAATGGGACCCACCTGCATCTCAAGTTCTTTCACCTAGAGTCTGTTTTTTCTTTAAAATGCTGCAAGGCTTATCTTAATTTCAAAGTTTGCACGGCACATTTTGGATATCTCCATCAAGTCATTAACTCTCAGCTGGTGCATGAAGAGTATTTGTTGTTATTATGTTAGTGGGTAAGTAAACTCAGAAAAAAAAAACTGAAAATTGTGTGATCAAGCCTCCCTTCCAAATGTTTGTGTGCTTAGATTTTACTTTTGTTGGGGAAAAAAGATCACTGAGCTTATCTTTTGGCTACAGCACAAGTATCAAAGCTGAAGAAAGATGTTCCTGACAGCCTGCTATATCTGTATCAAACCCTATGCAAATCTTGATTTTCTTTGACATCTATTGCTTTATCTTCTGGTTAAGAAATCTTTGAAAATATTCAGGTTTCTAATTCAGGCAAATCTGCCATATTGAAAACAGTGCAGCTGCAATGGGGACTCAAAGTAAAACCTATAAATACAGATAAAGGAGGAAATGTTTTCTTTATAAACACTGTTATTCCTTTGCATGCTACAAGCCTAGTCTATGACAAACCTGTCACATTCCTCTGAAGAAGATCATGTTACACAGTAGAAGAAACTATTGTAACACATCTAAGATGCTGTGAACATTACCTGAAATGTTACAGTTCACTCTTCTGCCACCATGGAGCAGCCTCCATAATAACTCTGTCACTGGGGTTTAAGATGTCATCCATTAAGAGTGTCCCCGTATGCACTCCATGGTATAGAAGAACCATCAGTTCTTGAACCTTCTCCAGTTTTCCACTGTAATAGGTTACCTCCATTGTGCTCAGGGAAGACCAGTGTTCTAAATCTAAATTCCAGTGAAATTCTCAACTCAAGTTCCACATTTAGTGTCCCCAAGATTTTCTCCTGACCACTTTTTTGTTTGGGTTCTAGATGCGATGAGTATGTCACACAGTTGGATGAGATGCAGAGACAGTTAGCAGCCGCAGAGGATGAGAAGAAGACTCTAAACACTTTGTTACGAATGGCTATCCAGCAAAAACTCGCCCTGACCCAGCGGCTGGAGGACTTAGAGTTTGACCATGAGCAGTCCCGACGCAGCAAAGGCAAACTTGGAAAGAGCAAGATCGGCAGCCCTAAAGTAAGTGGGGAGGCATCAGTCACCGTGCCCACCATAGACACTTACCTCCTGCATAGTCAGGGCCCACAGACACCCAACATTCGGGTCAGCAGTGGCACTCAGAGGAAAAGGTATGCATGCAGCGATCTTCATAGTATGGTGCAGAGGCCAGATTTTTAGTTAACTGCAAAAGTTAATGTGCTCTTCTTGTGGAGGATGGAGGAAGGGAAGGAAGAGAAAAACTGGGAGTGGGTGTATAAATGGGCCTTGCTTGGCTTTTCCAAATCAAATCCTTTTGATAATCGTGTTTATTTGTTCCTTTCTGTCCCCCATGCCCCACGTCTTGATTAACCGTAATATAATTTTTGAGTATCTGTCAACATTTTTGCTGTTCTTTGTATGCATAAATTTGCCTCTCCCTTACCTCCAACCTAAAAATTGATAGACAAAAGGTGGATATTAAGAATGAAGCTGCGTTTTACGTGACATTTAAAAGTCATTGTACCTCTGGTAATGGTGCTAGTTACCAGCTTCTCTTTAATGGGACAAGGATATGAATATGTTCTTTTAGGGAAGCTTGTCCACATTACCAAATCTGACAACTGACTCAAAGGAGATGTCTATATTTAGGTAAACGGAATTGATTGTGTGTAGTCTTTTTCTTAAAAGCAGGTTGTTGTGCCTTTTCATTTCATATGTGAATGTTGCTCAAAGAAATCATTTGCAAGGTTATTAGTGGCTTGATTTGGTGACCTTTTTACAGAGTCCT
This sequence comes from Panthera tigris, assembly GCF_018350195.1. Classification (NCBI taxonomy): domain Eukaryota; kingdom Metazoa; phylum Chordata; class Mammalia; order Carnivora; family Felidae; genus Panthera; species Panthera tigris. Next base: position 63,941,240 of record NC_056666.1, read on the forward strand.
GGATGTTGAATTACTTACCCTGTATTTTCAGTTAATGGTAAAATTTGTATTTTAGGAATTTTCAGTAAAGTATCAAATTATATAAATATTTTCTATTTGCGGTTCAAACTGACTAACAATAATAAATTTCTTTTCCAGTATCCAGTACAGTTTCCAAATAGGGTTGTATCCTGGTATGGAAACTAAGCAATAAGCAAAAATCTTGACTTACATGTTTAAAAAAAATTAAATGCCAATGTAAATAATGTTGTCACTGGTGAGGCTTTGAAAGGTAATTAAAGTAAAACTTTTTTGTTTCCTATATGTATTTTCTTGGATCTCCTGCAAGACAATTTTCACCTTCCCTTTGTGATCAGAGCCGTCCCAGGACTTCAGGGGCTACCTACCTACAGAATTTATTAAGAGTTCCCCCTGATCCCACCTCCACAGAATCATTTCTTCTGAAGGGCCCCCCTTCCATGAATGAATTCATCCAAGGGCACCGGCTCAGCAAGGAAAAAAGGTTAACCGTGGCTCCACCAGGTAAACATTTTTTCCTTGGGTGCATGTGATGCAGATGATTAGCTGAGTAGACCACTCCCCCTTCCTCCCAACCACTCATGTCCACCCATCCACGGAGTCCAACTTGGACCACAGGTAAATTCCTGCAGCTAACATAAAAATGCCTTTACGCCTAGCGTCCTGTTTCCTCCTTGACTCGGCCAGACGAGCATTCCTTAGGAGTCTCCAAGGACTTCCTTTTAACAGCCAATGATGGAAAATGAGAGTTGGAAGGAACGGGATAGGTCAAGGGAACCTAGCAACAGGCGTAATGCAGGGCACACCCCCCGGGTCCTATCTGCAGCGTGGTAGCTCATAGCGATTCCATCTTGATCAAATTTTGTCATTTTGTTCTGATATTTTTTAAGGTAGTTTCAGTCAAGGGAGCTATCTTTATAAAAAGCCTTTGGGGCTAATCTCCTTTTGTAGTGACTCAGAATGTCTCTTCAATCACTATAGAGAAAATAGAAGTAAAATCCGCCAAGATTTTGCTCCTCTGGAACATTAAATCTTAATGTAATATTCTTGTAGTTTGCAAGCCCTTATTGATTTATGCTTACCAATATGCTCACATTTTATTTTTAGCTTCACTGTTTTGCATTTTTCTTTTTCTTTATAAAAAATTTTTCCTATGAAGAGCTTCCTATGTGACTTCTGGCAAATAGAGTTCAGCCCTCTGAGAAATCCCTGCATGCTAATTATAGGTCAAAGGTGTCATACAGGAAGTCCGTGAAACAAAATAAGCCCAAAGGCAGCATAATGGTTGGTTGTCACAGGGAATGAAAAATTAAAACTAATTCAAGTTAGTTGTCAACACGAGCATCTATTATTTCTGGCCTCCCTTGAAAGATTCTGAATATCTGACAGCCCGAGGTCAGCGTCCATGCGTGTCAATAACCTGTCAGAGCCTCGTACTGGCTGCTGCTTTTATGTACTTTTCCACAGCCCCCTTACTCCCGAGTACTGATACCCAGCCTGCTGCACCCATTTTTGTTATCTTCTGGACCCTACTATAGCCTTTGAGTTTGCCACAGAATTTTTTTTTTTTTAATTCGCTTTAGTTGTCTCACCTACCTCATTTACTTGATGTTTACCTTAATTCCTTTTTGGAAACTCTGCCTTTGGATCTGTAATAATATCCTCATCTGATTCACGAATCAGCCTACTGATTGGGATGAAAAGGTGTGGTGTGGAAATTTATAGCACATAATCAACATTCTAAGAATGTTTGAGCAAATGGGTGATGATAACGAGTTGGGAGAGCATAACAGCCAAAATGTATGCCAAAAAACAAAACAAAACAAAACAAAAACAACAAACAAAAACCTACAACTCTGCCAGGCATTCTTACTTTCATAGCTCATTTCCTAATATTTCAGACCCCTTTGGAAGGTACCTTGAAGTATCTGTAAATCACCAAAACGGTTGTGATTCATCAGGACATCTAACTTGAATAAAACACTTCAAGTTGTTTTAGTGTTCCAAGTGGATTTAGTAGCACTATCTATTAGAACTTAGGAAAGAAATCCTATGATTAATTAAGAACCCTATTGTATTTGAATTAAAAAGTGACCTATCAGTATTTTATTAAAAATTAATAAATATTAACAATAACTGTTTTCATTTTGTGTATGATCATTTGATCCTTATTTACATTAATGTGTGTTTACATCATTGTCATTACATTGTTGAAACCATTAACATTACATTGTAAACTTTTCTATGCCACTACCTCGGCTATTTTTATTTTTAAAGGTTGTATCATAAATTTTATTTCAGATTTTATTCCTTTAATCTCTACTTCTCCTGTTAACTGCTGGGGTGTTTTTTCTTTCTTTGGTATTTTCTGCAGTGCTGCTAGAAATACCCTCATGCATTCAACTTCTCATCGGTTTCGTTTTTTTCTCAAGTGAGATCACTGGGTTACAATGATGAACATCTTTATGTTTTTTGCTCCGTTTTGATGTTGCTGTCAAAGGGGATAGATCAGTGTACTAAGAGTCTCACAAAATATTTTTCCCTTTTCCACACATTCTGAATGTTTCTAGTTCTTTTTGCACACTGTACCCATCTTGCAACTCTAAGGCTAGTGAGCCTACATGAATGAGAGTAGCATTGTTTTCTCAAACGCTTGAGTTTCAAATAACCAGAAAATGCCATTGGTCTTAGAAATTATTATTTTATACAAGATTAGAGATGTAAATAATGTGGCATTCAGAATCATCACTAGGCCAGAAAATCATTTTAATCACAACTTACTATATATTGATAAACCTTACATTTTTAACCATTTATTTGAAGTTAAAATAATGGAAGAGGGGAGGGAGTAAAGCTGTTATCATAGCCTAAGGAATTTTCAGTTTTATACCACGGGCCCAACCAGATTAGTTCTTAATCAATTTTTAGAGCAACCCAGCAACATTTTTTAAAAAGTTTTGGTTAAATCAATTACTATAAAAAGTGACTAATTACCTATACCAAATTGTAGCTTCAAAAAATATATTAGGGTTATTGACACTGTATATTATTTTTCCTAGGCTGAACTGCATTGGGTAAGACATATTAAGTATTATTTATAATGGTTTTACTATATAAAATATGTTCAATAAGCTGAGAAAGGGAAAATATACCATATATATCCAGTCCAGTGTTCTCTGTAAGAAGTATTTTAAACCCATGGGAAATAATAGATTTTATTAGTCTTTTTTATTTGTGAGTTTACTATAAGTTACTGATAATTATAAAATTTACTAGCTAGTAACAATATATGTTCATCATTTTAAAAGGACAATTCCCTGTTAACTTATTAGAATGTTTTTTGATAAGTTTTCTGAAATGTGTTTTTAATAGGTTGTTGTAGGTGATTATTATTATTCTAATAAGTGGGTTTTCTATTGAGGACCATTGAAGTAATTAAATTAAATCATTTCAGTAGACATACAAAGAGTTTAATTTGTTTTGAAGCCTTTTGTTGAGGAATTATGACAGATATAAATCTCATTTAAAAATTTAAAACACAAAACATAAAATATTATTTACCATATATAAGGTATATTTTCAAATAGATTTTATTTCTTTGAGATGGTCAGGAGAAAACCATCTTCTTCAAACTACAATTTCTCAGTTTCTGGAGAATCAACTCTAGGATGGGGTGCTGATTTTCAAAATTAATAGATTGTTTTGTACTAATTAATTTTCAACATTAATATAACCTTTTGGAGGAAATTTTGGCCTTTGCTTCTGATTTCGGCTGTTTGTGCTGCCTCATCCCCTGAAATTCCAGAGTTTCTGTCCTTAGCTTGTTGACTTTCTTGTTGATGACTTTGTCCTTATCATGGCATACAAAATGTAGTGTCCTCACACATATGGCTACCATCCTTGATGAATTTGAATCCAGAGGGACTCTGTTGTCATCAACGAGTTTACAATCAGGCAGCAGGTGGCACATCTTTGTAAAATCATTAGTTGTTTTATATTATTTATAATATAAATGGTTGTATATTATTTATATAATAATAATAATAACAATAATAACATCTTACTATTTCATCAATACTTAACAATCAGTCTACCAGAATATGTGAAAGAAATCCGTGTAACGTATAGGTAAGAGTTGCTATTTCTGCAGTGAAGACTTGACTGCATGATTTGCGCAGGTAAATTAGGTTCCTGAAACCCAGTTGCAATGTGTGTATCTGTGTCTGTGTGGAGGCTTCCCCATACCAACCAGCAATTCTCAGACACCATCAGGGTGTGCTACGATTCAACTGAATTCTGACACTGTGTATCCAGAAATAACACTGCATTCCACGGTCCCACAAAACTGCTGCTCCCTGCTTCCAGACACCAGTTGAAAGGCCAGATTATTACTTGTGCTGCTAACTAACCGGCTATAGATTAGGGGTTCCAATGACTCCCACTTTGGCTTCAGATACCAATCATAAATTAAGTTGTTACCTATATTTCTGACCAACTGGCTATGAATCAGAGTTCCCATGACCCCCTCCTCAGGTTCATTAATTTGCTAGAGCAGCTCACAGAACTCAGAGAAATATGTTACTTACTAGATTACCAATTTATTGTAAAAGGATCTAAATCAGGAACAGCCAGATGGAAGAGAGGCATAGAGCAAGGTATGGCAAAGGAACTGGGAGTTCCATGTTTTCTTCCAGAGCACACTGCTGTCCCCAAATCTCCTTGGGCATTCACCAGTTCAGTCCTTTTGGGGTTTTTTGGAGGCATCATTACACAGGCACAGTTGATTAAATCATTGGCCATTGGTGATTGATTCAGCCTCCAGCCCCCTCCCCTCCCCTGAGGTTGGGCCTGGTAGGACTGAAAGTTCCAAACCTCCAATCACATGGCAAGTTCTCTTGATTCTCCTGGTAACCAGCCTCCATCCTTAGGCAGAGTCCAAAAGTTACTTTATTAACATAACTGGGGACACCATTGTCACTCCCAACACTTAGAAAATTCCAAGGGTGTTTTTGTTTTTTGTTTTTTGTTTTTTTTTTGAGAGCTGTGAATCTGGAACTATGGACAAAGACCAAATAAATCTTTCTTATAAATTACAATATTGCAACAGGATAAACAAGAAATTTCAAACTTATAAAAGCAAGTTGGAACTCTCTTCTTGAAGTAACAGCCTAAGCAGTTTGCTCTTTGTGCTGCATTTTCTGTTTAGGAGCTTTCTCTTTTGGATGTTTTGCTTTCCCGTATCATTTCACTTCCCTCTGTCCCTCCACACTTCTCTCTTTCTCTCCCTCTCTCTGACACCATTACTGAACTCGTGTGAGAGAATGGTATTCTTGTGAAATGTGAACATTTTGTATGATGTTTTAGATTTTACCGATGTTTAAAGCAGCTCACAGAAATGTGTTAACCTTAGATACGCAATCACCCTTTCAGATGTATAGTCAACAATAGACACGAACATGTTCATTAGTGAAAACTTCACTGCATTCAAACATTTATTTGTCTGTCTTTTATATTGCAGTTTATGCTCTTAAGCATGTACCAAAACCATATTTCTTAACTCATTTGCTCGCTCACTCATTCATCAGAATGTAACAAAATGTATTGAGCTACCATTAGGTGTCAGGCGCTTTTCTTGGCTCTTGACATAATATGTTACGTAAGTGAAACACCATCCCTGTGCTTCAAGAAACGCATAGTCTGTAGGGGAGGTAGGTAGGCAAATAAGTAATGGTGTTAATAGGTTTTCCCAGAATAAACAGAGGGCTTTGGGTGTTTAGCAACATTCCCCCAAAAGAAATGCAAGCACTGGTCTTGAAAGGTGGCTGGATGTTGATGGGCAGATGACAGGGATGCAGGTGTGGGTAATGAGCAGAGCCTCCTAGGAAAGGAGGTCGACCAATACAAAGGCCATAAGGTTGGGAACTAGAAGTTGCAGCAGGACTGAGGAGTGATGGGAAATGACACTGGAAAGACAAGCAAGGACTTGAAAACAGACGGCCAGGTTAGTGAGAGTGGACTTTATTCCATTGGCAGAGATGACTGTTTTAAGAATAAGAACAGGTTTTCATTATATACGATTGCCCTGGTAAAAGGTGGAGAATGGATTGGATGTGCCAACACCTAAGGTAAAGAAGCAGATACAGTGTCTGAAATTTGCAGATGAGAGGTGGTAGAGACTGGAAGTCAAAACTGGAGCAGTGTGAATGTTGACATGTGTCTGAAAGTAGAGAAGTCCAACCATACCCGACAGCTGGTATGTCCTGTGTACCCACAGCCTACTTTAACAGCCTGTCTCCTTCATCCTCCCACATTTTGTAGGTAGAAGGAGCTCAATGAATGCTATTTGAACTGACTTCCTGAACTAACAAACAGCCTCAGTGGTGGTTTTTTTTTTTTTGTTTCCTAAAGCTTATTTTTTCCCTTAGAGGCTTCTCCATTTTTGTGAGTTCCCTTTCCCCATATCAGTATGCTTCCCGCCCCCAACAGGATTTAATTCTTGAAATAGCCAGAGTGAACAGCATTCTGTTGAAACTTGTAACCTTGGGGCGCCTGGGTGGCTCAGTCGGTTGAGCGTCCAACTTCAGCTCAGGTCATTGTTATGCCCAGAATTCGTGATCCCCAAAGACCACTAGGGAGCCGAGTCCGATGTAAAAGCAAAAGAGCCTTTATTCGAGCTAGCTCGAGCTCAATCCCCTACCTGCACCCACACAGCGGTGAGATACCAGGGAGACAGAGCGAGTTTCAAAAGGACAAAGGTTTTATTGGGGCCTAGGGGCAGTTGGTGAGGTAATGGCTGTGGCCTCAGCCGATTGGCTGGGGAAGGGTCCGAGTTAGGCAGGTGGGGGGGGGTTACTCAAGGGGAGGAGGTGTGGTCAAGGTGAAGGACACAGAACAAGATGGAGTTGGCCGGCGTAGGCCCGCCCTTCCAGTCATGATCTCCCAGTTCATGAGTTTGAGCCCCGAGTAGGGCTCTGTGCTGACAGCTGGGAGCCTGCAGCCTGCTTCGGAATCTGTGTCCCTCTCTCTCTCTGCCCCTCCTCTGCTCACACTCTGTTTCTCTCTTTCTTTCTCAAAAATAAATAAACATTTAAAAAATTAAAAAAAAAAAGAAACTTGTAATCTTTTGGGCTTGTATTTTCTCTTAACATAGCTTCTATAGAGTTCTTCTTTACAGATGAAAGCTTGGGTGTTTTCTGATGCTGGTCCATGTTGCCCTTACTTTGAATCTGACAAAACAGAAGTTAAATCAAAAATATCAATCCAGGGGCGCCTGGGTGGCGCAGTCGGTTAAGCGTCCGACTTCAGCCAGGTCACGATCTCACGGTCCGTGAGTTCGAGCCCCGCGTCAGGTTCTGGGCTGATGGCTCGGAGCCTGGAGCCTGTTTCCGATTCTGTGTCTCCCTCTCTCTCTGCCCCTCCCCCGTTCATGCTCTGTCTCTCTCTGTCCCAAAAATAAATAAAAAACGTTGAAAAAAAAAAAATTTAAAAAAAAATATCAATCCAGGGGTGCCTGGGTGGCTCAGTCGGTTAAGTGTCTGACTCTTGATCTCGGTTCAGGTCATGATGTCACAGTTGGTGAGTCTGAGCCCCATATCAGGCTCTGTACTGACAGTGCAAAGCCTGCTTGGGATTCTCTTCTCTGCATCTCTCTCTGCCCTTCCCCCACTCGCTCTCTCTCTCAAAAATAAATATTTAACAAAAAATATCAATTCAGAAAGTTACCAACCACATGTCGAAAAATACATGTTTCTGTCTTGCCCCAATGTAATATGCAATTAGAAATTGGTTCAGATTTCCAAATTTCAGTGTATCATGTATGTTGCAGGAGTATTTTTATTTTTCTGGGTTAGTCATGATTCATTTTACAGTGGAAATGTCTGACACCCTCACATTTCTTTTCAGTATTTCTTTCAAGGAGCAATTCCATTTTTATAGGAAATCTTTTACTATAGAATGAATGATCTTGAGTTGGAATATGCAATGTTAAGAATGCCATCTGAGGGAAGAAAAAAAAAGAATGTCATCTGAGAGATGTGTCTCTTCATTAAATTCCAGTTGAAAATTGAAAAATACCCGATTGAAAACTGAACAATGTAGCTTATTTTTCCCAATAGCTCTATATTTGGTTTGGTTAGAGAAATACCTGTGTATTCTCTAATTTAGCTGAATGTTTTGATTTTTGTCTAGATAACAAGTTTCGTATAAAAATATCTTAGAATTTTAAGCTTTTTCCCCTTTCTTATTTTCTCTTACAAAGTGTTTAACCTATATGTATCCTATACACCAGTTTTACCATTGGGTACATAAATGTACACAACTTATGAAGACTTTTCTGATCCTTTTATCCACTAGATAGAATTGCCTTCCTCTTCCTCTCTGCCTCACTACAGGTGGCATGGACACAGTGTCTTAAATCAGATTCCTCTATGAATCTTTAAGATTTTGGGCAGGAACCCTGTTCCTTGATCTTTTACTCTTCAAGATCTTGCACTGTTCGTGGCACATAGTTGGCCCTCAGTTTGGTGGATAATTGATAATCAGTCCAAATTTTCTACGGTATCTCAAAATATTTGGCTTTATTGTGGTTTATCATCTACACATGTAGTTCTTCTGATGTGTAGATTAGAAATAGTGTATTTCAGATGTGATTTAATGTAGGTAATAGAATAAAATCTGCATAACAGTTGTATTTGGGAACTTTTCAAGTGGGGTCTTCACTTCTCTTGTTTTAATTCAGACAATGTGATATATATATATATATATATATATATATATATATATATATGTAAAATCTTGAAGTTCCTGTATTTGGTTGTTTTTATATATGGGTACTTAAAAATCAAGGCAATTATAAGAAAATATCCACTTTAGAGGCAAAGTTTATGAATCCAAGTAGTACAGAGTAAAAGATTGCATATAAATATGTAGGCTTTCCTTATTTTTTACTCTTACACCTTTTTATATGTTTTTAAAATAGTTTTTAAGTATATTTTCAATAGATAATGATGGTCCAAAGTTCAAAATGTACAAAAGAATATAAAATAGAAGGTAGCTCTCTCCCAGCCTCCATCTCATGTCCTTCCAGAAACATTCTCTATATGTACAAGAGAATATCTATAAATACGTACATATATAATCATAAGCATATATTATATATGTATGTATTAACATTGGCACAACCACAAACATTGTTATGCATGCTATTTTTTTCACTTAATATATCTTGGCTTCCTTTATATCAATATTCATCTTTTTGTTTATTTTTAACCAGATGTTAATGAGGAGAAGGAAGATATACTTGAACCCTTTACAAAATCTTAAAAATGTTTTCATGTGTAGAATAGAAATATTTCTTGCTATTCAATAAAATGGGAGTCATCAGATGTTTCACCTCTTAGACCAGAGCTATTCAATAGTAAGATAGTGTGAACTAGATGTGTAATTTTAATCTAGTAGCCATATGAGAAAAAGTAAAAAGAAACACGTGAACTTAATTTTAGCAATATGTTTTATTTAACACAATGTGTCTATATTATTATCATTGCAACATGCAGTCAATAGAAGCAAATATTAGTGAGATATCTTATGTTCTGTTCTTCTTGGTCCTTGAAATTCAGCCTATATTTTGTACTTAGAATACATTGCAGTTTGAATTAGCCATATTTCAAGTGCTCAATAGCCAGATTTGGCTGGTAGTACTTTATTGAACAGTGTAGTTCTAGGCCTTCTTACTTACCAACAGTTTTAACTACATATAATTTCTGCACAGAAACTTCAGTTTTACTCACTAACATCTAATTTTAAAATAAGACTTAAGATGGTACATATTTAGGTTTTCTTTTAAAATGAAATGCTAGGGGACACCTGGATGCCTCAGTCAGTTGAGCATCTAACTCTTGATTTCAGCTGAAGTCATGATCCCAGGGTTGTGGGTTTGGAGCCCCGTGTTGGGCTCCATGCTAAGCATGGAGCCTGCTTGATAATTCACTCTGCCTCTTCTTCTGCCCCTCCCCCCATTCTCTAAATAAATTTAAAAATGAGATATTGGGCCAAATGTTTTTTGTTGCAGATTTATTCTGCTTTGTTTGTCCCTGATTGGTGGCAATGCTCTTTTAGATAGGTACATATTAAATGTTTGTATACTCTTCTTTATACTTCTCCTTTATTTGTTACTAGGCATCTTTGTCAGTATTATAATTTAATTCATATTGTTTAGGTATATCCTAAGAAACCATATGTCTTAAATATTCTTAAAATAATAACACAACTGAATTTTTCTAAAATTGGTATATTCAAGCTTGTAAAAAGTCCATTTTATTTAAGTAGGGAGTACATTGAAAATGTTTATAATGCATCCTGCTAGTTTTAAATGACAGAATTTAATGACACCATATATAGACTGAAAACACAAAAAAAAACTCTTTCCAGGTGGGTCTCCTGTATTTTCCTTTTGTCCAGGATAACAGAGAAGATAAAGACAATACTAAATAAATAATTTCATGGTGTGTACTAAAGCCACTCAATAAATAATGCAGTATTTAATGGAACATCTGACGACCAGAGGATTTTAATTTATTTTTATTTTTGTTTTTGTTTCCTACTCCCTCCTCTGTGAGGTATACTATCCAGAGCTTAAATTTTCTTGAAAGATGCCATATTTAAAATCTGAGCATTGTAAGCAAAATTAGCAGTGATAAAAAATTTACTGAAGGGATCCACAGGAAAACAACATTGTGGCAGGAATGTACATATTAGATTAGACGATATTTTTTATTCCATGTTGACTATCTTAGTATAAGTATGTAGTTTTAAACCCACGGAAATTGAAATTTTCTTGTTAAATTCTTCAAGGAAAAAATGAAAATCTTCCCCAATATATCCATTAAGTGAAAGAAAATATAGTTTTTTGATATCCCTAATTATTGCATATTCAGGGCAAAAGTGGTCAGGGTCATACTTGTGTCCACTAGAGTCCAGCCATGTGGTGCTAAAGATGGAGGCCTCCAGGGGCGCCTGGGTGGCTCAGTCGGTTGAGCGTTCCACTTCAGCTTAGGTCATGAGCTCGCGATTTGTGAGTTCGAACCCCATGTCAGGCTCTGTGCAGATAACTCAGAACCTGGAGCCTGCTTTGGATTCTGTGTCTCCCTCTGTCTCTCTGCCCCTCCCCCATTCCACCTCTCTCTCTCTCTCTCTCTCTCTCTCTCTCTCAAAAATAAGTAAACATTAAAAAAAGAAAAAAAAAAGATAGAGGCCTCCATAAACTGGCTAAGTTCAGAAGGATAATGGAGGGGCATAGATGGGCTGGGACACACAAAAGACACAGGACATTCCAGGCAATAACTGCCTTCCTCTTCTGATTCTGCCCAAATGACACTTTCTAGCTCACTAAAAAATATCAATAGGCAGATAGAAAACATCAAGGAGACGTATACCTCTAGGATAAGTTTCTAGATTAGAGATCCTGCTTCCGACTCACTGAATTGACCAGCCTCTGCCACTAAAGGACCAACTAGTCCAAATACTGAATTTAAAAATTGCTCACGTTCTCTATGATCTACCTGTGCATGCTCCCAACTCAAGTCAGGGAACAGCCTTTATTCTGCCAACCTGACATCAGTTACCTACAGCACCTAACCTTTAGTATCTTGGGTATCCTTTGTGGGTAGCAGGTGCTACAACTGTCTAGCACTGGCATCACCTTGCCTTCATATCCCAAAGCTCCTTATGCAAAAGAAGAGTTTTAGTATTCTGTTCTGTTGGGCAGCTGGGACCTCCCCTTCATTGGATTCCAGGGGAGAATAGCCATCAGCCTCTTCTTTGCTATGCTCCCACTATTTAATCCTGTCTGTTGGCACTAGTCTATTGTATTCTACTGTTTGCCCTCACTGCAACTACTTAACAACCTCTGTTATTTTAAAACAAAACCCCTCTGATTATAAACATTTCCCGGGATGTTAAATCCAAACTTCAGCTTTCAAAGGGATGCTTTATATCTACAAAGAACTCTAAGGAAAACATAAGAAAAAGCCACATTGGGTCTCCAGTGAAGCCAATCTTGAGGTTAACAACAGTAGACTCTCCTTTACATTCATAATGATATATGGACAGAGCTTCTCCCAACTCTGGAGACTCTGATTCTATGAGTACACATTATTCCCTTCATGATCGGGACTGGAGCTTGTGTACAACCATGTTTCTAAATAGACTTGCAAGTAAAAACATTAAAATATTTCAGTACAAGTAGTACACTTTCCAACAAGAAAAAGGAATATTCCCATTATCTTAATAAACAGAACAACCTTTTTTTGTTTGACAGTCTGAAGTGTCTATGTGTTATGAACTGACTGTACAAGGCAGAAAAGAGCAGTGTCCCACACTGAATTCTTGCAGTGTGCTAATGCTTTGATTTCCTTCCCAAAACTGATGGGACTCAATTTCTAAAAGCATACCTAGATTATTATACATGATATGGAGACCACTGATTTAATTCAGATATGTTTCTTTGGTGCCCATCACCAAACTCTCTGGAGGCATTAATAAATAGCTGGGGAACGGACCTTTCCACGTGCTCACACTGGCTTCAGTGGCTCTCCTGAGCTCTGGGCAAGTTGGTCAGCGTCTGAAGGGGCAGCCTGAATTCTGCTGGGAGCATGGTGCAAATAATGGGTAGATGTAATGCTCATGGGAAGACTACACTTGCTTGAAATGAAGTAGTGAAAAGGTAGTTCCATAGCACTTGCACCCAGACTACTTACAGTGACCTAGTAATTAAACTTGTACAGCTCACCGACCAGAAAAGATTGACCGTGGGTGGTATCATTACATGACAATGGAGCATCCAGCCACCCTGGCTTTCTCTTTGTGCAACAACAGTATGTCCCTTCTTCTACACACCCCTCTCTTCCACCATCTATTGATGCTTCTTTGGTTTTCTTGGCAGTTTCCTCAGTGTATTGTGCTTGAAAGGTATGAGAGGAAAACGGAAAAACACAAAACAGTTGACTTTATTCCTTTCTCTTGTTTACTCTAAAAAAAAGTAAAGTCATAAAGATGTCATATAACTCTTAATTTTATGGTCCTTTAATTGTCACCTCTCAGCCAAAAAGAAACAGTCATTAATATGCTCTCCACATCACAAATCCAAAGTTTTTAGGAACTGTACATGTAAAAGCCAAGTTCATTTCCGTTTTGCTCATTACTGGACTCTGGAGATTTCCTTTTTCTTTTTTGGTGTATAGGTTATGTCACTTTCATGTGTCCAGACCATAAATCAGATCTCCTTCAGGGGGACTGCTCAGGTAATGGCATTAGTCAGTGAAGGTTCTCAAGAAACGGACTGATCAGATTGTTACTCTTAAAATAGTTAAAGGAAACAACTCTAATTTCAAATATTTGCATTGATTTGTATGAAAATGTGTGTGTTTATTTTGCAGGATACTGGTTTAGAAACAGGACTGTCATTTTAGCTAAACCTACTTTTAGTGGATATGAAATTGTTGCTTTTTTTTAGTTGAAGGGATAAACTTTCCTCACGTGAAGTACTTTTTTGCTGCTCTGATGCTGTTCATCTAGTCTGTTTTTTGCTCCAAACTGGGCCTTGCCTTCCAATTCTTCATCACACATAAGGGTATGTCTGACTCCAAATAGAATCAATCGATGATCAGCTTAGATGGTAAGATCTGAAATTACAAGTTTAGAGTAGGAGGGAGTACCATCCCTGGTACTCTGGTCAAATGGCACCCAAGACTGGCACAGATGTCACAGGGAGGATGCTGTTTAGCTTACCTCGCACACCGGTTTCTGGCAGCCTACAGTCACGGCTCCGCCTCCATTCATATGTCCTTAAGAAAAACAAGTATAGATTCGTTGCTTACTCTGAGTAGGTATTTATGGAATAAGCCGTATGTAATGACACAGAATCAGTTAAACATACATTTTTTTTCTCTTTTTATGCACTACTTGACATCAAAAGCAAAAAGAGGTAAGTTGGCTATAAACCTGTAGGTGAACCTCATTTTCTTTAATAGATTTATTCTTGAGTAGCTTTGCTTCAAACAAGTTTCCATAAGTCAAATACTTTTACATTAGGAAGCTTGTCATTGTAAATCCTTATTCTTTGATAAATGAATAAGCACCTTCTGTAAACCTGGATTTTAAAAATATTTAATATTTAAAGATACTGCTTTTCCTTTAACCGAGTCATACTTAGGATTTAATTTGCTTGTGAGGACATAGTGCATTTTGTAACACTTGGTTTAGTTTGGGGGTTTCTGAATTGTTTCCCCCCCAAAATATGGATTACATCAGTATTTCTTCTTTTCTAAGAAAAGTGAAAAAAAGCCAAGAAACAACTGACATTGGTGAACATCTATAATTTTCAGATCCATCGCTTTACAGAAGAGGATGCCCTGAACCTCTCAGAATATTTTCTAGTGTTGATTTTTTTATGATGAAAAAACATTAAATAAGAAAATCAAACACATTTCACTGAGTGGTGTCTCATATATTTTTCTTTTCGGGATATATTTTTAAAATTGATCTTTTTGGTGGGTTTTCGGTGGTAGTTTGTTTAACTTATTTCTCTCTTGTGTCTTTTTGGTGATGAATTAATTCTGACATTTCAAAGGTATAGCTGGTCTTCATCTGCTACGTGCTATTATTCACTTTGCTGAATGAGAACAGACCCATCATACCACCTTGAGTTAACTCTGCCAGCTAACATTGTCCTTGGGAAGGTCATTTCTGAACAAAAGGCTGTTTTCCAAAAGGTGTCTAATTGGTGTAAGAATCTGGTAGCAAAATGTACTTTTACCTCTTGGTGCCACTGTATTTCATCCCCCTCCCCTCCTTTATCTTCTGTCCTTCCCACCATAGGAGTTGATTACACATGTGTTCATGGTTTCATTATACATTGTTCAGGAGCAGAAGGCTGACTATACTGCAGGGCGTTTTTATATTTCTCTTTCGCAAGGTTTGAAATAAAAAACAGATTGTGAATATTGCTTTGTTTTATCAGCTAGTTATATGATATCCATGAGGACAGCAGATGGAAAGCTGGGTGAAAGTTTTTGTTTAATCTATGATGACTGAAAGGTCTAAAGATGCTCCCTCTTCTTCGCAAGTCATGCTCTGATTCTACATCATTGAAGACAATTTTAATGCTTGTCACCAAAATGTGATAAACTATATGCAGTTGTCATTTGTATGAAGGTGGAGCCAGTTTAAAGATGTTATCGGGTCATATGTTTGCATTGTCTATATTGAATTTTTTCTATGTATTTCAACAATTCTGTCTTTACTGTTCTCTGGAAAATTTTAATGAATAATGATTGTTTCTATCAAGGGTATAAACATGTCATGGAATTTGCTGTGTTAAACACTGATGGAAAGATAAGGCTGAAGTGTCTGGTGACATGAATTAGCAGATTACACTCCTGAGTAGTCAGAAATAAGGCTATTGTCCTATCGGTGGATACTTTCAGAGAAACTAATGTATTAACAGGATATGTTGTATGTTTAGCAAACAGGGATGAGATAGCCAACTCTATGTGTTTGATTATAAAATGCTAAAAGTTGATTCACAGCTATCCATTTTTATTAGTGTCAATGTACCTTTAAGTTCATCATTAGACTTTTACAAATATTTCAACTTTTCTTAATTACTGTTTATATTTATGTCAATGTTTCTATTTCATGCTCTCCTTATTATTTTTCTTTATATAATGTTTCTACTTTAAATATTTCTTTTTTTTCCCTAAATATTCTGTATGTCTGTTTTTTTCAGTTTATGTGTATAGGCATCCATAGGACTATTTAAGCGTTCAAGCCGTTACTATTAGGAGAATGTATTTTGATGCTTCTTTCCATGAACTTTTCTGTTAATTCACTAACACACTATTAATCATTTTGTAGATTTAGTGAGGAATAATTTAGTATTGATGTTATTTGGCACACTTTAAATAATGGCACTTAAAAATTATTTTCAAGATTTATACATCCAAGTTTTACAATTATCAAAGGACAATAATTAATCACCCAGTATCACTAAATTAGCTCTAAAACCTCTATCAGATAGTATTTCCTCCTTCTTACTTCTTTCATTAGAAAGATGATGACAGGAATGCCTAATTATAAACTCTCCCCTCTTCAAGTGGATCCATCAGACAATGCATTAATGAAGTACTAATAAAGAAACAAATCCAAGAATCCTTTAGGGAAGATGAAATCAGTATATTAACAAGGATTTTTTCACCACATGCATCCCCAAGCAAACTATTGTGGGGAAACGAAGAATTATAAGAATGATAAGACAGTGTTCTCTCTCTCTGAACCACGTAGAGTGACCAAGGAGATTAGACATACTTCAAGGACAGCAGTGGTCAAAGCTGTATACAAAAGGAGTTTAGGGGAAGCAAATGCTTCCCCCTGGGTGGTCAGGAATAAAAACAAAACTTGTTATTTCTGAATGGTCCAAGAGAAGAGCATTTCAGATGAATGTCATGATAGGGGCAAAAAAAAAAAAAAAAAAAAAAAAAAACCCAAAAGAATCATTGTCAAGATGATTTCATCATATGGTCTATCTTGGCTTTTTAAATTTTACTGTTGTCAAAGGCATTTACTTAGTTACTTCAAGCTGAAAACCTCAAGGTCATCTTGACTTCTCCCCATGGTGTTCCTCATGTGTAATCAATGACAATTCCTGTCCATAGACCTGGGCTATATGCTTTCACAGACATTCTCTCACCTGGTCTGCAAAGTTGTATTTAATGTCCTCACTTAACAGAGAAACTGAGGCTCAGAACAGTTAAGTCACTTCTTCGGTGTCCCTCAGCTACTGTCTGGTGGAGTAGGATCTAACCACAAAGGTCTTTCTGATGGACTTTAAATCTCATGCTGAAATGGAGGAAAGTTGAGGAGCACAGGGGAGAGAGAATGGAGAATGAAGAGGAAGGCAAGGAGACCACAGAATTGCTGCAGAATATCATTGGCAGATGGAAGTAAATTATCATGATTTACCCATTATCCATTCCCAAGGATTGTTGCGTAAGGCCCTCACTTAAGACCTGGCTGTAGGCATAAGTATGACAGTAACTAATCATGAGGAGCATCTTTGTGCTGTTATCTGCAAATATCCAGAATTCCTGTGTTTGGGAGGCTTTTCTTTAATAATTATGCAATTTTTCTAGAAACTTGTATTCTAGAAAATACTCAGATATCATATTCTGTCATCGGTTTAGTTTTCGCCAATACCACTGATTTGACCACTTTGGCATTTAAAATGCTTTTTTGCTAAGAAGAAAGTCTTCAGAAATTCGAGTACAGATGTTCATTTAGAATTTGTGCTTCTGGCCTTTTGTATATGTCTTTTTCCCTGAGTTTCCTTGAATTAAACCTTATTTATTTGTCCCAACTCTTAGACTGTTTAGAGTTTGGAAAAGTTTAAGTTCTCAGTTTACTTAGACTAGAGAAGTACTGGTGACAGAGTAAGAGAGAAGAATAGGGGTGCTAACTGCTTCCACTTTGGAGCAACTACAGAGGCTCCATATTAGTTTGCTAGGGCTACCATAACAAAAGACCATAGACTGAGGGGCTTACACAATATACATTTATTTATTCATCGTTCTGGAAGCTAGAAGGCCAAGATCAAGGTTGGGCAGGATTTGTTTCTCTGGAGGCCTCTCCCTCCCCCTGGCATGTAGATGGCCACCTTCTATTCACATGGCCTGTGTGAGCCCATCCCTGGTGTCTCTGTGTTCTCTGTCTCCCAATCCCTTCTCTTCATAAGGCCATCAATCAGATTGGATTAGAGCTGACCCTAACACAGCAGCATTTTCACTTAATGACCTCTTTAAAGATCCTGTTTCCAAATATACAGTAGTTACATTCTGAGGTAGTGGTAGGGCTTCCAACATATGAATTTGGGGTGACAAAATTTAGTCCATTACAGATCCATGTGGCATTCCACTGGGCTTCTGTTCTCACTGTGCTTCCCTCTGCAAGGGTGCAAAGAACATCACTTGAACCTTTCTGATCCTCAGCGTCCTGATATCTAAAATGAGGACCATGACAACCAAACTCAACTGAGTTTTGTGAGCCCAAAAAAGCTTTTGTTCACTATAAAAATCTTACGGAAGGTACCCATGCACAAACTCCTTAACCTCCCTAGGCCTCAGTTTCTTGTTTGCAAAATAAAAATAAATCCAATCTCTTTTAAGGTTTTTTAGGGATTAAAGAACTGTTGCATGCAAAATGCTTAGCCTAATGTCTGCAAATACACAGTACTTACTGAATGTTCCATGTTACCATTATTTCTCATCCTTTCCTCTTCCTTCTGCATTCCTTCTGCCTACTCTTCCTTTTCTGTCATGGCCCAAATCCCAATTAGTGACTAGTTTGGAAGCATATGGCCAGGTGTGTGGAAAGAAGAACGAGGGATATCCTTTCATCTCTCATAAGGGCACAAAAGAGGATGTCTCTATGTTTTGATCATTAACTAAGGAGCTATTTTAGGACAATCTATAACTATCTCTGTTGACCTTCTGTTTAATAACTTTCATCGTTAAACATTTTTTTTCTACTGTTAATCATCTGTCCTCATTGAAAGGTCCTTAATGAATATTGACCATTTACTCCAAGTAGGTAAGATTTTTGTTCCAAAGTGATATCCATTTGAAAATAACAGTAATATCATTATTTATGACAGCAGTTGTTTAAGTGGGTAAATTTAATTACTGAGCCCATCTTTCTTTAACAGTCTTGGAAATAGTACATCAAGTAGACAAAGTGATTAACTGTCTCACCAAGAGGCATGTTTGCATTTGTATCATGATTTTCATTTTCCCTGCCATTTTTGAAGTATGTGAGTTGCCATTTGTAAATGAGAAGGGGAAAAAAAAGGAAAGCACACATACTATTCCTTCCCACTTTTCTTGTCAGAGGAAAGATGCTAAAAATATCATGGTCTTATGAAAGATGAGGAAAATGTGCTCAGGGAGAATATGGAAGTGAGAAGGTGAGTTCCTAGATGAGTCAGAGAAAGAAATGTGGAAATAGAATTTTTATATAATGGAAAAGAAAGATATTTCTCTGATCTGTAGACCAACAACCTTGAGGCTGATTCTAGGGAAATTTCTGGAAGCTGATGGGTTTCATATGCTCAGTATAGAATAGGGATCACTAACAGCCAGCATGAGTTCATCAAGAATGACTTATGCTAGACTTATTTTCATTCTCTATCTTGTAAGATCAGGAAGAGTGGTAATATAATATACCTGAATTTTGGCAAACAACTGACCAGGTATTTTATAATGTTTTTTAGGATAGAAAAATTCTAGATGATGTAATTGTTTAGGTCCGTAACTGGTTGAAAGACATCTTCAAAGGGCCCAAATTCATAGATTGGTATTCATGACGTAAGGTCTCTACTTAGCCTGACCCCATTATTGGTTACTAATCTTGGATAAAGATGAAGATATCAAGGTCATGATTATCACATTTTCTAATTTGAGGGAGAAATAACAGGGAGAGGACGTTACTATACTAGATGACAGAATAGGATCTAAAAGATGCATCAGGTAGAAAAAGGTGAGACGTACTGGAGATAAACATAAAATTAAAAGTATGTGAAGGGCACTTGGCCGGCTCAGTCGGAGGAGCGTGCAACTGATTTATCTCAGGGTCATGAATTCAAGCCCTATGTAGAACTCACTTAAATAAAACTTTTTTAAAAAGCACATGAAATATTGCATTGGGATTCCAGACACCCCAAGTACAAGTTGGAGGAAGCATAACTGGATGGCACCCTCTGTAGGCAAAGTGAGCTCATATGAAACAGTGTGACACATCAGCCGGAAAAAAAAAAAAAAAAAAAAAAAATCCATGCAGGTTTCTGCTCTTTGAATAGAATCAGGGTATCTCAAATGAGGCAAGACTGCCAGCCCACCCCACCAATCACATCTTATCCCACAGGATTTCCTTTCTGAACACCTCACTTTTAGAAGATTGTTGCATAAACTGGAACATGGTCAGAGAGCAAGGAGGCGAGTGAGGGAAGTCAAAATTGGGTCCTGTGAAGAGGAATTTGCATTATTTGGCCCGAGGAAACCTCAGGGGACAGGGAATTTTCATAGGAAGATGTGTAGCACCTGGCGGAGTCTGTGGTCATAAGGGAAGGAGATGCGGTATGGAAAATAAGAGCTCATGAAACAATAGGGATGCATCAGTTCTCAGGTCTGGAACCCCAGGGGTGGGGAAGGCTGGCCACTCCGTAGGGGACCATTTGCCACAAAGAGCTGCTGCTAGGCTTCCCGCAGAGCATCTGGCACCAAGGAAGCTGTCCCTGCAGCCGCAGGGTCCTCACCCTCTCACCACTGCCTGCTGAGCCCAGTGTGGAGCCAAAACACAGAGGCTCTCCCTCCCTCCCCAAACAGCCACCAGGAGGCTCATGGGACCTTCTAAGGCATTGACTTTTTAAAAAATTGGTTCATATTTCTAAGTTGCATTAGGAAGTTTAAAAGTAATAGAAGCCAGAGGAAAACCCTATAACCAGACTTTCTCTCCCTAATCGTTAATTTACAGAAATTGCATATCATCTCCATTCTTGCACCCTTGATCTTGCTTTGTGTTTTGAGGGAATTGGTTGCCTTCAAATTACTATGTCAACTATCTGGTGAAGTTCTTATTTTTTTAACTTTTTTTTAAATGTGAATTTATTTTTGAGAGACAGAGGGAGAGAGAGAGAGAGGGAGAGAGAGAGAGAGGGAGAGAGAGAGCATGAGTGAGGGAGGGGCAGAGAGAGAAGGAGACACAGGATCTGAAGCAGGCTCCAGGCTCCAAGCTGTCAGCACAGAACCTAACAAGGGGCTCGAACTCACAAACCAAGAGACTAGGACCTGAGCCAAAGTCAGCCACTTAACCGACTGAGCCATCCAGGTGTCCCTGGTGAAGTTCTTATTTATGTTTCTTTGACTCTATGACCCCGATATTTTCTAGAGGTAGCTAGTGTCAATTTGAGAAACAGAGTCGTGAGTAGAAAATAGGCCTCAGCATCAGAAAAGTCTGCCTGTTTTAAATACTTGCTCTGCCACTTTCTACCTGTGTGACGGTGAGCAAGTTAATATATATGGTGATCGTGTATTAATTTAATCAGTGAATGTTTGTGGAACACCTACTATGATGTCAGTTCTGTATTTGTTGCTAGTGCATGAAAAATGTTAAAGGCAAAAAATAGCCTCAGGGTATATGAGATTCTGATATCGTTCCCATATATCAAAAATACTCATTTTCTTATGGCAGGAATAGTGAAAATAATACCTCCAGAGTGTTGCTAAGACTTAAAACAGATAATTAATATAAAGTTCCTAAGAGAAATTACATCATGTTGATTCAGCGAATAATTTCCTTTCTTCTTTCTCCTTCCTTTTTTTTTTTTAACTTCCTTTCTAGTCGGCTTTGTTTATGGAGGAATGTCATACAAGGATAGTCTTTATGTGTATACCAGTATAGATCTGTCAATGCTTTAAGCTATAATATCCCTTATTCATCTGCCCTTGAGGTACTAACAATCTCTTGAATATGCTATGACGTGTCTCAGGCCTGTGACCTTATGAACATACAGTGTTATCTAGTTCAGTTCTGAACATTTCAAATACTTTAATTTTGTGATAAAAGATTTTATTACTATTAGTAGACACCATAAACCATTTATAGTTGCTAAGAAGTGCTTTGGCTAACTCATCATTTTAGGCATCAGCCTAGATGTTACAACCTCCAGGAAGCATTTTGTGACCATTTAGACTCAGTTAAGTATTTCTGCTCTGAGATTCCTACATTTTCCTATCCTGGAAAGCAATGCACTGATTTGTGTGCAAATGCAATTCAGCCTTTGGCTTATACAATCCTGGATTCAAATCCAGCTCCACCTCTTGGTGGACTTTGGCTAGTTACTTAACCTAAGTCCTCCTTTCCTCATCCATCAACTGTGATTAATAAAACAGGATTACAGGAGAGCATGCATGTTAGGTGCCTACCCAGTGCCTGGCACATGGTAAGCAATGAATAAGTGCTGGGTGGTTATCATCATCACCATCATCATCATCACCATCACCATCACCATCACCACCGGCATCATGACACTTACTGTAATTGCTGGTTGAATATGCTTGTTTTACCCAATGGGCCAGGGACCATATCTTCTCTGTTTTCCTTTTGTCCCCAATGCCTAACAGATTTGAACACATACTCAGAGTTTAGTAACTTGATTGTTGAATGGTTGTGATGAGCTCAGGTGACAGTAGTGACTCCTGGAGTACTTTAATATATCCTGCGTGAGTCACATAATTGTCATCTTTTATGCCCTCAAAAGTAAAGGGATTTTCCCAGTCCCCAACCCACCCACTTCATTTTACAAAGTACATGCTAGTACACATCCCACTGTTCAGCTGGGCTAGATGTATATGTAACTGGAAGGCTGTCAACCCAATAAGAGAGTTTAAAAAAAAATTTTTTTAATGCTTATTTATATTTGAGAAAGAGAGAGAAAGAGACAGTGCACAAGTGGGGGAGGGGCAGAGAGAGATGGAGGCAGAATTGGAAGCAGGCTCTAGGTTCTGAACTGTCAGCACAGAGCCCAATGCGGGGCTCGAACCCATGAGCCATGAGATCATGACCTGAGCTGAAGTCAGACGCTCAACCGACTGAACCACCCAGGTGTCCTGAGAAGAAAGTTTTAGAAGGCAAGTCAGAGCAATATGGCTGTTTTTCAAATTTTATTTTTCCATCTATCACCATATTATTTGTGGAATTTGCTTTTTAACCTTTAAGGACAACACTTGCTAACTACTTATAAATAACAAGTGCAAAGTAGTAATGATAATGAGCCCAGAGGTGAGGTTGCTACTAAAGTAGAAAAAACTGATACTACAAGTGTAAGGAATATCCACCACTTGTTAAACAATTCATTAAGGGAATACACTGTGGTCCTGCTCATCTGCTTGCTAAATTTTATCACAGAGCATATTTTGAATGAATAATAATTTGTAACTACCTTAGCAAAAAATATTTCTATTGTAAGGGAGAAATAGGAAAAAAATTAGACCATGTAAACGCTCAAATTAATTCTAAGGCTTGTCATTCCACAGAGGCCAAAATTTTTTAAAAGAAGAGCTTTACCTCCCTGGAAATGGAAGACATAGGGCCAAATTCCAGAGTGGTTTTCCCAGTGTTCACTTTCATTTCCATCCATTGTATTTACCCAAATACACCATAGGAGGGCAGCGTTCTCCTGGTTAACTTAAAACTGCTGATCGTATCAAAATCATTATCTGAATTAGCCCAAGACATCCCTAAATTATCACTTAGATCAGAAAGCTGTTGGAAAAGATAAAAGGAGCATGAAGGAATTCATCCTTTAAGACTCTGAGTTTCTACAAAAGGGAATCATTTGTTAATCAAGCTGCAAAATGAGAAGACAAAGTTAAAGGAAAGAAAAAATAATTCTCCAAAGTGGAGAAAATGGAAATATTTGTTACATTTGAAAGACTTTTACTAACTATGATAATCTGAACACAAGCTACTCAGTGAGAATCAGATCTCATTCTTATTAGTAAGCAATAATTAATAAGCTATTCTGCAACAAAGACCACCCGTGAAAGGCTCCCTTCAGTAATGATGTTCCCTTGAATGAACTCAAATCAGGCCTGTCTACTTAGCATCACAGACAGCTTTAGTGTGGTTTCAATGTTGTAAGCAAAAGCATCAGCAGTTTTCACAAATTTTGGTATTCTGGAATTATATAAGCAGGTTTTGCTGTATTGAGAACATACTGGCTTTAGAACAAGTGATACTTAGACACAAGCCTGTAAATGGAAATTTCAGTGAAGCCTCAATAATTCAAGACTATAAATCATGATTTTATAATTTGGCTTAAATATTATCTTTATAACGTATAAGGAAAGAGGTTTGCTAAGCAAATCCATGGTCTAAGCAGTTAGCAAAAGGACATGCTGCAATTATTTGAGAATAATTGAATTTTCAAGTCTAACTCTAATTTTGACTTTTTTGCAAAATCTTTTTGCAGAAATATGACACATGCATTTCTAACTAACTTCTCAGGTGACAGTCAGTCTGGTGCTAATAAACAGACTATTCTTTGATTATTTTAGAACACCCAGTACACGGTGGGAGTAGATGATTAACATAACTGATCAGCTAACACATGGAGTTTCACTAGCTAGCATTTTGCCAACCTAGTGTGAGTAATATTATGTGACTTTAAAATGGCAAAAATATAACAAAAGTGATTCCCCCATTCATGTTATCTTTCTCTATCAGTCCAAGTTACTAACAATTAGCTATTGTAATGAACATTCTAATATTTCGGCTAGCAGTTCTTGCTTTTGATTAATAACATTATCAGAAAACTGTAAAGATGACTCCTTTCTCTGATATCTTCTTAATTATGGAAAATATTGTATTGCATGCTTTTCTCAATGTACCTATGGGATTGACAATATGCCCATGTGTTCTGACAATAAAGGCAGTTATCTGAATGTATCCCATTTTGGAAAAGCAGACCTAGGTGCAAAACATGCAACTACCATCAAGTTCAGAACTTGAAGATCTTTCATTATATTAATAGGTCCCTTATTTTTGGATGTGTCCAGATACCAAATATGAATGGCCACATATGTTCAAAAGTACTTGAGAAATCTCACTAATTGTGAGATTAATTGTGAGACTAATTGTGTCACTAATTTTTTAATACTGTATTTAAATAAGAAAAACATCTTGTCTTTTCTATTGGCATCATTCAGGGGGGAACAAAGCTTAATCCAGATGTTTCAATGAGAATGCACATTCCTCACTAAATCTCTCAGGCAACTGCTTTAGTTACTGTTACTAACACGATGCTCCGTCATCTCTTTGTATACATGTCTAATTTATCAGTTTCTTGTAGATTGTCAGCAGCCTGCTGCCTCCGTACCGCCACAGTGCTCACAACTAGCCGGGAGGCAAGACTGCCCAACTGTCAGGTAAATTTGGATGTCATTTCTCTTCTCACCCAGCTGCATGTCAGATCCATGGATCCCAAGCTCTCCTTTCTAACACCATAATTTCCTATCCATGATTATATTTGCTACATTGTATCTCAAATATGGGCTACGCTAACATACACTGGATACCTGAAGTCCACGTGTACCCGATGGAAATACAAGAGAGCTAGAGTTTATTTTACTGGCTGCCAGTGGGTAGACTAAGGGCTGCCTTCAGCTCCCTTGTGTGAGTAAATAGTTGAATTAGTCCAGTGGTTCATTACCTTCCCAAATATAAAACCTGAATTGTTAGGATGTTTGCCCTACTTTTTCTTTTGCTTGTCTTCTGTCCTTAGAATATAGTTCTCAGGCAAAAAAAGCAAGAAGAATAGAAAGCATATCTCATGTCTGTGGCAAGATAACTTTATGAAAATGTTTCTCTTTTTTCTCCACCCACCATCCTCATTAAAACTGAATTTGAAAGCTGGAGAATAACTTACAATTGGCATTTAAAATGAATATTTGCAGTGATAGTGCCCTTTATGTGAGATTAACTGAAGAATTTTAAAGACAGCTTTACATACTCCCTGGACACTAAGTTGGAGAGTTTGCTGACGACTTCTGTTCCAATGAAAGCTTTACAAATCCATCATGAATTTACCTCCATGTGGCTGCACTCCCACTCAGCATCAGAGCGCCCCCCTCAAGACCTCACATTCTTGTGGAATACTTCTTCTCAGTTACTTGGCCTCTGATGGTGCCAAGTTTTTGTAGTCTGGTGCCGCTTGTATAGTCTACTTATTGTTCTTTCCGGATTTTAATTTGTGCTTTGCTCTTCTACCAGGGCAAGGCTGGTTTTGAGCAGGGGCAGGTCTAATTGTATTTCTACATATGTCAGAACTAGATATCAGTAGCTGGCTGCCCGTGGCCATGGGTTAGAGCCAGGAGGACTGGGGAGCCATAAGTGCTCCCCAGAAATACAGTGGCAGCCAAAGCCCCCATGTGACTTGGTCTCCAGGTGGTTGTCCAGCAAACTGTAGAAGTGAGACGGGGAGTTAGCAGGAAACGGTGCACGATTAAATAGGCCCCAAGCCAGTATCTCCTGATTGATGTCTAGTCTGCCAACAGGATTCCAGCAACAGGATTTTTACTTTAGAAATGTTCTTTGCTAACATATAAATGCCATTTTATTACAGCAGCCAACTGTAGAGTCACTTTAATTGTGTAAGTAATTGAATATAATTATAAATGTTCACACCCAACCTAGCGGGACTCTGTGTGGAGTGCTGAAGGGGTCTTAACCCGCAGTCCATTCTCCACCGGGCATCCCCACCGCTCCACCGATGTTCAGCACCTGTTGATTACAGGAATGAGTGAATGAGCTCTGGAGGCAGATAGTTTGAGTTTAAATCCTACCCCTACCACCTGCTAGTTGTGTAATTGTGGAAAGTTGCTTTTGCTGGCTCAGCTTCTGTGTGTGTCTGTTGTTGTTTTGTTTGTTTGTTTTTTTCCACTTATCAAGTAAGGAAGAAAATAGTTTTGAGGGATTCTGTGAAGCACAGGCCTGATGCACACCCAGTGTGCTCTCGATATCTATTACCACTACTAACCATTCTCAGTACCTAAATGTTCCTCAAGGCAAAGGCCTATGGTCTCTTTCATAACTTCTCTAATTTGCTTGTGGAAAGTGCGAGGAAGCCCACGTCTTGTTTATTTATTTTTTTTAATTTGTTTTAATTTACATCCAAGTTAGTTGGCATATAGTACAGTAATGATTTCAGGAGTAGAATCCAGTGATTGATCTCCTACGTAGGAGAAGTCTACTTCTTTAAGTGTTTCAAATGGGTAAGGAATGGAAAGGCTAGTGGTGAAATTTTTTACATTGAATTTTATTTCACCTTCCTTTCTTTTTCTTAGGAACCAGTTTGACTAAATGGTTACCTGCCCCAGTTCCGTATCTTCTGAGTGTACAGAATTTAGGTTGTTTGCTACACCCTCACAGGGATTATTTCCTTTAAAGAAAAGCAACTTAATGAATTACAGATGTTTCCAGTTTCTACCCATGTGAATGCAGCATGGTCCAAGCTTCCGCTGTCCCTTATTGTGGTCCACACAGAGAAATGATAAAGTACATACAGACCTGAAAGACTGTCCTTTTCAGAGTCACCGAGATTATGATCGTCTTCCTTCCCACCCACACCTGCTGCCAAATAGCTTGAATTTGATGCCCTCACTGCTCTTTTCACTTCTTTCTGGCAAGAAAAGTTAACAGCCAACGTTTGAATTCTTACCATGTACCTGACATGTGTTCAGTTCTTTACAGTTTTTAATCATTACAACCCCCGAAGGTAGGCACAGTTACCCCACCCATTTTTAAAACAGGACACTGAGGAGGAGGAGGAGGTCACATGACTTCTCTGGGGTCACCCATCCTGGAAGCAGTTGAGCCCAACGAGTCTGGCACCCATGGTCCCACCACTACAGTACACACCAATGTGCTGCCAGGAGATGCTCACCGACTTTAATTCTGCTGTGATGAGCATAGAGAGCATTTAAATCACCCATGTTGATGCTTTATCCCTGCCTGGAAAAGGAATGTTCATTTCATAGAAACATGAGAAATGAAACACACTAACAGTGTTGAGTAACCATACATCAGTGTTCTCTATCTCTGTTTCTCACAATGAAAATTATCTTATACTTCCTTCAGCTTACATAGGTGTTCAAATAACTTTTTGGGCATATGGTTTTGAATACATGAGCATTTTCCTCCTATTTTTCATATATGCTTTCTACAGACTGATTCCATTATAGAGCTAAGTTATTGAAATTGTTTATAGATGATAGATATTATAATATGGACAGAGTGCCCAAGGTGTTGCAGCGTTGGATGTAATATTTAAATATATGCAGATGTTTCTTATTTAGCACTTCTCCCCTTCTATCAAGTAGTTGCTTATTGGGACAAAAAAAAGAAACTTTCTGAAGAAATACCCATTTTTATATCTTAATAATAGTTTCCTAAGCCAACTGTTTACAACGTGATCTACCTACAAAAAGTAGGTTCTTAAATGGTAAAGGTTGAATAACAGGTGGGTTCCTGAAGGTGTTTAGCCGTCAGAACTCAATACATTCTGTGCCTTAAATAATTAGAACTTCTCTAATATTTATACCTAAGAAACAATTTCTTAACCTGTAAGCCAATGTGTGATTGCATTTTTATGGAAATTTAAAATAGCCATGGTGTATTATAAAGTATTTATGGGGGTGCCCGGGTGGCTCAGTCGGTTGAGTGTCTGACTTCAGCTCAGGTCATGATCTCACTGTTCCTGAATTTGAGCGGCGCATCGGGCTCTGTGTTAAGAGCTCAGAGCCTGGGGCCTGTTTCAGATTCTGTGTCTCCCTCTCTGTCTCTCTGTCTCTGTCTGCCCCTCCCCTACTCATGCTCTGTCTCTCTCTGTCTCTCTCTCTCTCAAATAAACATTAAAAAAATAATAAAAAAGAAATAAAGTATTTATGATCCCTCACTTTACGTAAAAAATCTGAAATAATGAACAAATTTTGAAATCATCATGAATAGCATAATGTCATGGTGTTGGGCCAAGCAGACCATAACTTGGAGTTAAGCTGTTGCAACACCCTTCAGCTGGTCAAGCAGAAATGCTTGTCTTCTTTGATGAAGAAGAGTATTTGAACGACATGGGGCCTTCAAACAGCCGTCTTGTGTAATGTGACTACCCCATGCTGCTTGCCACAACTTATGTTGAATAATATGTTTCGTTCCCCCCGGAAGAAACTTGTTCTTAATCATGCAGATTTAAGAGAAAGAAGCCCTGTTAGGTCCATGGGAGAGTCTGTCTGCGGAGTCTGTGTTCCTCTGCCATCTGACTCTGTGTGGAGGATGGAGGAAGACTCTTGCCATGTGATATTTTTTAGTGCTTGTGTTGAAGCTCCAGCTCTCCCAGGCTCACCTACCATATTTTAAAAATAGCTGGGAAAAATCATTGTTACCGCTTGTTGCTCTTACCAACACAGAAGAGCACCTCTCCTCTGAAATTAAATTCATAGCAGTTCAAAGAGTTTGGGAGGTAAAGATGACCTCAAGCAGATCGGTATTTTACATAATTATAATTTTGTGTTAAAATTCAAGAGATATACTTGAAGGATAATCTCAGTACCAAAGGTAAAAAGTATTTTTTTTAACGTTTATTTATTTTTGAGCGAGAGAGAGAACACGAACAGGGGAGGGGCAGAGAGAGAGGGACACGCAGTATCTGAAGCAGGCTCCAGGCTCCCACCTGTCAGCACAGAGCCGGACGCGGACCTCAGACTCACCGACCGTGAGGTCATGACCTGAGCCAAAGTCAGATACTTAACTGATTGAGCCACCCAGCTGCCCCAAGATAAGAAGTATTTTTAATGGCAATTTTTAATGAATTCAATGATAATATTAGCTTTAAAAACTATGATTAAATAAATAAGTAATAATACTCATAATCATGGTAAGCCATGAATAGTTTTCTCAAATATTACTCCTGACATAAATGAATTCTATGGTACTGAATTTTATAATATATGAGGGAAAAAGCAGAGTGTTAGAAAAATGCCCATCTTTTTCTATTAAAAAAAATCCCCATAGTGTGTGTTCCCCTCCATTAGTTACCTTTGAAAAGGTCTGAACTTCAATGTGTTTTATAGATTTACCGTAGAAAATTCAGTGATTTCACTTCCTTATCCTGCAAGACTATTCATCAAAACATTGATGAGCCTGAACATTTATGTGTTCATTTAAACTGGAGGCTTTCGAAACTGGTTGTTTGGAAGTCTGTATTATATGCTCATCGAATAGGAAGTTTTAAAACTGTCCCGTCTGATTGACACCGCTAAGCTAAAGCAAGCAGTGGCAACCTTTAGAGCAAATTAGGCTTCCATAGACAAAGGACTTATCCTATGGAATCTGGATCTACCAGAGAACTGAAGAGTTCTCTAAAGCCTTGATCCAGCATTGTCTGCATTCCCCTGGAGCTTGTTAGAAATAAAGATTCTCAGGTCCCCCCTCAGAGCTATCAAATCAGAATCGGCATTTTACCAAGATCCCAGGTGATTGGTGTGCGCATTAAAGTTTAAAAAGAACTGATTTGAAGAAATCTTGCAAATAACCCAAAGACCCGAGGGAAACGAGACTGTGTGCAGAAATTAAAGAGCAACATTGGGGGAAGAGTTATATATGTCCTTTCCCTACCACATTTTTCTTTTTCTTTTTAATTTCTTTCTCTCTCTCTCTCTCTCTCTCTCTCTTTCTTTCTCTCTCTCTCTGTTTCTTTCTTTCTTTCTTTCTTTCTTTCTTTCTTTCTTTCTTTCTGTGTACTGTTTTGAAAAACTCCAGTCGTCTTAGCATGCTTTAGATTTAAACCGTTTATTGTGCAGAGTTTCTGTCTCTGTTTTAAAATTTTCTGTGAAGAGATTGTGTCTCTTTAACCCTTACAAGTGTGCCTGGCCCCCTGTACGTGTGTTTCTTGCTGACACGCTTGTTTCTCATTTTCAGTCCTGACATAGCTCTCCCTGACGAGCAGCCACATTCCAGCCCGCAGTGCGCCCCTCTCCACTGTCTCTCCAAGCCTCCTTACCCCTAGTCTCCATCTCCCACGGACGAATATCTGAGGTGAATGCTTTGTAACCACACACAGGATACTGCCCAAGATCCCGCGGGTGTTTTCTTCTCGGGTGTGAGAGGTAGGATTGGATTCGTGTTCGTCGTTTTGGAAGATGAAAGAAAGTTAAGAAGAATAACACAAAGCACAGACTCCAGTGTAATGAAACATTTGATGGTTTCTCTAAGTCACAGACAAACCTCTACAATCAAATGGCTATGGTTAATTGAAAGCAAGAAATAAAAGGAAACAGGAACCGTGTATCTCAGATGGCTGGCTTTACCTCGATAGCATAAGAAAGACCTAAGACAATGTAAAATACATAGATTGTAAAATCATCTTTCCTTGTACTTCTAATTCAGCTATAGAAGTCGATTCCCATATTTTTTGTCATCAATATTTATTTTATACTTTATTTGCCACATGACTTATGTCTATAAAAATCATTTCTGTGAGAGGTGAACTTAATTCATTTATTTTTAAATACACATAATTTGCTCAATTAAGTATGAGTTTTAATTTAGTTTGAAATCTGGAATTGACCAGACCATGGTCATATTTCTTGCACAAAATAATAAATGAGGTGCATCGGAATGTTAACAATAACTGTATTTTGCTGCTACACTGATATTGTTTATGTGCTTATTTACATTGACTGCTGGTGGTGTTTTTTTTTTTTTTAACTAGAATTCTTTACTTGATTTTATTAAGTAAATCTAAGAAAGACTATGTTATGATTCACTGACTTACTCAACTTTTGACAGCATCTTTAATTTTTTAAAACTGCAGACAAGTAGATCACTGGTGCTGCTCTCTTGTGTGTGTGTATGTGTGTGTGATAATGTTAAGGAAGCTAAATAACGTTAAGGGGGAAAAAAGCGTGTTCATTTAAAGACCAGATTTTTTTTTTTTACTTTCCCAAATTCAGGGTCCTTAATCATGAGTCTTTCCTGCAAAAAAGATATCAAACTGGGAAAAAAATATACTACACAGATGTAAGTTAGCCTTTGATTAATTAATTTACCCAGAAAGTGTTCAAATTTTGATTAAAAGTGTATGTTTTGTTGTTGTTAGGTTTTTTTCATAATGAATCGTCCTTGCCAAAAAACAATAAATAAACCTTAGCTCATTGTCTACTTTTGACAAACACTCAGGTGCCTACAATCATTATATTATATTGAGATAATACATGTTCCTAGTTCATTTACAGATTCTGCTGGGTAACTTTTATGACTTGATTTAAGGCAGTGGATTTTCATAGCAAAATTTCTTTTGCACATAATCTGACGAACAAGGAAAACAGCTAATTGAGCTGAAAGGTCTAACACTCTTGGGCTCCTTAAGTACCAAGTGCTGCCCACACAATCGCTCCTAGCCCTGATTCCTTGTCTAGTCAGGTAGCCTTAACTTATTTAAAACCATAACGGTTTGACCTTTTCATGTAACTGTATCTGTAACTTCTCTTCAAAACAGAAACAATCCTCACTGTTAACACAAAAGATAGTTCACAATGCAGGGCTCTAGCAGTGGAGATCTAGTTGTGGAGATCTCAGCTTCATGGGTGGGGGTAGGGAGCACATTCGTGGACGGTCTATCAAAGATGGCAGCCAGTCGGTAAATCATAAAGCACAGTGCAGGAGCTCTCGTCAGTTGTACGTACACCTATTAAGTAGTGGTCACTATTACCAAAGCAACCAAGAGGTTTTGAGTTCCTTATGTGAGTGCTATTTTCAACAGTGTCATTTATTATGCAGCTTGGAGTAACTGGAAATCTTCACCAAAGTAAAGATTCAGGTTAAAGTAACAGAAACAAGAAACAAAACAGACCTTCATAAAGTCCTGATCGTGGCAGCCGAATGTTCTGCTCATTCCTACCTGCATTGCCTTGCTGTTCTTAATCATTTCCTTCATTTTGTTAATGTTTTATCTGCTTGGTACCAGTATTAGTGAGACGGTGTGGATTTCGTTGGAGTTCAATTCAAAGAAACTATCCCATACCCCCTCCTACTTTTTCTTTCTCTGTTTCTTCTTGTTATTTCTCTTTCAAGCATTATGTTTTCAGACCTGAGAAGTGGCATGGCTGCTAAGTTGACTTTTAATAAAAACTGTTTGTGCCTGAGGGAAAATACGCCTTTTTAAAAAGTACCTCAGAACATCTTCCTCTATTGCCTCATCAACTTTGTTGGTGGTACAGGGATTCAGCACAAGTATTGTCTGTGTGGAATACAGGGCAGTACTGCCTATTGACAGTGCAGTATTGCTTTCGTGCCCCTTTACTCTGTAGTTATGACCTGGTGAAAAGCCAAGGTATAGACAACACATTTATTTCTTTCAATACAAGTTTATCATTAAATCTATTATATGCTGGTTTTATTTCACTTCTTTATCCTAATAGAGTGGGAAATGCTTGTTTTGAAGTATCAATTCTATAAAGTTGTTAATTTTAGCAACCTTTGCCAAGAAGATATAGAAACGTGGAAATAAATTTCTAATTTTCAGCACAAAATTAGATAATAGTCCCTAACCGGTAAGAGAGAATTCCATGTATTTACACTGTGGCATCATTTAGTATAGTTTAAACCGAGCCATATCTATATTTATTTATAGGCATTTAAAAAATAAATATGTGTAGCATTGATAAAAATCAGTACCTTTAAAAAAATCAGAATTCAAAAAGAAATTGAAAAATTGGAGAATCAGTGAAAATCAGAAAGAACAAACCTCAGTGAGACTGACTGAAGACAGACTTGGCGAATGAAAACCAACTACAGAAATACAATAATATTGGTTAATCATTGGAAACACAGTGGGCAAAGACGAAAGGTAACCGGCAAGAGCGGTTAGCAAAGGAACTAGTAGTTTTTTACAAGTAAGCACAATTACTATACTAAAAAGAAGTCATTATGCAGAGATGCTTTCCTACTGAGGCTTTTTCTTAGCCAAAAAATAAAATTAAGTTTAAAGGAGCAATAAATTGCCTTTGGCCTGAGTGCACAGGAGTATACAGGACCCTTGGATTTATCTTTCCAGTCAACTTGTATTTCATCAGATCCCTCTCATACATACAATTCTGCTTCAATAAGAGGAATCTGAAGAACTTTGAGAAAACGAAAAGTTATTAAATAATTAAGAAAAGACGTATTTAGAAAGATGATACTTTTATTTAGCTTAAGGAAAAGGAGGTACAATAGTGATCCTCAAGCCAAGAAAATGTAACAAACGAGAAGTACCGGTTATAGATATCATTATTAAGACTGGAATAAGAAAAACTAAGTCTTTAGTGTGAAGGATTTATATTACCTCTATGAAAGAGATTTTTAACGGTGGAAAAGAAATCAGTGGAACTGATAATCATAAAGAATTTTTGTTTTTCAAAAATTAAATACTATTGGTTTTCTAGTAAGGATTGATAGGTGGCAAGGTATTTTATGATAATGTATTATAATTCTGGGATTCCATAATCCTATGCTTCTTTTGAACTTGAAAATACTCTGAAGTAATGCTGGTTAATCATGAAATATTTTATCCCTTGAAAATAGGATAACAATCTTAATTTTTCCAAGATCTCTGGTAAAAAACAAGACCATTGGTATTACTTTTTCTCCCAGCTATATTTCATAATATCTTTAAAGTTGCCCAGAATGTAGTAATTTTAGTGTAAAAAGCCTCAATTGTCAGAGTCTAAAAAACAAATGTCCTCAGGAATACTTCAGAAATAGAAAGTATGCAATCCCTTGGGGGCCCGATGCCTCTCAAATTTTATCTTTTCTTAAAAGGATCTTCAATCTCAGTATTTCCTCTTTCTAATGCTTTGGACAATATTCCTGTACAGATAGTCCTTCTGTTTCCAACAACCATGAAACATTGGTCATATAAACCAACCGGGAATGTGGACGGTATTAAATAAAATCCTCTACAATTCTCAAGCGGAAATTACAAAATATGAAAAAGAAGAAATGGAATATATTTTCTACTAGGATAAGAATGACAAATTTTAATGTGTAATTATTGTAATCAATCAGCCAAAAGACATAATCTGTTTTTCAGAAAGACATATCAAGGGAAAGTAATCGATTTCCAGTAAGGAACTGTGTTGATCCAGTCCAAGGATGCCAAAGGCATTGATATTGTAGATCTAAAGGAGGACTTAGATTCAAAAGGAACTCTTAGGATAAAGTTCACAATTAAAAAAAAATTGTCCTCCAGACTTTTTGTTTGTTTTTAAGCCAGAATGATTTAAAATAATCCTTGTATTTAAGATTGCAAAAAATTTAGAAGAATATGTTTTCAAATAAAGGGAACATAATTCTTGACAAAGCTGTTGAACTGGAGTTGTGATAAATGGCATGATCAGTGCTGCTATTGACAAGGAATTTTTACCTTGAAATCAATTTCTATGGACATAGACCAATCTAGCTCCCGAGTGACCTTTTCCACTGTCTGTAATTATGTCCCCAGATGAGTTGCATCTGTAAGTAAATTCATCTTTACTTAAACGCCAAGTTAACTGCCATAGTCCCTGATGTGTTGCATTTGTAGCCTGATCCAATTACGTTGACATCAGAAGGATTTTGTCTAGACATCTCTTTCATCCTTCTTACTCAAAGTATAACCGCAAAAGATATTTAGTATTAAGGTGTGTTCCCCAATCGATTTTTCCAGAAATAATGTTCTACTTACGAAGAAGAGGAGTAATTAACTGCCTTTACTTTAAGGGTGTGAGTACATAAAAGTATGCGTGTAAAATGTTTGCATGAGATATTTCACATCATGTAAGCTTTCCCATATTCATAATATGAACACTATAGAAGTCTTATTTCTCTTGTGATCTTCTCTCCATTAGGAATGTAAGGAGATTATTACCTATATCTGGTCTCCTTTCCATATTGAAATGCATGGCTCTAATCCTCAGTGTATTTTTATCCCTTTCCTCTGGAGTTATTTAAAATTTGTCCTATTTAAACTGACGCCTGAATAAACTACCGAGCCAGATTATTTCTGTGATTGGAGTTTAAGTGCTATAGAACATTGGTCAAGAACACATCTTTATTTTAACTTTTCTTTCTTTCAGAATTATTCTCTGATCGTTATGGTTCTCTAATAAAAACACTGAGAAGTAAATCGAATGTTTTTAGTATAGCTGTATGCTTTTCTTTCTAAAAAGTCATTTAAAAACAAAGATCAGAGAACTATAAAATGTCATCATTTTGTTGACAAATCATTATTCAATAATAACAAATATCCAGAATGAATCATTTTGTTGTTTAGGTTTATAGATTTGATTATGTACCAAATCTTAGAGGAAATAAATGATTTTACCATTATTGCCACAAAATTTTTAAGCTCAATGGTTTGACTGTTAGAGTCAATTAAACAATTCTTTGAAAATCTTTTATGATATTTTTATAATCTACTCAGTGTTTTTATTTGCATGATTATGCATATATGATGAACCATATATGATTCTGAATTGTATTTCTTTCCAGTATTAACATTTGTGTAATGTGTGGCCCCCCTGATTTGTACACTATGTAATTGTTGTTGTAAAGATTCTGCTGTTCCTACATTTAATTGCAATTTTGTTATTATACCTTTTGGGATTAAATGATGTGAAGTGTTTCCACCTAATGATAATACCATATGAAAACATGACTAAAAGACTGATCTAAGAAACTCTTTTGTTGCTAATTATTTTTTAAAATCCAAATTTCAAAGGACACTTGTTCTCCAAGACATATACATTTATTTTAAATTCAGAAAAATTCTTATGAATTTATTATTGCTTGTTCTTTAAAATTTTTTTATTATAGACAATCCTCAGTGAATGTTTCGTGGGAGAATCCATATATGATATGTTCTTGTATTTGTGTAATCTGATCATGCACTCAATGGTTGGAAAAGGAACTCCAATGCTAAGAAAATAACCAAAAGCCAATATATCGATTCTTATATCTTGGTTTATGTTACCAACTGAATATGGTGTAATGCATAACTCTTTCCAGTAAATAAACTGGTTATCTTTTGTTCATCTATGCTACCTTTTTATCAGTTTGAGCGATTTTTCTGTATGTCATTTTGATTTGTACTTACCAAAAAAGAAGAAAGTATAGGAGTTTCTATGTGATTTATATATTTATTCAAAGAGCACTTATTTGAACTGAAAACTAAATGCTTCCCTCTGACATTTCTACACATTCCTATTAAGTAATGTGTATCAAATTTGCCCATTTTCTCCATTTATCATCTCTCGTACCTGTAATCTTTTCTAAAAGGGTATTTTGGCAGGAGGATACACTTAGCTGAATTAGATTAGGATTGTACCAACATGAAGAAACTGTCTGTTCAAAAAAAAAAAAAAAAAAGGAAACATTACTTTAATGAAAGAAGAATGAAGAAGTTTGTATGCTTTATTTTGGAATACAATCCTTCTTTGTTCTCTTTCATGTGAAGGAACAGCAGAGTCCCAAAACTTGGAGGAAGGTTAGTTTACTAGCTCCTTCTTCAACTATGTGTTGTAGCAAATCAGCTGTTTTGGGAGTTATCTGCTTTGACGTGATTTTATTTCAGGAAGTGGGAGAGAGGGAGAACCAGGCAGAATATGGACTTACGCGAGGCTTTGATGAGTTGAAACCTCTAATGCAATCCTCACCATAACTGATCAGATTAATGGGCGCTGCAACAATCCTAGCTGAAGGTGCCTGCTTACTTGTTGTATGAACACAACACTAGATATAATAGTGTAAACTTTCCCCCAAGTCTCTCCTTTTCCTCTTCTGAAAGCTATTGCTTTTCCTGGAGGTTGGATCTAGAGGTCTATTTGATCCATGATCTTCTCTTAAACAATGAAGCTAATGGTTGCATTCAAAAGCTAAAAACTGGATCAGCCTCCAGGAGCACCAAGTAAGTTTCTTCTTATCCCTGCATTTTGCAGGTGACTTGAACAGCAGTGCATCCCCACTGGGCGTAAGAAAGAATCCAGAATTGATGGGCACTTGTGGGAGGGATTTTCTTAACTTGGGGTTGTACACACATTGACTAGTAAGTACATTGTGGGAACTCAATAAACTCGATTGGTAACTTCCTGAGAAGTGGGTTCATTGGCTCCTTACCATCGAACCTTTCTTTTAACACATCTGGAATTGAGTTTATAGAACCTAAAGTCACCTATTGTAATATCAGCAGGCACAAAATACCAACCAATTGAGGGAAGTGGCCTTTAAATTAAGTGAATGGTTATTCTCACCATTTTCTTAGTCTAGGTGTCTAACTGTATTTGAAGGAACCTTCATGTATACAATGAAATCATCTGACAGAGTTCCTTCTTAAACATTTCATGAATCAACTATCATTGAAATACCTTAAGCAGAAAGGATAATTCAGCTACAATATTAGCTGTCAAGGAAGATAAATCTCACTGGAAAAAATATTGCCAGTATCAAAAGTAAACATAATTCATAATGTAATTTAAATGTAGAAAACAATATAAAGATAGATAAGTCATAACTATAGTAACATCCTGTTAAAGAGTAAAGAAAAGTTACAGTTGTTTACGTAACTTGTGAGATCTGGTGCAGAATGAAAATGTGGACTTCCTTGTTCAAAAATTATTCAGAATTTCAAGATCTTGACAGCAGAGCATGAAAGCAGGCTGGGAATCCTCAGCATAGGGCCCTGTGTGACAGTAGAAGGCCGGCCCACGAATAGGAGGATAGAAGTCCCGCCCCACAAGATGCTGAAGTAATGCTCCGGGACCTAAACAGTGAACGGAGCTATGCAGAACCTGGACCTTATTATTAACAGAATGGATTTTCCAGTTTCTGTGTTGGCAAGAAAAAAATAATGTGTTTATTATCTGGGACAAAGCATTTTAATGCTGTTACTTCAAAGAGTTATAATGTTGAGTCTTGCAATACTCTCATAACCCAGTGCAGTCATACATTTAAACTTGAGATTTTAAAATTCTGACATACCTACTAAGTCGTATAGAGATGGTAAAAATCATTAAAATAAATCTTATATCAGCAGTAGACGTTTTAATTACTGTGTATTTAAGTAAAACCAATTTAAAAACCCTGCTGGTAGCTTCATAAGTTGACTTCCCTTGAAGTTATGAATGATTAATAATGTCAGTCAAATATCACAGGAAGATTTGCCTCATTTAGAAGAGCTAATAGCCCAAGATTAGTAAGTGATTTATCTCAATTTCTAAATAAATCAAAGAGGAAAGAAATTATTTACTTCTTTGAGATCCATTGATATTGAAAATAAAAGGGCTCATATTTTACTTTTACCCTATATGAAAGAAAGGGAGAAATTTTGAATATATATTAGTTTTCTTCCCCCTTGTTACTTTTGATAAAGTAACAGTGGAGACCTATAGAAATGGCTATCTGTAAAAGAGCAAGGGGTATGGTGGAAGCGAACCAAGGGAGCCAGATCCCTCAGTAGGAGGTGAATGCTTTTTTACATTGTTTTCCTATTTCAACCATGGAAATATAGTATCTATTCAAAAATGGAAAAATAAATATTGGCTCTCAAATATTTTACAATAAAGTCAGAAATAAAAAATTAGCATGAATTCTGGAGCAATAATTGTTTTAAAGCAGACTATGTCATCAGAAGTATTTTGAAAAACATGAAATTTGTTCAGATTTAAGCCCTGGTATTTACAATCTCTGTGCATTGGAAAGGTATTTAATCTCTTCTTGCCTCAACTATCTCATTTTATAAGTGAGGATACCAATGCCCACCTGCAAGGTTGTTATAAAAATTAAATGCAAGGGCGTACGTGACTTCTCTCAAACAGTATTTAGCCTTTCACAGCTAATAATATTTCCAATACCATAATGCTTAGACTACTGGATTTCATCTTATCTGGATGAAATTCATCATTCACTTGTACATGCATTACTTCAGGAAAGATTTATTGAGAACCTGTTTTGTGCCAGATATTCCTCTAGGGGCTTAAGATATATCAGAAAACAAAACAAAGAAGGTTCATGTCTTTCTGAAATTTGTATTGTATATGTTGCATTAATGAGGGAGATATACAAAAAACAGTAAACAGAATAAAAGTGTAAATATCAAAGTATGTTAGAGAAATTGTTATGGAAAAAGAAAAAAAGTAGAACCAGGAAAAGAGATTGTGCTGGGTTGGGGTGGGGTGAAAGTGAAACAGATCACAATATTAAATGGGGTGGACAGGTGGGGCCTTATTAAAAGAAGATAAATATAATCCTGTTCACATCACGATTGCTTCAGTTTTTAAAATTATTAAATTACATCTGTTGTTTGGATTTTTATATGTTATTATCCATCTAAAAACATCAACCACAATGAACATTAAGCAATAGCATTTTCAAAATCTGCCTTTTAAAATATTCTAATAATTTGGAATGAGCATTAAAAAATCTGCATATATTTCATTTCATGACAATATTGGCTTAAAATCCCAATATTTATTTTACAAATAGCTTTCATGCCCTTTTGAAACTTTAAGACATACCCATTTATGCTTCCCCAATAAAAATTTGAGTCAGATAATTTTACTCAATAGGCTGAGTGATAATTGTCAATTCTAATGTCAATTGACCCGATACATAATCCTTAAGATAACTCATGTTTTTCAATATATAGTCAGAGACTAAACGGTTCTTTCCTTTATGTATTAATTCCAACTCTCTCCTTGAATGACCCTTTCATCCAAAATAAAATTAAGGGTTCTTTTAAAAATATATTTGTAGGGGTGCCTGGGTGGCTCAGTAGGTTAAGCGTCTGACATCAGCTCAGGCCATGATCTCACAGTGCATGGGTTTGAGCCCCTCATAGGGCTGTGCACTGACAATGCAGAGCCTGCTTGGGATTCTCTCTCTCACCCTCTCTCTCTGCTCTTCCCCTACTTGTGCTTTCTCTCTCTCAAAATAAATAATTTAATAAATAAAAACTTAAAAAAATAAAAATATATTTGCACACCCTCCCCTAAAAAAAACATTTATGCAAATTTCTTCCTAATACAAAGGTAAGAAAGATATTGTCATGGAGTGCCTGGCTGACTCAGTTGGTAGAGCATGTGACTCTTTATCTTGGGGTTGTCAGTTCAAGCCCCATATTGGGTATGGAGATAAAATTAAATCTTAAAAAAAAAAAAAAAGAAAGATATTGTCACATTGCTAAACTTCGCATTGGCTTGCTGCTGAGAATTACCTTTTATCTTAGATTTGCATAGATTCAGACTTCAAGCCTGCCTATTTCATTAGAATTGGCAGAAAATCATATATATTTTGAAGCCAGCTTTCTCTGTATTCTCATGAATAGTTGCCCTAATTCTGGGTTATTTTATTAGAAAATAAGGCCCATGTTACTAAATATACTTATGAAATATGGAAAGAGCCTCATCAAATTATAAACGTAGGTAAGTATGCATACTTAATAAATACCAAACAAAGATGAAAATAAAATCCAACTTATGAAAATATCATCTATTAAAAGTCTAATTATCTCCTGTGAACAGTTCTTTAATGTCACTCCTTTCCAGCAGCTGCATCAACAAAGCTGACTTGAATTCAAGTATAATTATGATAATGTCACTTTAATTACACACACACACACACACACACACACACGAAACCAGTCAAAGGTTGTTCTTTAAAAGTGTGTTTTATCTGGTAAATAGCTGCCTTTGGACTGGAACGTGACAGCCTACAGTTATTGGTAATGTCATTTAATTTCCACATCTAACGATTGATGGGGAAAACAAGATTTTTCAAAAGTACTCTTTAGAAACACATTATTATTGGAATATTCCAAAGACCACATTGGAATATATTATGCACATTACTATATAGTTTCTATATATTTTTTAATGTATATAC
Source organism: Panthera tigris (assembly GCF_018350195.1). Classification (NCBI taxonomy): domain Eukaryota; kingdom Metazoa; phylum Chordata; class Mammalia; order Carnivora; family Felidae; genus Panthera; species Panthera tigris. The sequence goes on from NC_056666.1 coordinate 63,982,811, forward strand.
ATTATATTTAAAGGATATTTTCTTGCTCAATATACTTCATTAGAACTTTGAAAGGGAAGTCAGACCGGGGAAATGGAGTAACTTCATGTTATTGGAATAAAAATTAAATGAATTCTAATGAATTCAATGTGTAGGCATCACCTGCTCCTGTCTTATGTTCTCTCTATAATAACACTGCACATGACCATCAAAATTGCAGTTTCCACTTATCAACTGTTTAGTTGCTACTAAAAATTCTTTTTGAACATTTATTGACCACATATTACATGTATCAGTGGAATCTTAAAACTTCCTTTAAGACCAACCAGTTGGACAAAATTATACCACCTGGAAATTATACCAAATGGAAAGCTGGAACATGTGCTGAAGTAATGGCAATCTCCTGGTGTTTGCAATCCTGTACTGAACAATATGGATGCTTCTAGAGCAGTCCTGTTATTTAGGATATATGAAAACAGCATAACACAGTTAAAACATTCACCAGAATACATCTGATAAAGTCTGAAAACAAGCACAGAAAGCCTGGCTGTCTATTTTCAGATGGAAACATTGTGCCTAAGGTATTGAACAAATTATGCAAGAACTGATCATGTTCTTAAATATACTCTAGATCAGCAAAGACACAAGGTGATAATTGTCAGGGTAAGTGACGATCACACTAGTGAGGCTGAGGAGGCAGTGTCAGCTTTTAAGTTCAAGATCCTATTCTCACCCGAGACTTGCTGAGCTTCTCTTTGTCCTTGGATGGGAGTTACTTTCAACCAGGAAATTTGGGAGAGAGCTGATCAGTTCAGGGTAAAAGCGTTTAGTTCAGCTGGAATAAATCAGATTATTTTCCTTCAAATCGGTCCAGGTGAGGTTCTGCCAACCCCATTCATGTATTTCCCAGATGTTTGTTCCTGTTTTCCTAGTAATAGAAGCAATAGAAGCATGTTTATTCTAGCAAATTTGCAAGATGTGGAAAAGTAGAAAGAGGACAATAAAATTCACCCATAGTCATCTCTCAATAAAAACTGCTGATAATATTTTGGTGTCTTTCCTTGAATGATATTGCATATACAATTTTGAATCCTGCTTTTTTCTCTTAACATTTTATAGGGAATTTCTTTCTAGGTTATTAAAACTTTTGAACTGTATCATTTTTAAGGCTGGTATAATAATATTCTATGGAATGAATAAAGTATACTTTTTAAAACACTCTCCTATTTTTGGACATTTAGGTTGCTTTCAGACTTTTACTATTGTAAATAATTATTAAATTTTTAATAAAATTTTAATTATTAAATTAAAATTTATTAAATTTTAATAAATTATTAAAATCTTTATACAGATATTGTTATCTAAATTTCTGACTCTCTTCATGGGATCCATTCCTTCAGGAGGAATTACTGTTAATAATGGTCATATATATTTTTCCTTTAATGCATTTTTCTTCAGTAAATTTCACTGAGTATTTTACTATACAGAAGTCACTGTGCAAGATGCTACGGGGATACAAATATGAATTAAACAGACTTCACCATCATAGACCTTACAATCTAGAAAGGAAAATCATACAAAAGTATACATAATTATAATCAATGTTTGAAAGTGATACATTCCATGAACAAAGGTTTTGATTTGCCCTTTGGAGACTCAAAAATTAGGAGTCTGTTTTCTCATGACAAATTGAAATCTTTTTGCACGAAAACATTATTCCCTGCTTTAAAAAGTATTTCTTTTTTTTTTTTTTAATGTTTATTTTTGAGAGAGAGAGAGAGAGAGAGACAGAGCACGAGCAGGGGAGGGGCAGAGAAAGGAAGACACAGAAGCCAAAGCAGGCTCCAGGCTCCAAGGTGTCAGCACAGAGCCCACAGCAGTGCTTAACTCAGGAACCGGGAGATCATGACCTGCGAGATCCTGACCAGAGCGGAAGCCGGAAGCTCAACCGACTGAGCCACTCAGGCGCCCCTAAACAGTATTTCTGATTGCCAGTGTTCTCATTAAAATGTTGTGTCTACTTTGAAAACGACTCCGTTGGATGTATTGCATAAATAATATCACCGAGTTCAGGTTTGTAGTTTGTCTCTTTTTCATGAGAAATTTCATGGCATTTTGAATATGGTTATTTTGTATTCTAATGATGTAGGCAAATGCCTACAGATGTGAGTTGTATAATAAAAGCAATGGTGTCATTGGATAAATTATACATTATACAATTATACAATTAGCACTACTATCTTATAGCTACAATATATCAGATTTGTTGACATTGTTACGGTATGTACGGTATGTACGAAGGCATAATATAGCAGAGCTTAAATGACAGGTTTTGATACTAGTTTAATGATTTTTCAAAATCAAATGAACATTCTACGTAGGTTTCTTATTTTCATTATATCAGGGGTCAGAAAACTCTGTAAAGGGTCAGAGGGCAAATATTTTCAGACTTGTTCTCCATCTCGTCTGTGTCACAACTACTTAACTCTGCCGTTGTAGTATGAAAGCAATCATAAACTGCTGACTGGGTTCAATAAAAATTTATGAACATAGAAATTTGTATTTTACATAGATTTTGTGTGTGATAAAATATTATTATTTTGATTTTCCCCATTGTTTCAAAAATTAAAAGCCATTGTAAGTTCATGGGCCATACAAAAATAATCGGTGGGTGGGCTGCATTTGGTCCACAGGTCATAGTTTGCTGACCTGTTACCTAGATTATCATATTCAAAAGTGACATATATATACATATATATATACCCTAAAATAAAACCTTTCTAACCAGCAGTAATAAAAGATTAAATAAAAGGCTTTATAATTTCACCATTTTAAGTACTTTTCTTAAAATTCAGATAAATTATTTTCCTTGTATTAGTATGCTTTTGGCTACAGGTAACAAGAAAGGGTGACTAATGGTGGCTTCATTCTAAAGACAACCTATCACTTACGAAGGATTCAAGATGTAGGAAGTTTCAAGTTTCTTGCATAGCATATTGAACTCAGCAATTCCCTGGGCTCTTTTCAACATTCTGTTCTAGCACCCTCAGTAGATCCAGCAACCTTTCCCCTCCTGGTCACAAGATGGCTACAGCAACTCAGGGCTTACATCTGTATCCTTATAAAACCACTTTTATAAGCAGGAGGAGCATGGAGGACATGGGTAGGGAATGGGTTCTTTTCCATAGGTTATTCTGTTATCGAGGAGGAAAGTTCTTCCCAGAAGCCCACAGCAGAGTTTCCCTTAACACCCACTGTGCAGAACCAGCCATATGCTCTCCCCTTAAATCAACGAGCAAAGAAAACAGGATTACCCTGATCATCTGACCCCATCCAGCTTTTCCTTTGAAAGAACACAATTTATCTGCTATATTGCTGCCAACATTTAAATGACATTGGGTTTTGTTAACAAAGAAAAGTAGGCATGGCAGTTGAGTACACAACCAAGAGTGTTGCCGTATTCTTTCAGTTTTTAATAATTTATGAGGCAATATATTTAAGGTGTATAAAACCAAGTTAACAGGAAAAACCACACTTCATTAAATGAGATATGGGGTTTTTATAACATTGTGATAAATTTTCTAATTTCTTTATATATTCTGCCACTAATTCACTTCTGATCATTCCTGGAATATTTTAGCTCAAAGAATAAGCTTCTTCCAGTAATAAGTACATAAAATATATACATACATACATAAAATATTTGAGAAAGGAAATTGATTTAAATCATGCACATATAAGAAGCTTTAGAAAAAGTCTATCAGAATGTTATTTGGATTTGTAACAGTACAAAAAATGTGTATGTTTACAAATGTATGTATATCATATTTCATCCATCCATTTTTTTTCTTTTTAACATTTCTGAAATTGCATCGCATCTTACAATCAATGGTATCATATAATTTAAGGCTAGATAGCTCCTGATAAAATATATCATTGTGGACGTGTAAACTTGGTTTTTGAGGGTTTTTTTAATTGTAGTAAAAATACATAACATGAAATTTACCATCTTAGCCATTTTAAGTGTATAGTACAGTAGTATTAATTATATGCACAGACACTAGAACTGTCCTTTTGCAAAGCTAAAACTCTATACCCATTGAACAACAGCCCCAGCAACCATTGTTCTACCTTCTGTTTTTAAGAATTTGGCTACTTTGGGGGTGACTGTGTGGCTCAGTCGGTTAAGTGTGCAACTTTGGCTCAGGTCATGATCTCACAGTTTGTGAGTTCAAGCCCTGCATCGGGCTCTGTGCTGATAGCTCAGAGCCTGGAGCCTGCTTCAGATTCTGTGTCTCCCTCTCTGTCTCTGCCCCTCTCCTGCTCATGCTCTGTCTCTCTCTCAAAAACAGATAAACGTTAAAAAAAATTAACAAAGAAATTTGGCTTTTTTTTTTTTTAAGTTTACTTATTTACTTTGAGAGAGAGAGAGAGCAGGGGAGGGGCAGAGAGAGGGGGAGAGATTCCCAAGCAGTCTCTGCACTGTCAGCACAGAGCTGGACATGGGGCCAAACTTATGAACCGTGAGATCATGACCTGAGCCAAAACCAAGAGTCGGGATGCTTAACGAACTAAGCTACCCAAGTGCCCCCAAATTTAGCTGCTTTAAATACCTCATGATCATTGAGTTTGTGCATTGTAGGTTTGTGTGTGGTGGGTTTAAAAGCATTTAAAATATCTCCAAAGAAATTTCACATAAAATGGAATCAACAAAATCTTAGAGTGTATACACACAAAGGTACAGAAACAGAACAATGGCTGCAAACGTGATTATTAGTAACATTAGTGATGGCTGTAAATGTGATACTAGCAAATATTTGTTGGAGGAATGACTGTATTTCCATGTTTCCTTAGAAAAAAATAAGAGTTCGTTGTATGGGATTAACAAGTTACCTATAAGTAGATACGGCTGTTTTATTTCTCCAGGTAAGATAAACAATTTTCTATCTCATACAAAGCAATACAATTGGAAGTAGGAGAAATTGTAAAATTCTTCAGAATAGATAAAAGAAATTTCACAGCAAGATTCACCAAATGATCATTAAAACATTTGTCATGGATGGCTCTCTATGCCCTCCACTAGGCCTTGTCTTCACCTTGCCATTCCCCCTTAACATTGACTTCCTCTGGGAAACTTCTGATAGGCCAGCTTCAAGCTGGGTGCCCCTCTCCTAATATCACAGAACTATCAGGGACTGTATACTTTATAAGGTAACTGCTTTCTTTCCAGTTTCCAAGTGGTTTAAAAAGATATTGACTGGCCACTTCCTTTCAAAGAGCAATAGGGGTAAATTGAAGTTCAAGGCCAAACTTGCACCATGACAGTTTCAGAGGACTCTTTGAATTCATGCAAATCTTCTAAGAGGTGTGTATATATGTTTCCTTGATGCAGTACTTGGTCAAAATATAGGTTGTAGAAGTTAAATTAACAAAAATTAATTAACATTAATAATATATATGAAATTATATATATGATTGCATAATTTCTAACATGCGATTTCATATATATAGAAAACTATTGAAATCTCAAGTAGTATCAACTCAATATATCATACTGTTTACTATTTGCTGTTAAAATAAATGTAGCATCTTCTTTAATTAGGTCTTCAGAAAATTATCTTCTGTATGTCATCCCCCTAATGCTACTACATAAACTCAGCATGATTCATGCCTTTTAGTGACCTTTATTACTTTAATGACATTTCTATAAATTCCTACCCAGTGATGGCATCAAAGTAAATGACTAATAAGTTTGTAACTCATTTACTGAGGATATAACACAATTTTTTATTAAAGTGAAGAGGTTTTATCTTTCTTTAGCGAGATAAAAATAAGAATGAATTTGCTGCAAAGCATTGATTTATCATAAATTCTAGTTTGGGAAATGATGTCCTATCAGTCATGGAAGCAGCTTATTGATTCATAATTTTTCTCCTGAATGTTCTTTTTAGGCTTTATCTCACTTATTAGGGACTAGATCAGTTGGAGACTGGTTAGGTTGTTAAAATTAAATTGCATGTTTGTTTAAAATATTTAAATCAGAATTAAAAGATATATCAATATACATAAAACTTTTGCTACAATGCGAAATATAATTATAGATAAAATTTAAGGAACATGAACTAGTCTATAGTCTTGCTATGCATTTTTCTAGTCTGACCTTACACGTTAATTCCTGGGAAAGAGGTGATTCTGGGCTGCCAGCTCCTCTCCAGGAGCTCCACCATGGTGTGGGGCTCCAGCTTCTCCTCTGGCCCTTCTGCATTCCAGCTGGCAATTAGAGGACTAGAGAGTCTCATGGTGAGGGTGCAGAAGCCAGGCCCGGAGGTGACACATACCACTCCTGTCCACAAAATTTTGAAGAATGTGGTTACATGGCTCTACCTAACTTCAAGGGAAGGTTTAAATCAGTCCCCTTGTGTGCCCAAGGAAAATGATACATACAGGAGTGGGTTAGCATTCCGCACTGTCTCAGCCACAGAGATGGGGTGTATAAGCACCTGTGAACTGTGCTTATCTCTGTGTGTCGGTATCCAGTGCAGTTCTCATTCAATATGTGCTAACTAGTGGCAAATCTCCTATTAGCTATATAGATCAAAAACACAGTGCACAAAGACTATATGTATTAGATAATATTCAATATTTTGTTGTACTCTTACCTAAGATAACTTGAGATCAAATGACCCACTCATTCCATGTTGCAAATCATAGCCATCAAATGTGAAGTTCCTTAAAAATGGTTTTTATCAGAAAATAGTAAGCAGCAGTAACACTGATAGAGGTAATGTCAGTTGATATGTATGTTATAAAACATCCCATCTGAAAATACAGACATCCACTGATGTGAACTGATTTTATATCATCAGGCAAATGTGAACAACTTTGAACCAAGAAAGAAATAGAAATATGTACACGCTACTCAAAATATCCAAATAAGGGACCATAAAACTGCTGCCCCAAATACTTGTAGTAAGATACCTTTTTGCCCCAAACAGATGTGTTTACTGTAGTCCTTTTTTTTTTTTTTTAAGTTTATTTATTTTGGGGACAGAGAGAGACAGAGCATGAATGGGGGAGGGTCAGAGAGAGAAGGAGACACAGAATCTGAAACAGGCTCCAGGCTCCCAGCTGTCAGCACAGAGCCCGACGCGGGGCTCGAACTCACGGACCACGAGATCATGACCTGAGCCGAAGTCCGCCTCTCAACCGACTGGGCCACCCAGGCGCCCCCTGTAGTCCTCTTTCGACAGAGAAAGCATTTCTCTCTCTCTCTCTCTCTCTCTCTCTCTCTCTCTCTCTCTCTCTCTGTGTGTGTGTGTGTGTGTGTGTGTGTGTGTGTGTATGTTGGGGAGGGGAGTTCATCAGTAACCAGTTCTCTAAAAAAGAAGATTGCCAGCATGTTCTCACTTAAAAAAAAATAGGTTACTCTGAGCTAGGTTGCTAGTACAGAAGTATTGATTGCAATACTACCTTTTTATGGAAGCAAATACATTATGTTAAACTTTGTATTTCAATTATGGTTAACTCGCGTATATGGAGTAAAATCTATTTCAGTATTAATTTATATTTGAAACTACTAAATTATTTCCAGTACCATATGGCATAGTATATAAACTTTTAAAATAAATAAATGTTTATTTATTTTTGAGAAAGACAGAGAATGAGTGGGACAGGGGCAGAGACAGAGGGAGACACAGAATCTGAAGCAGGCACCAGACTCTGAGGTGTCAGCACAGAGTCCGATGTGGGGCTCGAACTCACAAGCAGTGAGATCATGACCTGAGCCAAAGTCAGATGCTTAACCAACTGAGCTACCCAGGCACACCAGTTTATATAATTAGGTGCAATGTAGTGATATGGATAATAAATCCAAGGGGAGCAAAACCTCCTCTCAGCAAAGTATGAAAACTTAAAAATTAGGGGGTATTTTCTTCTCAGGGGGTATGTTTATTGAAGTAGCAGCCAAGGAGATTGAGACAGTTGAACTGCCCTCTTTAAAGTTTTCTTGAGAACTGGGTTATGAGCTACACTCCAGGGAGCTGGAGGAGATGTTAAGCGGGTGAAGGACCATTTGAATAAATGTGGAGTGGCTTCCAAGGTGGAAACCATGGTTGGGGAACTTCTTCAGCTTGAGTTGGGGTTCTTGGAATGCTGTTTTTTCCTCTCTGGATATGTCTGTGATTTTGGAACGCAGCCTTTTCATTATCAGAGAGAGTAGTGAATTTTTAAATGCACGTGAGCAAACCAGTTTAACGTGTATTTTCTCCAATTTGCTATTTAGCTGATGTGAAACAAAACAACAAATTAAATGGACCCTGCAGTGTGTTACTAATAAAGTCCTAAAAGTGTTCAAGGTGATGGAGGGTCTGATGCTTTTCTGGAAACCTGTGGATTGTTAGTTCCACCTTTTCCTTTTCCTTCCACACATGCCTTCGTCTTCTCTGGTCTGATGCCTCTGGTAAGACAATTTGATTCGGTGAGATAAGGACAAGACATTGATGCAGAAACTCGAGTAGAGATTCTAGCAGTGCTATGTGACCCAGTGTAGGTTCCGCTTCGGTTTCCTGATCTGAGATACTTAAGTCACCAGGTAGCTCTACGAGCATAAATAAGATTATAATCAAGGGCTCGGGACAGCGGCCTGAGGCGCACGTGTGACCCCAGGCATGTGGGTGTGTAAGAGTGGCGAGCCCTTGGGCAGCGTTCAGAGTAGCTGTTAATTATCTTCTCTTTCTCCTCGAGACCAGTGCGCGGCCGGCAGGCGAACGCGGCTGACCCCTTGAGTACCCCAGGTGTGTGCCGCGCGATTCCTCTCGGCCAATGGGCTGGCCCGTAGCGCGCCGGGCGGGGCGGGGCGGGGCCGTCCCGAGGAAACCGGCTCAGGAACCGCGCCCAGGGCGCTCCAATAGGCACTGCGAGTTCTTGGCTGCTTCCCCGGGAGGAGGCGGCCGCGGCGGCGCTGACTGTCTGTACTCTGCGCTCCCGGCGCTCCGCCCCCGGGACCTGCGGGCGATTGGCTCCGGCGAGGAGGGTGGACACAGCACGGCTGGCCGCTGCAGTGGCCGCGTCAGGTGAGTGCGGGAGCCGCAGCGACCGAGGCGTTGCGGCTGCGGCAGGAGCCCGAGCCAAACTCTCCGCGCGGCCCTGCGCGGCCCGGGAAGGAAGGCGCGGCGGCGCACTCGCGAGGGGCGCCGAGCAGCCCGGAGTCGCCCCTCTCGAGTCGCGCCGAGTGTGACACGCAGGCGACCCCTCCCCCCGAGGTCCGGTCCCCCCGAAGGAGCGGGTCGAGCGCACACTTGCGGACGGACGAGGGCGAGGGAGAGCGCGGAGCTGCGAGCGAACCCGGCGCGATGAGCGGCGAGGGCGGCTACAACTTCAGGCGGGTGGCTATCCGGCGGAAGTCCAGCCCGTCCTACCTGCCGCCCGGGACCCCTCGGCCCTGGAGCAGGCCCTCGCCACACCTGGGACGGGCCGAGCCGGCCGCCTTCAGGAGCCAGGCGCCCGCAGACGGCGCAGGTGAGTGTCTCGAGGGGCAGGGTAGGGCGGGGGCGTGGCCGCCGGTGGAGGAGGCGCCGGGCGCCCTGCAGGTGTGCGGTCTGCTGGCTGCTAAGGGAGCCAGCTGGGGGCAGCTTCCCAGACGCCGGAGCCTGGCTTTCCACCTTGACCGGTTTCGTCCCTTCCCCCAAAGGACCTTGGGCAGGAACTCACAGAGGGCTGAGTATGCCCTGGAGGTCACTTATCAGGGAATTCCGGAAGTATAGATATAGCTTAAAAAAGAAGAAAAAAAAAAAAAAAAAAACTTAGGAAGTAATAAGGCCCATTTTCGAGACCCTGAAGTTTAAGTTTCTTAGCTAAATTCCTGCTACGGCAGACCTAGTGAAGGACTCCTACGATACATGGGGGAGGCTGATGTTCTTCTTAGTCCGGTAGCCCAGCTGTTGGGTAACCTCGGACCAGCTACCCTGAGCGCTCTGGTTTTGGCTGTTGAAAAATACGCTTGACCTCCACTCTAATTGTGAAAGTCTCTCTCATAAGGAAACATGTTCCTAACATCAAGAAATGGAACTCTTATTGCTCTTTTTGTATAGGTAAATTCAGCTATCAGTAATGCAGGATTTTGAGTTCTGAATTCTCATTTAATCTTAGTGTTGGCAGGAATCCTAAAGACGATCTATTCAAGCCCACATATTTTCCTTCTCCCTTTAACGGCATTCCTTTGATCTGAGGGGAGCTTGAACCCATGTGGAAACTAGGGACTTTTTCCCTTGATCTGTAAAACGTTTTTTACCCCCCCCCCCTTTTTTTGTGCTCCTATCCTACAATACCAGAAATGTCTTCTGTGTAGACCAGTTATCAGGCAAAACCGTCCTTTAAGCGGCAGAAATACAAATGCTCTTATTCACTTTCACACGTTTTGATTAGGCAAAGCTGTTATGAGGGTTTAAATGGGATAAGTATTGGAGTTTTAAAATTTCTCTGTCTAGTCCTTGTCCTGAAGCAGTAGTCATAGGCTAGAAACACATGATGGATGGTGAATTAGAAATTTACAGCTATAGTAGGTAAGGGTAGAAACAGTGATGTGAGAAAATAGGTAAACAAGCAACTGAATTATAGTTCTTTATGTCTCAATTTCCTCATCTGCAAAATGAGGACAGTGGTGAAATCATCTCTTCTAGATTTAGGTGTGATTCGCTCTAAAATGAATGGAAGAGTGTGTGCCCCCCCAGCCCCCCCCCCCCTTTATGTACTTGAGAGGGAGAGAAAGCGGGAGGCAGGGAGGGGCAGAGAGAGAGGGAAAGAGAGAATCCCAAACAGGCTCTGCCAGGAGTCAGTCACAGGTCTCAAATCCACCAAAAGGAGATCATGACCTAAGCTGAAGTTGGGTGGTGGCTGACTTGAGCCACCCAGTCGCCCTGAGTGGTTTCCTTTTTTAATGAAAATATGTTTGCTTTGTTTTGAAGTTATTTATGAATTAATTTTTAAGTTGAGCTACCAAATTTCTTAGTCATCATCTGTTTTCAGTCTGAGGCTGATAGGATCCAAGTTCTTTACATCATCGTTTTACTTAAAATCGCATAACTTGAGGAGTAGGTGAGCAAAAGATGAAGAGACTTCCTTAGAAGTAGGAGTGAATGGAGTTGTGGCAGTCTATGAATCTTTCCTACAAAGCAGTTGCACTTATAGAAGAAATAGTCTTTTTCTTTTTTTTTTCTTTTTAAAATGATAGGTAGGGTTTCCTGGCTGGGTCAGTTAGTGGAGCATGCAACTCTTGATCTCAGGGTTATCATTTTGAGTGCCATGTTGAGCGTAGAGATTACTTAAAAATAAAATCTTAAAAAAGCAATAATAAATGATATGTAGAATGTAGCAATAACTTTTGTAGGTCAGTTACATTGTTTTAAAACGGTTTATAAGAACTCAAAGTTTTTGCTGCTGTTATTTTCAGAGTTGAAAAGTAGAAAGTACTGTCTTCCTCGATAAGATTCTTTCTCTTTACCATAATATATATATTCTCAATATATTTGAGAATGATCTGATATTTAGACAAGTAGTCTTAACCTATTGAGCGACCACACCCTATGCAAAAGTGCTTCCTTTTTTGAATCAAATCTGCCTCCCTATTCAGTATCATCCAATGATCATTACATAAGTAGGATCCTCTCCAAATAAAAAAATAAACCAGGTTTAATTTGCAAGAAGTGTCCATTTCTTTGCAGCACCTAGAAACGTATCTATATATGAAACCACAACATTTAGACCCATTGCATACACAGTGGATGTTACTCATAATTGAAAAATTACTTTCCCTTTTAAAGAAGGAACAAAAACTGCGAGGTTAAGAACTTAACAGAAAATTCGGTGTAGTGATATTGTGTTATATCTATGATTGTGAAACCGACTATTTTTAGAGTTTGCTGATTTGGTGCCAAAAAAATAAATGAAAGTAAAGTCTACCAACTGCATCTTCTGTATATACCTGGAATGTGCATTTCCTGATCTAGGTGAAGCAGAGAGTTAAGATGATTAAGATATAGGGTTTGGGACTCATAGCACCCAAGTTTTAATTCTTCTTTTATTACTCGCTGTGTGAATTGGACCAAGTCCCTTAATTTCTCAGTTTCTTCATTTGAAAAATGCAGAGAACAGTACTTTATAAGATTATATAAGTAAATGGCAGAAAACAAACATTCCAGATAGTATTGTAACAAGGAATTTTTTTTATCTATCTGTGTCTGAAAGAGTCTGGCACTAGGACACAATAAATACTTGTTGAATGAATGGATACCCTCCCCCTGTAATATTCATAATAGCAACTATTTAGTGACTGCACTTTCTATACTAAGTACTATGCTATGTGATACACAAACACACACACTTATGAATTTATTTTATAACAATCTTAATAGGTAAGTAGCGGTAAGCCCATTTTACCACTGAAGAAATTGAAGCACAGAGAGCTTTACTCACTGGCTTGAAATCTTAGAATTGGTACTTGGTTTGCTAGGATTCAAATTCAAATGTGCCTGGAGTCAAAGGCAATGGTCCTATACACATAAAATTAAGCACATAATTCTACTATGGAAAAAACACATAATTAAAGGGATGTTTTACACACACAAAAATGTTCTTTTTTTTTTTTTCTGTTGTCCTAGGGAAACTCCTTTATTTTCTTATGATCTTAGCAATAAAAATACGTTTAGAAGCATATCTGTTGTAATTTATTCACCATCCAGGTGCTTTGTGGTGAAGGACTTTTCACATTGTATGATGTGCTACCTTTCTGTAAGTGGAGTTTCTTTTTCCAGTTCTCGTCACAGCTGGAGTACTCAGATTTTCAACACTTACCTCCAATACCCCGAGCACTTTTGGAGGGCTCATTTCACCTTTGTTGTGGGAGGAGGGATGGAGATTTGGGTAAGAGTGATGAGCATTTACTGTTTATTGAATGCTGTCTCTGAACCAGGATTGCATGTGGTTTTGCTTCCATTTCTATAACAACGTGTAAGACAGGTTCTATTATCATTTTAGACAAGAAGAAAGCTCAAGTTTCAGAAGGTCGTAACTGTAACGCTCTACAACCAGCCTAATCTTCAGGGGAAGGATTTGAACGGAGTCTCACTGGTCTCAGTGCTCATATACTTGTAACACTAGTTCTTGAAGGTTTCCCAGGGCTTTGAGAGGCAAAGTGCATGGTGACCAATATGTTACATATGTTAGCGCTAATATTCTTTGTGACGTTAATAATGTATTTTACACTTAAAACAATGATCTGAACAAATAATTTAAAGATTTATAATAAAATAGTGGTGTGCAGCAATATCGTTAATGTTTCTTGAAGCTGTTTAAAGAGGGACTTTGAAATAGGAAAGTCCTTCAGAGGGACAGGAAACAGGAAGTGTTTTTTAGTTTGGATTTCCTTCCAAGGGCAGTTAGAGTGGTCCTTTGTCTCTTAATGAACAGCCATGCCAACTTGTGAAGCTGAGGACCTTCAGAGACTTACTCCACATTTACTTATTTGCTTACATTTTTCTTCTGCTGACAGACACTTGGGTTCATGGATCCCACTGGTGACAGAAGAGGATGTGGGACTTTTGGGGAAGGGATTAGGGGTCTGCCCAAAGCCACTACCTCTGGGCTTCCAGGACCCTGTATGCATACCTGGTATAGTCCCAGTTGTACTGAAATTCTTTTCTACATGCATGTGCTGAAAAGTTGTTTGAAAAAGGAGTCAAACATGATGCATTTAATTTTGTGAGTGTAATGTGAGATTCACTAGATTTGGACAGGAGCCCAGAAACCTATACTTTTTAAATAGTACATGGAGGGATGCCTGGGTGGCTCAGTTGGTTAAGCATCCAGATTTGGCTCAGGTCATGATCTCATGATTCTGTTTGTGGGTTCAAGCCCTGTAGTGGGCTCTCTGCTGTCAGTAAGGATCCTCTGTCCCTCTCTCTCTCTGCCCTCCCCCACTAACACTCTTAAAAAAAAAAAAAAAGTACATCAGAACAGGGCGCCTGGGTGGCTTAGTCGGTTAAGTGTCCGACTCTTGATCTCTGCTCAGGTCATGATCTCACAGTTCGTGGGATTGAGCCCTAAGTCAGGCTTCACGCTGTTGGCATGGAGCCTCCTTGTTGTTCTCTCTCCCTCTCTCTGTTCCCCTCCCCTACTTGAGTGCGCTCATGTGTGCGCTCTCTCTCTCTCTCTTTCTCTCTCTCTCTCTCAAAATAAGTAAAATTATAAAAGGAAAGTACATCAGGTGATTTTGATGATCTACTTGGTTTCCGAAGGTCCTCCTACTGGCTGCATCAGAATTACTTGGAGTGCTTAATTAAAAATTCCCAGGGGTGCCCAGGTGGCTCAGTTGGTTGAGCGTCAGACTTTGGCTCAGGTCATGATCTCGCGGTTTGTGAGTTCGAGCCCTGGGTGGGGCTCTGTGCTGACGGCTCAGAGCCTAGAGCCTGCTTCAGATTCTGTGTCTCCCTCTCTCTCTGCCCCTCCTCTGCTCATGCTCTGTCTGTCTCTGTCTTTCAATAATAAATAAACGTTGAAAAAAAATTAAAGAAAAATTCCCATCCATACCCTGGGTATAATGAGTCAGAATCTCCAGGGGTAGGGTTAGAGAAGCTGTATTTTTAACAAGTGCCCCAGATGATTCTAATGTGCAACCAGCTTTACTGTGAATTCCTAAACATTGGTAAACCCTGCCTTTGGTCCTCAGCACAGGTAACCAAAATTAGCAGGTGCAAAGCAAAGAACTATCTAGATGGCCCTTCAACTAGCACAACATCCAGGTCCTCTGTACTTTTTGGCAAACCTTTTGCCCATTTCTGGCTGATTCTTCATTGCATTTTTTATATCTGTTACAGGTATTTTCTACTTTGTTCTTGTTTCTCAGCTCAAGCTGTGAGATCATGACCTGAGCAGAAGTCGGAGACTTAACCGACTGAGCCACCCAGGCCCCCCCACCCCACCAGATTAATTTTCTTAAATCTGGACCTTGATCATAATCTTCACATTGTCGGAAGCATTCTGTGGCTCACCAACTGCCTGTTACTGATGTCTATAATGGAATATTCTAAAATGGTCACCTTAGTGACTGTTGGTTAAATCTTTACCAGTAACCTCTCAGTGGGGAGATGGACCTTTTAAAATTCATACATTCGTTCTTATTTGAAGTAGTCATGCATTGATCACAGTTCAGGAATTGTGTGTTTGTTTTCATGAGTAAATTTAGCATTGTTTGCAGAACATTGTCTAGAATTAGTTCTCTGTCCCTGGAGTGTAGTTGGCAGTGTGGACATCACCAACAAGTATTCTGGGTGCCCATGATCAATTTTGTATTGCCTCCCTTATGCAAGAATACAGTGGAGAAGCCAACCCCAGCTGCTATGCCCCTCACGCGTACCAGCGCACTGAAATTAAGCCATCAACTTCAGCTGCAGCATCTGCAAAAACTAGGGAGCTGCCACCATTCTGGGGAATGCTTGAGCCACAGTGCAGTCTTGCTGCACACCAGTACCCCATCTGCTCTGCAAGGCTAGGTTGTTCTCTGGGGCCTCTAGCAAGATTTTGTGTTAGGCTCCATGTTAAGAGTAACCCTAAAAAGTGCAATAACTTTGCGAAGAGGTTATTTGTATTTTTTTAAATGTATGCTAGTGAGCATATTTAGGAAGTGAAAAGTCAGTAGGTAGAACCAAATAAGATGCCCTGACTGAAGAATACAGGTGAGTTATGCTTACAGTTTCAAGTACAGTGCAATATAATGTGTGTGAGGTTATCAAATTATAGCCAACTAAAACCCTTGATAGAAAGAGTAAAACATACATTTAATTAATTAATTAATTTATTTATTTATTTAGCGAGCTGGGGAGTGGCAGAGAGGGAGAGAGAGAATCCCGAGCAGGCTCTGTGCTGTCAGCGCAGAGCCCAATGTGCACTGTGGGAGATCAAGCCCGACTAACGGTGAAATCATGACCTGGGCCAAAACTAAGAGTTGGCTACTTCCCAGGCACCCTGAAAAATAAAACTTCTAAACAAAGTGATCTTCATTTCACCTGCAGAAAGTTGAGTGATCTATACCTTTTTTCCCTAATTTATGCTATTTAATGGTATCATTTGGTGGTATACCATGTTGATAAATGATATTGGGAGTCCAAAGGTGAATGAGACGAATGCCTTGACCTTTGGTCATTTCAATCCTAGAAGGAGCAGTAGGATGTAAAATAAACACCTGGGTATAAGTTAGTGTTGTATGTAAAAGCAGTGATTAGAGTGGTTGTAGTTCAGAGGAAGGAAATCCATACCAGGTCGGAAAAATGATTTCACTCCCAAGTCCATTCAGAGCCCTACACCAATTAACTCCATCTATGTATCTCCATTCTCTTTTCAGTTTTCTGTATCCTTCATTACAAAGCTTGCCTCCTAGAATCCCACTAAAGCTAGGGATCCTTCAGTCTTTTAACAAGTATATCAGTGTTCACTATGGACGAGGCATTGTGGCAGGGCCTAGAAATCTAGGTGAAAAGAATCCATGATAAGGGCTGATAGTATCTTTTGGAGTTGGACAAGCTTTGGAGTTGGACGGACTGAGTTTGAAGCCTCCTCTAGTAATTAAGTGGTGGATTTGGAGCTCTTTTTGACTCTGCTCCCTTATATATAAAATGGGAATGTTAATATTACCTACATCATAGAGTTGTTGGAAGAATAAAAGTTAATATTCTTAAGGGCTTAGAGCAGTGTTTGAGAAGTGTTGAGAGAATAACTTTCAGTAGTTTTGTTGGGATTAACACAAGTGCTATCCTCATAGTCTGGCTTTCTCTTCTATTTTAGGTGTCCCTCTAATCTGGTGCTATCTCACGAGATTGTGATTGGTTGCTTACAGATGTACCTATTGAATGCAAGCTCAAACATGCTGAGCCCTTTCCTGCTTAGCCCTCTTCTCCCGAGTCCCTGCCGAAAGGGCCTCTCTCCTCTGTCTTCCCTCTTGTGCCATCCTGAGCCCCACTTTCATGTCAAACTTCCCTAAAGCCTGGAGTGCATCACAGAACCACCACCCTCTACCTCTATTTCCTAACTGAAGTCTGGCCTTCTCTTCACACTGATCCTCTGGTGACTCAAGTGGCCATTGGTCATCTTGCATGATCCATGGACCTCCTGGTCAGGATGTGAGGCCAGTCCTCCCATAGCTTTCCCTGACTATTTGTCTAATATGTTCCTAGAAAAAAAATCCTCATTAACTCTTGCCAGCCAACTCCAGTTCTTCATGTTTGTATGTTCGTCTGTTGTACCTGCCCCACCAGTCCCTAACTGGAGTCATCCATTGCCATCACTCCTCAGGGGCCCTTCGAAGTCCATGTAAGGGCACAGTAAATGTGAAGTAAACGGAAGAATCCCAAACTAGCTTGGCACATCTTGGTCCAACACAAATATTTTCTGGCAATGCTGTCAGAAAATGGAATTGGGTTCCTTTAATGATGGTGAGCTCCTTATTAATGAGGATGCTCAAAGATAGGCCAGGTGACTTAGTGGCTGTGCTGTAGAGATGGGGTGTCTTTCTGGCCTGTGCTCCTAGCTCAGAGATTGTTCTCCTGTCAATGGTTCTTTGCTTTCCTTCTGTGTCTATATCATTTGTATGCACCTATAAGCAACGTGTGGTAGTTTTGTGCAGCGGTGTGTTAGGGGAAGCTTGGGAGTGGTATACTTCGGCCTTGTTGAGAATTCATTGACTAGGTGCCCTTTTTGTTTAACAATTGTGATTAGTCCTGACATTCTTTCTGATGCTGTGGTATGTCTGGACTAAGAGACCTTTGGAATTCGGAGGACCTGGGTTGCTCCTCTATGGAAAGACACAATGCTTTTTTGTCCAAAATTTTGTTCTCTTCTAGCTTTGTCTCTCCCATTCTTGCTATCCTCCTTTTATGGCCTTTTTTTTTTTTTTTTTTCTCTTGTTTCTCACTCTTAGGACTTAGCTTTTGAGATCAAAACTCCTAATAAAAGTTGTCTTTTGGGGCACCTGGCTGACTCAGCTGGAAGAGCGTGCGACTCTTGGTCTTTGGGTCATGAGTTCAAGCCCCACTTTGGGTGTGGAGCCTACTTAAAAAAAAAATTAGGGGCACCTGGGTGGCTCAGTTGGTTGAGTGACCGACTCTTGCTTTTGGCCGCTCAGTTGTGAGATTGAGGCCTATGTTGGGCTCACGCTGAGCATGGAGCCTGCTTGGGATTCTCTGTCTCCCTCTCACTCTGTGCCTTCTCTCTCTCTCTCTCTCTCTCTCTCTCTCTCTCTCTGTCTCTCTCTCTCTCTCTCCCCCTCTCCCTCTCCCTCTCTCCCTCCCCCCTCCCCCACCCCCCACCCAAAAATTAAAACCTTAAAAAAAGTTTTTGTAAGTTGTCTTTCTGCCCAGATCTAATGGGCTTGCTTTAAAAAACAATCTGAGGGGCGCCTGGGTGGCTAAGTTGGTTGGGCATCTGACTTCGGCTCAGGTCATGGTCTCGCGGTCTGTGAGTTCGAGCCCCGCGTTGGGCTCTGTGCTGACAGCTCAGAGCCTGGAGCCTGCTTCAAATTCTGTGTCTCCCTCTCTCTCTGCCCCTCCCCCATTCATGCTTTGTCTTTCTCTCTCTGTCAAAAATAAACATTAAAAAAGTAATAAAAATAAAAAATAAAACAATCTGAGTGATAGATATTAGGTATGATCAGAAGCAAAATTTTAGTTTCCAGTTCTCATAGCAAAAGGTGAGACTGTGGAACATCTGATACCTGAAATCTGTATTGTTTTCCAGATCTCAGTGTATTTCACCAAATCTAAAATGCACACTTTTTCACATTTTAACATCTCTGAAATTGGGATGCTTTCCGTTGGTGGCATTTAAAAAATTGTAAGATGTTGAAATATAGATTGGCTTGAATTGTAAAATGTAACTGCAGTATTTACTCCCTCTGAATAATAGTGAAGATGATGAAATGTATTCCTGGATTATATAACTGAGAACATTGACTAACCACTGCCTTCTCCCTCTTCTCTAAACCCAAAACCTATGTTGTGTGGTTATCTCCTCTGTATCTCTGGCTACTTCTTCAGCCCCCTTAATTATAATTATTATAATAAGAGTCATAATAGCTATCATTTATTGAGCACTTACTTTGTTGGTCAGACACTGTCCTAAGTGCTTTATGTGCATAAACTCAGTTACCACAAGTCCTCACTGTACAGAAGTGGAACCAGAAGCCCAGACAGATTAAATCATTTGTTAGAAGTTCATATGGCTGGGGGAGCCAGGATTTAAATCCATGCTCTCAACACCTGGGCTTTTCTATCTCCCATTAATTTCTTATTGCCAGTTTTTAACATCCCTGAACATAAAGTTACCAATTGTTGCTCTTGAGTAACAGAGGAAGCACTTTTCCCTGGTATTTTTCTCTATTCTATCCATAGTATTCAAAACAAAAGCAATGCTCTGACCCACTGTAGCTAGTAAGGAAGGGAGGAAAAAACAAACAAACAAACATGTTCATGGAGAAAGAGAAACATTCTTAGAAAAGATTCTGCAGATGGAAACAAGAAATAGTTACCTGGTCTTTGCTGTGCACCCAGACTTCCCAGGAATACTTACCTAATTCAAGTCCTCTGCTGCTTTCTTTCTAGGAAATTTTGACTAGATTATACCCTATCTTTAGCAGGTTGATACTTATGTACCGAACTTTGAAGTTATATGAATAGTATTAATTTTCAAGAATCCTGCTATTTATAGATGTTATCCAAACAGGAAAAACTGCATTTCTCTTACCTAATTAAAAAAAAATAGAACTATAATGTATGGCTATGTAATAGAATATGTCTATTATACACATGTACATGTGTGTATATAATGTTAATAGATCAATATCATGATCCTATTGGTATGTGTCAGCAAGGCACTTTAAATTTTCAAGAGAATTCTGTAAGCTTCCTCCTCCCACCACTCTTAACACCTTAAAGCACAGGGTGTGGGTAGTCACACTCAGATGCCCACTGTGGAAGAAATAGGAAACTGACGAGGGTGCTAATTAGAGCCCCTTTTTAGTCCTTTTATAGAAAGTGGTAAGCTCAGGCCACTGGTTGTGAAAACAGTGAAAAGAAGGGAAGAGAAGGATTCGCGGAGAAGCAAGGAGGAAACTGCCAATGATGGCCATCATTGTTCCGAAGTCAGTGTGGTGCCCAGTAGAGGCTCATTTTCAATTGAGAACTGATGCTCGTTTCCAAGTTTTGGAACTAAAGGACCAACTTGCAAGTTTTTGTTAACCTGGGAGATTTGCTTTAACCACATTGTGGGCACTGGGGAGATAGAAAAAAGAAATAGAAAAGTAAAAGATATTTGTGTAATCCCCACTTCCAGGGGGCATCCTATAATGTCATGAGAGCTTCCCAGAGCTGGCAGGAGTGCGTGGGGTATTTTTCTTCCTCATGGTCTTGATGGTAACCCATTTCTGTAAACCTGAGGAAAATTGTATTGGCAATTACATGTATCATTGACACACTAAAAGCCCTTATTTCAGAATATTTCACTCCTGCAGATCTTTTGTTAATTGTCCATTTCTGGCATAGATTCCTGGGTTCCACTATTCATACTTTTTCATCTGGAAAAGGTCTCAAAGCCAGTTCCTTACAGTTAGTTCCTGCAAATGTTATAGTGGCTCATTCAGAAAATAGGCTTCGTTATGGACTTTTGGAAAAGCTTAACAGTTTATATCTGCTTATTTGCCTTTATCTGAAAATACTACTCCCCAATTATAGATGGAGAAAATCCCTTCCTGTTATTTTTTTCTTCTAATATTTTCTCTTTGCTCATGTGTTATGTGACACAACTTCTTATTGTAGACCTGAAAGTCTTGGAACTTTCAGTCACTTGAAACATTATTTTTATTTTTTTATGTCTGTTTATTTTTGAGAGAGTGTGAGCGGGGGAGGGGCAGAGAGAAAGGTAGACATAGAATCCGAAGCAGGCTTCAGGCTCTGAGCTGTCAGCACCGAGATTCTCAGACCCACGAAGTGCGAGATCATGACCTGAGCCAAAGTTGGACACTTAACAGACTGAGCCAACCAGGCTCCCCAAAACATTTTTAATGTTTAAAAAGTATTGAGTTCATCTGTTTTCCATGTTTGCTTAAATTCACCTTCACCCTGAGGCCTTTCCCTGACCATCTTATTTAACGTTGGAAACCCTGCTCTCCCACTCTTTTCCGGGTTTTATTTTTCTTTGTAACACTTGGCACTATTTAACTGTTTTCTACTCCTACTTTCTGCTGTTCGTCCCCTCCCCCGCCCCCAGTACATGAACTAACCTCCATGAGATCAGCTGGTTTTGTCGGTTGCGTTCTTTTTTCACAAAGGCAGGGTATAGTCCGGGTCCACATTGTGGCAACTGCCCAGCTTAGGCCTGAGGGCTTGTGAAACAGGGATGTAGGTCGTGGTTGTGTGTTTGGGTGGGTAGTGGGAGTGAGCATTGGTCAGACCTGTGAGGTAGGGTGCCAGGCTGGGCCCTTTGACCAGAGCGCCAACGCTACAGCAACTAAGACACTGTCGGCTGCAGTTTTGACCGGAACAGGTGGAGGCAGAGTGTGGGATCAAACTGATTTAAGAATAAAGTAGAGACGAGTTGGCATGAGGCCTCAGTTCATCAAGTTGAGACTATGTAGTTAGAGAAGCTTCTTCATCGCTTTTACTAATTAGTTGAATGACTTTAACACGAAGATGATTTTATGTTAGCATAATGAGAGCAGTGATTCTAGTGGTCTTGTTCCCTGCTATTTCTCCAGACCTAGAAGAGCTCCTGGCTCACTGGGTTTTTGTGAAATTGGGTGAGGGCGGGGGTACAAGTTTAGCACTCAAGATTTCAAAGTGCATGTTTTATGCCAGCCCAATATTTAAAAATCTAGTTAGTAAACAAACTTTACCCTACCTTACCTTCATTTTTTTCTTTACTCGTTGTCTTTATTTTTCCGAAGTAGAGTTCCTTTAAATAAGTTTTCTTGGTGCAGATGAGAGGTGATTCAGTTTAAAGGTGCGCAACTAGAACTTTTAAAAGTATATGTGTTTAATATACAAGGTATACTTTAATTATAACTATTGAAGTTACATCTCTGAATTGTTTCCTTGAGACAAAGTTCTATCTGTGAAAATCACTGTGGGGGTGGGGTGTAAGGGAAAAAGTCCTTTGGCAAAGCAAAGGGATTAGCTATCTGATAGTATGTTTAACCTGAACTACATAACCAGCTGAGTCTTTTCCCTTGGTTTTCTTTTTTTTTTTAATTTTTTTTTTTAATGTTTATTTATTTTTGAGACAGAGAGAGAGCATGAACGGGGGAGGGTCAGAGAGAGGGAGACACAGAATACGAACCAGACTCCAGGCTCTGAGCTGTCAGCACAGAGCCCGACGCGGGGCTCGAACTCACTGACCGCGAGATCATGATCTGAGCCGAAGTCGGCCGCTTAACCGACTGAGCCACCCAGGCGCCCCTTCCCTTGGTTTTCTAAGGTTTCTCATAGGACTCTGAAAGATTTTTTCCTTTCCAGCTCTTTTATTTGATAGTACATTCTAAAACTTTCCATCTACATTTGTATGATGGAGGAAGACTTCAAACCATAGTAGTTAGCTTTGTGTTAGCTTGCAGTAGATCTTTCTTAGCCACGGAAAAGTTGGTTGTCCTGTACCTACAAAACGAGGTACAGGTGAGCACTTAATGGCTTGAATACAAAACTCCTTACAGCTGGAATATTTAAAATAGTTTTGTTCTCTTCCCCATAAATTTCATGCACAGGAAAATAATTTTAAATTCATAGGCTAGGGGCGCCTGGGTGGCTCAGTCGGTTAAGCGTCCGACTTCAGCTCAGGTCACGATCTCGCGGTCCGTGAGTTCGAGCCCCGCGTCAGGCTCTGGGCTGATGGCTCGGAGCCTGGAGCCTGTTTCCGATTCTGTGTCTCCCTCTCTCTCTGCCCCTCCCCCATTCATGCTCTGTCTCTCTCTGTCCCAAAAATAAATAAACGTTAAAAAAATAATAATAAATAAATTCATAGGCTAAATTCATTTCTTTGCTCCTTTATAATAGTCTGGGCTTTTCAAAGAAGAAAGCTTTAATTATACTGTCTATAGGAAGGTCACTTCCTTCATGTCAATTAGGATTTTTGTGTATCTGGGGCCACTCTCTGGTTTCTTTATAGGTGTAATTAACTTAATTGCCTTCTCAGTGCTTTATGCTAGGGAAATGGGAACTGCGTTAAATTTTTGTAGATATTGACATTTAGAATATGATTAATTTGTGAATTAGGGTTCAGATTTATTCTAATGCAAAAATCTATACAATGTGATGAGGCATCATTTGGTGTTTTGATCAAATTTTGTTTACTCTGTATAAGTCATGGAGTAGTGGACAAGATTAAAGAAAAATTCAGTACAGTGATGAGTGGTAGAAATTTTTTGTTCTGAGAGAAATAGCTTCATTTCTTGAAAGTGGGGTAAAATTGGTTAAGAGATCTGGCTCAGTAATCACACAGGCCTGGGTTCAAATCCTGCCTCTGCCACTGCACAGCTTCGGGCAAGTTGTCTTACCTCCCGAAGGCTTTCTTTATAATCAGGATAATGAAAATGATCATTACATTGTAAAGGATTAAATGAAGTAATGCATGTCAAATTTGGTACATTTACATATTCAGTACTCAAATGCTGCTACAAATTGTATACAGACCGTGTGTATATGGTATATGTAATATATGTATGATTGTGCATTTTATTTTTTTTTTTTTTTTTTTTTTTTTAAATTTTTTTTAACGTTTATTTATTTTTGAGACAGAGAGAGACAGAGCATGAATGGGGGAGGGGCAGGGAGAGGGAGACACAGAATCTGAAACAGGCTCCAGGCTCTGAGCTGTCAGCACAGAGCCCGACGCGGGGCTCGAACTCACGGACCGCGAGATCATGACCTGAGCCGAAGCCGGCCGCTCAACCGACTGAGCCACCCAGGCGCCCCTGATTGTGCATTTTAATTGGTAATTAGAATTGGACCCAGGTCTTTTGAAGATGTCTGCTGAAACTAATATATCAAAACTTCTACACAGATACCCACAGAATTAAGTAGAACAAGCAGATTTCAAATTAGCAAATGTTTTTATTAGCTCCTAAAATCTTACAAAGATTTTAATGTGTTTTTATGTTTACAAAGGTATGCTTAGAAAGTTTTTTCAGATGTTTTATGAATTCCTTGTTACTTTTTTGGGTGTTTTATATTTGACCAGTGTCTTTTCATTTTCAACAGAAAGGAAATACCTTTTGTAGACTCCCCGATCTTCCTATTGCACATTATTTCACATATTTCCCTCTATCATCCTATATGCTACTGATATGTTGTCACCATGAAACTTATTTTTCATAATGTTGCACGTCAGTGTTGAGGGTAGGAATATGCAGGAAATGCTCAGTTCTTTTCTTCTTAGAAGATAGTACGTTCTCCTTTGCATTATTGACATGGCTCGGAAATATGTCGTACTGACCACACTGTACCTTCCTAGATCAGTCTTGTTTAACAGCAGTAACTGTTAGGACATTACCCCAAGTTGAAAAAGAAAAAAGTATCTATAGCTCTTAAAGTAATGTTGAAAGTTCTGAAATTTTTTCATGTCAGCCTTCATCAACAAATACTTTAAGCTTGGTTTTACTTTTCCCCACTGTTCATTGCAGATGAAAAGCCACAAATTAGGAGAGGCAAGAAGGGGAGTGACCACAGGAGTGTGCTTCTAAACAATACAGCAGAAATTGTCTGACAATCTGACATAAAGAATAGAAAAAATTTGCAATACCATCCAATGTTTCAGTAATGGATATTCACAACTATGTCTTTGTCATCAAAAAAGTTAAATAATGTTCAACACTGTAAAAAGCAATAGTGTATAATTTCCTAAAAATTTTGACTGTGATTGATTTCAATTTTACCTTCATGTACCAGACTAGGATTATAGTGTAACATCATAGAAATGGCATTCTGGCTGTTAAGTCACAATCAGACTCTTTTTTCTCCACTCCCTTTCCCTTTGGTTTCCATTGGCCTACCTCTTGGGTCTTTATGAAATCAAAGCAAACTGTAGATAAAGGGTGTGAAAATTCTCTACAAGTGCTAGTGGTTGGTAAACAGGATTTAATTTGTAAACCCCAATTATGATGGTTTTTTTAAATTATTTTTTAAATGCTTTTTATATGTTTATTTATTTTTGAGAGAGCGCGCGAGCAGGGGAGGGACAGAGAGAGAAAGGGAGACACTGAATCTGAAGCAGGCTGCAGGCTCTGAGTGGTCAGCACAGAGCCCGATGCAGGGCTCAAACTAATGAACCGTGAGATCATGACCTGAGCTGAAGTTGGATGCTTAATCGACTGAGCCACCCAGGTGCCCCTAAATGAATTTTTTTAATGTTTGTTTATTTTTGAAAGAGAGAGAATGAGCAGGGGAGGGGCAGAGAGAGAGGGAAACACAGAATCCGAAGCAGGCTCTAGGCTCTGAGCTGTCGGCCCAGAGCCTGATTCGGGTCTCAAACTCATGAGCAGTGAGATCATGACCTGAACCGAAGTCGGACACTTAACGGACTAAGCCATCTAGGTGCCCCTCAATTATGTTTAAGAGCACCATCCATAAAGTATTTGGTTAATGCAGAATTCCCCAGTCTGCACCATTGACACTGTGGGGCTCATAATTCTTTGTTGTAGGGGCTGTCCTGTGCATTGTAAGACATTTACCAGCATCCTAGCCTCTACTCACCGGATGAAAGTAGCTCAGACATTGCCAAATTTTCCATGAAGAGCTAAAATTGCCCCAGCCTGAGAACCACTGCTTTAGTGTAAGTGTGTTTAAATTAGGTATAAACTGGTGTGCTTGGGTAGCTCAGTTGGTTAAGTGTCTGACTTTGGCTCAGGTCATGATCTCACTGCTCGTGAGTTCGAGCCCCACATCGGACACATCTGTGCTGACACCTCAGAGTCTGGTGCCTGCTTCAGATTCTGTGTCTCCCTCTGTCTCTGCCCCTGTCCCACTCATGCTCTGTCTTTCTCAAAAATAAATAAGCATTTATTTATTTTAAAATTTTTAATGTTTATTTATTTTTGAGAGAAAGAGAGAGAGAGACAGAGTGCGGGCAGGGGAGGGGCAGAGAGAGAGAGGGAAACACAGAATCTGAAGCAGGCGCCAGGCTCCGAGCTGTCAGCACAGAGCCCGACGCAGGGCTTGAACCAAGAACCGCGAGATCGTGACCTGAGCCGAAGTTGGACGCTTAACCAACTGAGCCACCCAGTTGCCCCCCAAAATAAATAAACATTTAAAAAAATCAGGTATAAACTTAAAACCAAATGCACTGCTTATGTTTTATCTACACAAAATGTCCAATTACCGTCTTTTCATGGTGGTTTTGGGTACCTTCTGTGCTCACTTTTTGTTGTTGAACAAGGGAAGAACTGCCTATGTTTGGATTTGTTTCCTACTTGTTTTATATCGCCCCTATTGTGACTTTAAAGTACTGAAAAAGACTTCTATGACTCATAGAAGGAAGTATACAGCATTGTTTTAGCATCTCATTATTGAAGTTTCTGGACTGTTTGGTGGGGCATAATTCCTAGTAGAATGCCAATGCTGGTTGAAGAGGAGGGTACTTGCAACTTGCCTGATTTGTAGCTGGTCCCCTGGAACAGATGGTGCTCTTAAAGCCAGTCTCTGTGGATATGCTGATCTGTGTGCACAAAGTGGGGCAGAGTGCCAGAGAGTCTACTAGGGAGATGAATGTTGACAGCCTTTGCTCTCTGCCAGCAAGAAAGGGTGCCGAAGTCTCTGTTTTCTCGTTTCTTCTTCTTCCTTCTTCCTTCAAGAGTTCTATCATTTTCATGTTAGTTTTACAGGAGCATGAGCTGGACAAGGGAATGGGCAGAAGAACCGAGAAGTCTAGGGCTATACGGAATGCTTTGGGGAGAGTTCAAAATAGGCCCAGGGACAAGCACAGAGTGTAAGAAGCACATGGGAGATCAGAGAGGGTTTTAAGACATGTTGCTGTGGAGTGGACATTGTATTTGTAGGGTTTGGGGTTTGAATGCCTGCCACATGCCAGGTGTTGAGCAAAGAGCTTTATATACACAATTGTACTCAATCCTCCCTCCGATTTTCCGAGATGTGCACTATTTCACTTGTTTTATCGATGAGGAAACTATGGTCTTGGAAAGGTGATTGGCTTCCTAAAGTTTCCTAGCTAATGAATGATAGAACCGGGACGCACATCTAAGCTAGTCCATGTGTAAAGCCCACAATCAACCACAGTATTATTCAGTTATAATATGCAGCTAGAAATTACATTTCTCTTCTGTGGGATTTAGAGGTATAAAACAGTAGAAAATTACCCTTTATCTTAATTAAACAAAAGAACTAAAGTACTTTGGACCAGATGGAAGAGGAGAACTAGAGTGTTCCCTGGCCTGCATGAGAGCTCATGTCTGCTCTTACTCCTTTCTTTTGCAGGCATGTGCACGTGGCTTCCTGGGTTTGGTTGGTAGCTCGTTCGTCTAGGTGGATGCTTGGGTAGATTTTCTCTCACTCTCTCTCTCTTTTTTTTTTTTTTTGGTAGGTACTTATAAGGATAGGGAGGAGATTACATGCACTGTAACTGTTGCTTTATGGTGAAATAAGTGTATAAATCACCCAAACATGTCTCAAACCATTGTTTCTGCCCACTGCCATCTTCATAAATCTCTGGATCAGTTCTTACAGAATTCCTTCTGGTGATAACAGCTTACAAGCCAGTAATGCTCTGGTTTTATGGATAAATTCCTCTGTCCCTCCTACTTAAAGATCACTGAACTGTCAGCCCTACGATTTGGTCCCAGTGGCTTAGCTCATCCCTGTCCCCAGCTAGTATCTGAAGTTGTATCTTCAGAGCACCACTCTTGTTTGCAAAGTGTCACATTCCTCAATGTCTTGCCTTATGGCTAAGAAAAGAGCTTGTGAGAAACAGAATGTGAGGTCAGAAAAATCTGTTTCAGGAGAGCTGTAGTACTGGCAGTCCTCAAAATGCCAGAATGAAAATGAACCATAGTCTTGAAGTTCAGTCTCTGCATTTGATTGTGATGACAGTTTTGAAAAAGGAACCATATTTGAAAAGGCCTAAAACCAAATTAAAGAAATAAATTGTGGGGTTGTGTTTTTGTTTATTATTAGAATATTAACAGGTTGACTTGTGTTTTTTAAGCTTATTTACTTTTTATTAAAATTTTTAAATTTATTTTTTAATGTTTATTTTTGAGAAGGGGGGGGAAGGGGTGCAGAGAGAGAGGGAGTCATAGAATCTGAAGCAGGCTCCAGGTTCTGAGCTGTCAGCTAAGTGCCCCACACAGGACTAAGCTCATGGACTGTGAGATCATAACCTGAGCCAAAGTTGGATGCTTAACCGAGTGAGCCACCCAGGTGTCCCTGTTTATTTACTTTGAGAGAGAGAGAGAGAGCAAGCAGGGGAGGGGCAGAGAGAGAGAGAGAGAGAGAGAGAGAGAGAGAGAATATCCCAAGCAGGCTCTGAGCTGTTAGTGGGGAGCCTGATGTGGGTGGGGCTCAAACTCACAAACCGTGAGATTCTGACCTGAAGCCAAAACAAGAGTTTGATGCTCAACTGATTGAGTCACCCAGGCACCCCAGGTTTACTCTTTTTAAAAACCAACTTTATTGCATATAACTAAAATATCATACACTTTATCCATTTAAAGTAGATAAACTGACTTCTAGGTGGAAAAAACAGTGGAAAAACTTTGGAATGTTTCAATATAATTCCATAGAGCTCTGACTTAGGCAATGATTTATGACAGAGGAATTTTCTCTCTTCAAAAGGGCTTAATTATGGCCAAGTAAGAACTAGGACAAAGATCAAACAAAAAATGGGTAGCATTTCTTCAGAGTTCAGCAGAAAGTTTTGGCTACCTTTAAGAAGACACCCTGTCCCAAATTTGTAATGATTTAAGTGCTTTCTTCCAAATTGCCTAACATTTGAGATGGTGATTGATAATGTATATAGACATGGTTGGCTTATTAGAAAATCTTTCACAGAAGCATAGTAAATTGAGATAGAAAAGCAAGGATCACTGATAAATAAGTTCCTATGCAAATATGTGCTTTCTTTAACACTTCCCGGTTGGAGACTTTGGGGTGTGTTCATGAATTGGCCATGAAAGAGAGTGAGGCAAATGAGGTTGAAGGTGGTTCAGAGGTTCTTAAAGGAACAGGAGAAACTGCACTTGGCATAATGAGATTTATTAGAAAAAGCTGGTGCCCAGTGAAGTCTTCAGTGTGCTCTGTCTAGTCCTTACAAGGAACAAATCCTTTAAAAGAATACACAGTCTTCTTCATATGGCTCTTTAAAGGTAAGTTTTTTATGTGGTTAAGTTTGTAAAAGCTTGTATCGAGGGTTTTTTTTTCAATTTCTTTTGCTACTTCTGTGGTATAACATAGGTATTTAGGAAATGAACTTTGACTTACATAATTCTTACCCTTTGACCATTGCTTAGGAATCATTAGGTTGCAAATTGGGGCTTACCTAGTACAATGGCTTTTTATATGGGTAAGGACTGAAGGAAGCAGCTAATTCATGGTAGGATTATTGAATAAAATGTTTTGTTTCTGTGGGTGCTGAAAATGGCAGAAAACATATTTATTGCATTTCATCAGTAGGTCTTTACGCGTTAATTATTTTGGGACTAAATTTACATAACTCACGTAAGCTTCACTGAAATTGAGGAATAAGTTAGACTGGGAGTCAGACTATACTGTGAGCTGTGAATAAGATACATATTCTTTCCAAGAATGTAAAATTTCTTTGCTAAACATGGATTTAAAAAAAAGAAGCTTCTGTAAGGACCTCCTGCCAATGGAACCTCTAATTTTTCTACAGAAGCTCAGAAGCTGGAATATTATGTAAAAAATTTCTCAGTGGTTGCAACTAATTACAAAATGTTACTTTGTTTCGTGGGCCAAACCAACAAGCTCTAGTTGGCCGTGTGCGCTCTCCTGCCCAGGTGGTGTGGGCACGATTCTGTCCTCGCTGGAGACACAGAACAGCAGTACCTGTTACACAGGCTGGAAAGTGGTCAAGCCTGGAGCCCATGGACGTGCGGAAGTCCAGCAGTGGGACAAGGAGGCGTAGTGCAGAGACGAAGTGGCGTTGATCTGGGCCCTGGAGCCCAGGGAGGATTTACAGGTGCGTCAGCCAGGGGGGCGCATTGCCCAGAGGACAAAAGCACAGGCTGATTATTGGGAGTAGCAGTTAGTTCAGGTGCCACCAGCCTTCTGCTGTGGAGATGTCTCCAGGAAGAGAAGGATAAAGTCAAGTCCTCCCCATAATATGTGTTTGCCCCCACAGCCCCAGCCTCTTAAAATGAATCATACAGTATAGGTTAAAAGAGAATATGAAAATTCAAAAATAAGGAAAATCAACTTTCAGACAGGTCTCGTAGCCCGACCAGATTTTTGATCCTTAAAGGCTCTTCTGTGTGGTGGAGCTGCTGCTGTCTTATGAGTAGTCACCCACTTTTCGTCTGCAGAGTCACTGGCTGAAAGTAAAACCACCACACATTTTACTTTTAAGTAAAAAGGATATTGGCTCAGTACTGGAAGAATTGAAAGCTTTGACCCCTTAAATTTTGTTCTTCCTTCACTAGACTTTCATATTTAAAAAAAATTTTTTTTAATGTTTATTTTTGAGAGAGAGAGAGAGAGAGCGAGAGCACAAGTTGGGGAGGGGCAGAGAGAGAGGGAGACACGGAATCCGAATCAGGCTCCAGGCTCTGAGCTGTCAGCACAGAGCCCGACGCGGGGCTTGAACTCACGAACCACGAGATAATGACCTGAGCCGAAGTCAGATGCCCAACTGACTGAGCCACCTAGGCGCCCCTGTATTAATGATTTAAAAAAAAAATTAATGTTTATTTATTTTTGAGAGAGAGAGAGAGAATGTGAGCAGGGGAGGGGCAGAGAGAGAGGGAGACACAGAATCTGAAGGAGGCTCCAGGCTCCGAGCTGTCAGCACAGAGCCCGACTTGGGGACCAAACCCACAAACTGTAAGATCGTGACCTGAGCTGAAGTCGGTCGCCCAACTGACTGAGCCACCCAGGCGCCCCTAGACTTTCATATTTTAGAATCACCTTTATATTTCTCATTAAGTAGTTTCCTGAGGTGTGGTTGGATGACTCAACGGTTACTAAAGTTATGCTTTCACTTTCCGGGAGTTAAAGTTTATTGTCTTTACCGTTAAGCATTAGATTTCTGATTTAAGGTGACACACCGTATGAACTATTGTGTTGTATTAAATGAGACTATCTGTTCCATTTGCAGTATGGGAAGTAATCTTATACAACTAGAATTAAATGTACAACTGAAACACTTAGCCATTTGAGTCCTGAGTCATCCATTAACTTGCTCAGTGACCTAGAGCAAATCACTTACCCTGAATGACTTGGGACGTTTTTCATCTGTTAAATAGAGATAGATTGTGTAAATACTTGATGGGGCAAGGTTCAGAACATACACACCAAAATGCTGTACCAACCCCCGGTCTGATTTGTTCACCTTGGAATCATAGTATGATGCCACACACATAGCAGGCTTTCGTGAAATCCATGTAAAAGAGAAATCGATGTCCCCCCCCTGCGGTATTAGAAGAGGTGGAAGGTATGTATCTTCAGGGTTTGTTTTTATGAATGTATGTGTGTGGAAAACCAAAAGCCAAACACTTATGAAGAGGGGAAGGACACGGAGAACTGTCTGGCAAAAAATTAAAGGTGAATACCTGCCTGATCTGTCCCCAGATCTTTAGGTGCTGCAAATTATAACCTTGGCCCCTTTTGTGCCCTCATGTGCTCATTCACTTTGGTAGATTCATTTATTCAGAACTCGTTTATTGAGCACCTACTAGGTCCCAAGCCCTGGTTTAAGCATGGTGGTGGCTAAGATGATGAGGTCCATACCATCAAGTAGACCATCATCTTAATAGAGAAATGAACAGAAGCAGATCATGGTGCTGCTATATGAGGTTAGAGGTATTAAGGCGAGTGAATATAGAAGGTATAGTGAAAGTCCAAATAAGGGAGCCATTGTCTCTGGACAGATGGAGCAGAGTCATCTGGGCTCATAGAAAAAAGGGGTACTTGAGCTTGGTCTTAAATGTGAATGTCTATTGAATAAGGATAAGGAATAGGAAAGAATGGAAAGCAAGTGAAGTGTAGGGCACTGGGGATCATTTCCTATAGGCTGATTTATAGGAGAGGATGTATGAGAGGGATGCAAGGGAAAACCTGAAACCACATATCCTGAGACAGAGTATTTCTAAAGTATGGTTATAAATTAATGTACAGGAAAACCTTGGTTTGTGAGCATCATTCATTCCAGAAACATGCTTGTAATCCAAAGTGCTTGTATATCAGACTGAATTTCCCCATAAGAAATAAGAAATAAGAATTTCCCCATAAGAATCAGATGATTCATTTCACAACCCAAAAATATTCATGTAAAAATGATTACAATACTGTAATAAAATACAAAACAGTAAAGAAAATATAAAGAAAAATAAATTAACCTGCACTTACCTTTGAAAACCTTTGTGGCTGGTGTGAGGGACACAAGAGAGAGGAGGGTTACTGTGTAGCATGACTTTCACCATCACTAACAGAATCACTGCTATCTCTTGGCTCAATGGGATCTTTTTCTGCATGGGGGCCTTTGTGTATATGCTCACACAGATGTCGACTACAGTACAGCATCAATAAACTCTTGTCATATACTGTATTTAATGCAACTGGCAATAAGGCAGCTGAGGAAAGGGTCTATCTGCAGGCAGCCTGACCTAGAATGAAGCAAAGCATTCGAAGCTTACTCTTGTGTGGAAAAGCAAAGGACTGTCCATCGGTGCTTTGAAGTGACAAAAAATACACTAGTGCCAGTTGTGGGCACCTTCCAACATTCTGAAAAATCACTGACTTCTGCCAAACACTATGGCCTGAGATGGAGCATCCGAACATGGGAGTTGATCGCCTACAATCCTGCAGTGAGGAGGAGAGAGAGAGAGAGAGAGAGGAACTATTGGCTCAGTAGTGATCATGTGACATTCAGCATCATGTACTACTTGTATTGCAAGACACTGCTCATTTATCAAGTTAAAACTTACTAGAAATGCTTGCCCGTCGGGGTGCCTGGATGGCTCAGTCAGTTAAGCATCCGACTTTGGCTTAGGGTATGATTTCTTGGTTTGTGAGTTTGAGTCCCACATCGGGCTCTGTGCTGGCCACTCGAGGCCTGGAGCCTGCTTCTGACCCTGTGTCTGTCTGTCTGTCTCTCTGCCCCTCCCCCACTCACACTCTGTCTCAAAAATGAATAAGCATTAAAAAAAATTTTTTTTAAATGTTTGGTCATCTTGCAGAATACTCACAGAACAAGTTGCATTCCAAGGTTTTACTGCATTTTATATTAAAATTTCTTCCAATATATTAAATTTTGTATTTTTATGTAATTTAATTTTCATAATATTCTTGGAAGAGTAGACAGTATTTCCATTTGTAGACTGAAGAACTGAGGTAATCCAACTCAGACAATTTGCTTAGGGGAATTACTGATTATAAATCCTATGTCTTTAAAAAATTTAAATAGTATCAAATATACAAAAAAACCTGAAAATGTAATACACAGAACTTTTTTCCCTGGTTGATTTGATAATAAGTTGCCTACCTGATCCCCCATCATCCCTGAATATTTAGTGCCTGTATATATATTAAACTAAAGACATTGACCTACATATTCATAATACAACCATCAAAATCAGGACATTGAATTGATTACAACATCTAATCCTTAGGCCCCACTCAGGTTTTACCAGTTGCCCCAGTAATGTCCTTTATGGCAAAAGGATCCAGTACAGAATTGCCACTTGCTTTTAGCTGCCATATCTATCTCGTCTCCTACAGTCTGGAATACAACCTTAGTCTTTCCTTGGCTTCTGCAATATCCTTGACACTTCCAAAGATTAAAGACCAGCTGTTTCATGGAAAGGCTTTCAATCTGGGTTTGTCTGAGGTTTTGTCATGATTGTGTTGAGTTTAAAAATCTTTGACAGGTATATCACAAAACTAATATCGTTTCTCTTCTAATTGAATCTTACCAATCATAAGATTGACTTATTGCTCTTGGTCTCATTGCTAAGGTGATTTCTGCCCGACTTCTCTACTGCAGATTTGCTTCTTTGTAATTAAGTACAAAGTATTTTGTGGTCAAAGTACTTTGAGACTATGTATATATGTTCTTTCTCATCAAACTTCACGTTTATTTGGTTGCACTCCTGTGTATTCCTCATTTCCTAGTAAGTTTGTATTTGTTACATCCTTTCAAGTTGGCTTTGGTTCTTTTTTGGCAAGTTCCCATAATTCTCTGAGCACTTCTGACTGGCACAAGGCGTTCCAAGATCGTCGTGTTCTTCCCTTTCTCCTCAGTACTGGAATCCATACTGGAACCAGTAATGCTCCAAGACACCCTGGTTCTTCTTAGTGGAGAATGGTATAGACAAACCAAGATCATGACTATTGGGATGTCAACTGCTCCCAGGTCTTCTCAGCTAGGGGAAGATATGCATTTATATACATATGTATGTATGTACACACTTTACATATTCTCTATCTAAAAACAATGAGCCATTCACACAGATATAGCCAGGTGTAATCTGATACCACAGGGTTCATTCCAGTTTTCTCCCTTGCCATATTTGCAGCTTCTTTCAGAAAGTGGATATTCTGGCCGCTGTTATCTTTGATGCATTTACTTATTTGGTCAGTCCTGTACTTAACCAGTCTCCCATTGCTGCGGTCACCTCTCCTTCTGATACACTGATCATGTTGACCCCAACATGTGGATACCCTTTTGACTCAGTGTGGGGTTGGCTCTATTTTTAAGCGTGGCAAGTCTGAAAGCACTAGGTTTAGGTCTCTTGTACTTTGGGTAAAGCTTTGTGAAGGGGTAATTGAGATCTTACCTGTACTCTCCTAATCTTAACTTGTATATTTTTTGGTCAGTTTTTTTCATGTAATTAGGTTTCTTTTTGTTTTTGTACTTTGTATAAAATGATATACATCATTATTGGACAGCTTGTGGCATATTACATAAATATTATACCTAAAATATATACAAGTAGTGAAGCCATGTTTGTGTAGCAACATAAAATGCAAAGATGGTAAAACCAATTTTGTCTGTAATCCTCATTATCAGAGATTGCAGTATAAATTAGAATATTGCACAAATGTGTGATTCTCTAATTTTAAAATTAAAATTATAGCAAAGACTTTACTATTGGTGTACTAGTTTCTTTTGATTTATAATTGTGTTATTCCTTAAAATTCTTTTTTCTTTCAAACATGCATGAGGAAGAAATTACTAATTAAGGTCATGCGTATGTTTTAAAGATAACAGTAACAGGGCGTCTTACTTTCCTGAACTGCATTACTTTGGAAATCCTTCACAAGCAAGTCAATTTGTTGGAAAGTAGAGCTTCCTGGACATTCCTTTCTTGTGTGCACTTATGTGTTTTATAGGAAGCTTATGTAAATGTGGACACCCTGAACAGTTGTTGACTGATCCCCACATGGATTGATTAGAAGCACACTGATGTTGAAGTTCTTTTACATTTTTGTTCCTTTACATTTTTCATTCATAAGTCTGTCCTGAAATAGCACCTCTGGGAAGCCCTCCTTTTTCACTGTTTTTCAGTGACTTGAGGAACAATTTTATAGGAAAAGGTTTTACATCTCTGCCTGTTATGCCTGATAATTCTGGTGGAGTTGGGAGTGTCAGTATGTACCAGACAATATTCAGATCTCATCTGTCTTTCTTCGTGAATCTAGAGATCACTGTTGCATCCATGAGTGGGCAGATCACTGTTAATTCAAAACAAGTTAACAAATTCATTTGTCTAAGAATGCCATGTTGCAGAAATTATCAGTACAAATGAAGGTATATCAGTTTGTGAGGTACAGTTACACTGGAAAGTAATACAGTTGGCTGGATTGGTTGGATTTTCTACTTTTTAGAAGCTAGGATCCTGAAGCAAAAAAGGTAGAGAACTTTGAGGACCAAATGGTAGGTGAATCATTTGAGTATTCTCCTTACTTTGAATTCTAGCCCATCATTGCCCTCTGGAACTATATGACCCTTAATAGCTGAAAGTGTCTTAACACCTTGTGGTAAAGAATGCACTAAAATAATTTAACTTTTTATCATGGAAAATACCTACTTTGCAGAGGTTTGAAAAGGGTATAACCTCCAGCTTTATCACCCAACTTTGACAATTAACATATGGCCAAATGATTTTAAGTTATAAAGTTTTCTTTTTAAGTTTGTTTACTTATTTTGAAAGAGAGAGAGAATGCACACATGTGTGTTGAGGAGGAGCAGAGAGGGGAGAGAGAGAATCCCAAGCAGGCTTCATGCTGTCAGTGCAGACGGATGTGGGCCTCGATCTCACAGTGACATCATGATCTGAGCCTATATCAAGAGTCTGACGCTTGATATAGGCAACTGAGTCACCCAAGTGCCCCAAGTTATAAAGTTTTTAAAAAACTCTTTGAATTTTAATGAAATGGGACTCACAACTTTTAGTCTGCTATATTCTCAGAACTAAAATAATTTATATTTAGAGTGATCATGCATATGTAAACTTTGTCTAATAGGGAAAATGAGACATTTCCCTTGAATTCCAGTTTATCATTGCCTTAGGTACAATTGATTCCACTTCTCCCTTTGTTTTGTAAAATCATTAAGATTACTTTCTGGAAAAAAAGTTTTCCCCTAGGCCTAAACAGTAAGTAAAAGAAACAAAAAAACCTGAATACACTGATGATTGTTAGTTACCTGAATTAATCAGAAAGGTTCAAGGTGATATTTTGCATAGCAAGATTCCTTCCCTTCCTGACTTTTTGATATCCTTCTTTCCTGTCTGCACAGCATATCCTCAGAACTTTTTTTCCATTTTTAAAAACTGTGGTAAAATACACGTAACATAAATTTTGTTGACTTCACCATTTTTAAGTGCACAGTTCAGTGGTATTAAATACGATCATGTGCAACCATCACCACCATCCATCCCCATAACTCTTCATCTTTTATAAAATTGAAACTCTACACCCATTAAACATAACTTCCTATTCTCTCCCTGTACTATGCAACCTCTGGAAACCACCACTATACTGTGTCTCTATAGTTTTGACTACTTTAAATGCTTCATATAAATGGAATCAAATGTGACTTATTTCACTCAGTATAATGTTCTCAAGTTTCATCCATGTTGTGTCATATGGTAGAATTTTTAAAAAATTTTTTTTAATGTTTATTTTTGAGAGAGAGAGAGAGCAAACGAGGGAAGGGCAGAGAGAGAGAGAGAGAGAGAGACAGAATCTGAAGCAGGCTCCAGGCTCTGAGCTGTCAACACAGAGCCTGATGTGGGGCTCGAACTCACAAACCACAAGATCATCATGACTGGAGCTGAGGTGGAACACTTAACTGACTGAGCCACCCAGGTGCCCCTAGAATTTCTTTTTTAATGCTGAATAATCCATGTGTGTATTTACCACATTTTGCTTATTGGTTCATCTGTCAGTGGATACTAGGCTTGCTTTCATGTTAAAGTTACTAGGAATAATGCTGCCATGAGCCTAAATGTATAAATCTCTCTTTAAGACCCTGCTTTCAATTCTTCGGTTGTATATCCAGAAGTGGAATTGCTGGATTATATGGTAGTTCTATCTTTCACTTTTTTTTTTTTAAAGGAATTGCTACAGTATTTTCTACATTACACACTTGCATTAAAAATATACAAGGATCCAAATTTCTCCAGACCCTCACTAACACTTGTTTTCTGTTTTTGTTTGTGTTTGTTGGTTGGTTTTTGGATAGTAACAATCCACATGGATGTGAGGTGGTATCTTGTAGTTTTGATTTGCATTTCCTTAATGATTAGTGATGTTGATCTTTTCATGTGCTTATTGGCCATTTGTATATCTTCTTTGGAGAAAGTTGCCCATTATTTTTTTTTAAATTTTTTTAAACATTTATTTATTATTGAAAGAGAGAGAGAGTCAGAGCGTGAGCAGGGAAGGGTCAGAGAGAGAGGGAGACACAGAATCTGAAGCAGGCTCCAGGCTCTGAGCTGTCAGAATAGAGCCTGATGCGGGGCTCAAACTCACGAGCCGTGAGATCATGACCTGAGCTGAAGTCGGACACTTAACTGACTGAGCCACCCAGGTGCCCCAAATGTTGCCCATTATTGAATTAGGTTGTTTTTTGTTGTTATTGAGTTTTGGGAATTCTGTATATATGCTGGATATTAATCCCTTATCAGATTTGTAAATATTTTCTCCCATTTTGTAGGTTGCCTTTCTGTACTCTTTTGAATAGGTCTTTTATGCACAAAAATTTATTTTCATGAAGTTTCATTTGTCTATTTTTCTTTTGTTACCTGTGCCTTTGCTTTGCTGTCAAGAAATCATTGCCAAATTCAATGTTATAAATCTTTTGTCCTATGTTTTCTTATAAAAATTTTCTTGTTTTAGGTCTTAAATTTAGGTTCTTGATCCATTTGAATTCTTGCATCTGGTGTTAGGTAAAGGTCCAACTTAATTATTTTGCATGTAGATAACTAGGTTTCCCAGCACCATTTGTTGGAAAGACCATCCTTTCCCCATTGAATGGTCTTGGCATCCTTGTCAAACATTCGACCATGTATGTGAGGGTTTATTTTTTAGCTCTCTGTTCTATTACATTGGTCTATATATCTTTATGACAATACCACACTGTTTTGATTATTGTAGCTTTGTAGTAAATTTCAAAATCAGGAAGTGTGAGTTGTCTAGTTTTGTTCTACTTCAAAGTTGTGTAAGCTATTTGGAATCCTTTGAGATTCCATATGAATTTTAGGATGGGGTTTTCTATTTCTACAAAAAAAAAAGTCATTGGGATTTTGACGGGCATTGCATTGAATCTGTGGATCAATTTGGGTGGTATTGACATTTTAGCAATATTAAGTTTTCATATCCAAGAGAATAGGATG
This sequence comes from Panthera tigris, assembly GCF_018350195.1. Lineage (NCBI taxonomy): Eukaryota > Metazoa > Chordata > Mammalia > Carnivora > Felidae > Panthera > Panthera tigris. Next base: position 64,021,899 of record NC_056666.1, read on the forward strand.
TGTTTCAATTTATGTCTTTTAAAATCTTTTCAGCAATGTTTTATAGTTTTCATTGTACAAGTATTCCTCCTTGCTGCTAGTGTAAATGTATTTTCATAATTTTTTTTCAACTCATTGTTTATAGAAATGCAACTGAGTTTTGTGTGTTGACTGTGCTGAATTTAATTTTCATTTATAACAGGTGTGTGTGTGTGTGTGTGTGTGTGTGAGTGATCTGTAGGGTTTTATAAATGGCCAGTAGGATTATTATCTGCAAACAGATAATTTTACTTCTTCCCTCATTTTGGATGCTTTTTATTCCTTTTTCCTGCCTAATTGCTCTGGCTAGAAATTCCAGTACTATGTTGATTAGAAGTGGTGAAAGCAGGCATTCCTTGCCTTTTTTTCTTATCTTAGAGGAATAGCTTTTAGTCTTAAATGAGTGTGGTGTTTGCTATGGGTTTTTCATATAAGGCTTTTATTATGTTGAGATTGTTTCTTTCTATTTTTAGTTTTTTGAGTATTGTCATGGAAGGGTATTGAATTTTGTCAAATGCTTTTTATGCATCAATTGAGATGATCATGTGTTTTCCCCCCTTCATTCTGTTGATGTGGTATTACATTAATTTTTCATATGTTGGACCATCCTTGAATTCTAGAAATAAATCTAACATAGTCATGATAAATAATTGTTGCATTATGTTGCTGAATTGTTCGCTATTTTGTTGAGAATTTTTGCATCAGTGCTCATTGGAGTATTGGCTGGTTAGTTTTCTTGTAATGTCTCTTTGGTTTTGGTATCAGAGTAATGCTGGCCTCCTAGAATGAGTTAGGAATTATTCCCTCTTTGATTTTTTTTTTGAAAGTTTGAGAAGGATTGGTATTCTTCTTTAAATGTTTGATAGAATTCTCTAGTGAAGCCATCAGGTCCAAGGCTTTTGTTTGTTGGGAGGTTTTTGACTAATGATTCAATCCCTTTACTGATTATAGGATTGGTCAGATTTTTTCTTTGTGATTTAGTTTTGGTAGGTTTTGTGTTGTTAGGCATTTGTCCATTTCATCTAGATTATTCAGTTTGTTGGTATAGCATTGTTCATAATACTCATCCTTTTTATTTCTGTAGAATTGGTAGTAATGTCCCTACTTTCATTTCTGATTTTAGTACTTGGAGTGTTCTGTTTTCTTCTTCGTTCATTTAGCTAAAGGTTTGTCAGCTTTGTTCATCTTTTTGAAGAACCAACTTTTGGTTTCATTGATTGTCTTTACTTTCTAGTCTCTAATTTAGCTCTGCTCTGTATTATAGTTCCAGCTTTCAGTTCATTTTGTTCTTCTAGCTCATTATGTTGTTATAGGTTGTTGATTTGAGATTCTTATTTTTTAATGTAAGCAGTTACAGCTGTAAATTCCTATCTTAGCATTGTTTTTACTGCATCCCATAAGTTTTAATATTTTGCTTTCATTTTCATTATTTAAATATTTTCTGATTTCCTTTGTGATTTCTTCTTTGATCTGTTGGTTCTTTGAAAGTGTGTTCAATTTCCACAATTCCATGAATTTTCCAGTTTTCCTTGTTTTATTCTTAACTTCATTCTGTTGTGGTCAGAGAATATACTTTGATATTTTAAAAAAATCTTTTGAGATAGGGCACCTGGGTGGTTCAGTCAGTTAAGCATCTGACTTTGGCTCAGGTCATGATCTTGCAGTTTGTGAGTTTGATCCCCACATCGGGCTCTCTGTTGTCAGCGCAGAGCCTGCTTCAGATCCTCTGTCTCCCTCTGTCTGCTGCCTCCCCTATGCTCTCTCTCAAAAATATGTAAACATTAAAAAAATCTTTTGAGGCTTAATTCATTTCTTAACATATGGTCTGTCCTAGAAAATGCCCCATGTGCAGTTGAAGAATATGTATTCTGTTGCTGGATAAAGTGTTCTGTATATGTCTGTTAAGACTAGTTGGTTTATTGTGTTAAATCTTTGATTTCCTTACATCTGACTGGTGGTTCTATCCATTATTGCGAGTAGAATATTCAAGTCTCTAACTTTTAGAACTTTTTATTTCTCCTTTAAGTCTATCAGTGTTTGTTCCATCTATTTTGATGGTCTGTCCTTAGATACATAAATGTTTATAATTGTTATTTTCTTGCTGTATTGAACCTCTTATTATATAATGACCTTTTTTTAATTTCTTGTAACCTTTTTTGATTTAAAGTCCATGTTGTTTGATATTAGTATAGTCACCCTTCACTTTTGGTTACTGTTTGCATGGAATATCTTTTTTTCCCCATCTTTTCACTTACAAACTTTTTGTGTCTTTGGATCTTAAGTAAGTCTCTCAGACAACATATAGTTGGATTGTGTTTTTTATCCTTTGCGCCAATGTGACTTTGTTTTTAATGTTTATTTTTGAGAGAGAGAGAGAGAAAGAGAGAGAGAAAGCGTATGAGAGGGGGAGGGGCAGAGAGAGAGGGAGGCACAGACTCGGAAGCAGGCTCCAGGCTCTGAGCTGTCAGTGTAGAGATTGACATGGGGTTTGAACCCATGAACCGTGAGATCATGACCTGAGCTGAAGTCAGGCACTTAAGCGACTGAGCCATCCAGACATCCCATGCCAATCTGACTTTTGATTGGAGAGTTTAATTTAAAATAATTATTGATAAGGAGAAACTTATCATTGTGCTGTTTCTATATGCCTATGTGCCTTATAGCTTTTTTTGTCACTGATTTCCTGCATTACTGTCATCTTTTGTTGACTTATTTTTTCTTTTTTTAAATTTATTAAAAAAATTTTTTTAATGTTTTTATTTATTTTTGGGACAGAGAGAGACAGAGCATGAGCAGGGGAGGGGCAGAAAGAGCGGGAGACACAGAATCTGAAGCAGGCTCCAGGCTCTGAGCTGTCAGCACTGAGCCCGATATGGGGCTCGAACTCACGGACTGTGAGATCATGACCTGAGCCGAAGTTGGATGCTTAACCGACTGAGCCACCCAGTCGCCCCATTTGTTTTTTCTTTGTAGTGAAATGTTTACCTGCGTTTCCCATTTCCTTTTATGTATATTCTGTATTTTCCCTGTGGTTACGTGGAAATTACATTCAATCCTAAAGTTATAACATGAATTTGAATTAGGCCAGCTTAACTTCAATAACATACAAAAAAAAAAAAAAATCTCTCTTACAGCTCTATCTTCACTCCTTTGGGTTGTTAATGTCAAAAAATTACATCTCTGGGCATTATGTGCCCTAAAACAAACTAGGTTTTAATGCATTCGTCTCTTATGTAGAAAACAAGATTTTGAGTTATGAACCAAAGTTAAAGTAATACTAGCTTTTATATTGATAATTGTTTTTTCCCTTGATGGAACAGTATCTTAAATCATGTAGAAAACAGAAAGTTCAGTTATAAATCATTGTTAAGATAATACTGGCTTTTATTATTGCCATGTATTTACCTTTATTGAGGTCTTTATTTCTCTATATGGCTGTGAGTTACTGTCTAGTGTTCTTTTTATTTTACCATGTAGGACTCCCTTGAGAATTTCTTGCAGGGCATATCTAGGTGTCACAGACTCCCCAGCTTTTGTTTGTGTGGGAATGTCTTAATTTCTCCCTCACTTTTGAAAGACAGTTTTGCTGGATATAGGATTCTTGTTTGAGAGGTTTTTTTCTTTTAGCACTTTGGATATATTGGCCCACAGTCTTCTGGGCTCTAAAGTTTCTGATGAGAAATCTGCTTATACCCTTAATGAGGATCCTTTTTTGTGATGATTTACTTCTCTCTTGCTGCTGTCAAGATTTTCTTTGGTTTTGACTTTTGAAAGTTTGAATCAGAGTTCTGCCACAATAGTAGCTGCCCACCTCCTTGTCTGCACTTCTATGATCAGAAGCAGCAATCAGCAATGAGAGCATAGATCCTGAAATTTGGAGGATGGGGTCCTTTTGGCCCACCCTGATTCCTATAAGCTGTATGGAAACTACTGCCTGTCCTGTGACTGGGGTTGGGGAATAGGTTGCTGCTGTTGCACTAAGAGCTGAAGTTGACCTATATTGACTGCAGTTTACCACCCAACTCTTCCCCTGGAAGTTACAAGCCTTCAACCAACTCCAGAGTTCCAAAATAATTAGCATCAGAGAAATTCTGCAGAATTGTTGTCAGGTGAGGAGACAAGATTCCTGCTTCCTATGATGCCATCATCCCAGATCTTCTCCACAGTGAACTTTGTTTGTTTGTTTTTGTTTTTGAAAGACAGAGCATGAGCAGGAGAGGAGCAGAGGGAGAGAGGGAGAATCTCAAGAAGGCTCTGCACTGTCAGCACAGAGCCCCAACGTGGGGCTTGAACCCACGAGACTGTGAGGTCATGACCTGAGCCAAAATGAAGACATGGATGCTTAACTGACTGAGTCACCCAGGCACCCTGTCAACAGAAAGTTTTTGAAGAGCACAAGATCTTCCCACTGGAGCACAGATTGGATATAGCCATACCAGTACTCAATTCTATTTGACTTGGTTTAAAATTTGCTTCTCCTCTTCCCCCTTGGATCCACTCATTCTAGAATCTGATCTTGTAGCTTATATTGCCCTTTTATCATTCAGCTGTTAGCAGAAGACTTCATAAGATGAATATATCAAAATGGTGTTTTAGCTTAATTTTGAAGGATTGGTAAAATTTAGATTGGGAAAGGTGGGATAGGAATTGGGAAGGATATATTCTAGATCTCCGGAAAGTACAGAACTATATCCAATTAGAATAAAAGTAAATGCCTTTTTATGTGTTAACATGTTTTAAAGTATTGTCTACAATTCAACAATAACCTTAAGAGGTAGATATTGTTATCTCCTTTTTTGGTATAATACTAGTCTTTCTGGTACTCTCTTGGTTTCTCTCCTGGCATCTCTTCCTGTTTAGCATTGGTCCTGGATAAGTGTTCTCATTTGGTTGATGAAATCTGTGCTCATCCTATACAGAGAAGCAAAGTGGCATTCAGACTGATTAATCAGCTTGCCCAACTTACTGGGAAAGAGCCTGATTTTGGCTCATTATTTCAAATTCTAGTAAACAGTATTTTCAAAAACTGTACATTTTCCCATGATGTAGGACGCTTTATTTTATTTTATTTTTTATGTATTTGTTTGTTTATATGCTTATCATCTCCCTTGTTCTCTGAAGAGTAAGATCCAGGAAGCCGGGATTGCATCTGTTGTATTTACTACTGCACATCCGATACCTAGTATAACATCTGCTATATAATGTTGAATAAATATTTGTTGAATGAATGAACTCAATTACTTTTTTAGTAGGAGTTTTGGACTTGCATTCTAAAAATATTTATATGGCATTAATAAATTTCGTTTCCATCAAGAACAATTCCCAGTTTTTCTTCATAGTAGAGTATTGCCACCAGGGACAGAGTAGACTTGATTACTTTGAGTGTTTGTCTCTAATAAAAAGAACCTACTAAAGGTAAAATATGAAAGGACTATAAAAACTGTTTATTTTCCAACCTGTCAGCCAGTTGTTGAAATGATATTTATAAGCAATGGGTAGCATTGAGGAGAAAGAGGCATGTTGGTAATGGGAAGTGAAAGAGTGGTTCTCCCATATTCCAGGAGCAGAACTATGTAGCATCTATGTTCTCTTCTCCTTTTAACATAATCATAGTGTAAATGAGTAATGTGGGAATGACTTGAGGGAATGAGTGTATGTACCCTGTGCAGGTGTCTTTCCATTTTACCTCATTAAAGCATTAGTGTCACATAGTTTGCAATGCAAAAACTTAGGTTGCCCAAAAAACAGAGAGTGGAAATGAGCAGCTGCCTTTGTTCCTTGAGAGAAGTACTTTTTCTTTTAATTGTCAAGTTACTCTGTACACAAAGACTTTTTCCCATAGTAAAGGATTTCATGGCAACTTTTTGTTATTGGTTTAAAAAATATTTTTTAATGTGCTTGGTTTAATAGAGGCAACCCGAATTAATCCTGTGTGCCTGTCTTCACTATGAAGTTCATCATTTAATTTAATCCAGTGTATAACAATAAAATGCTGAGTCAGCATGCTCTCTAGGGTTTTTCTAGTTAGTTTCTTGAATTAAATCATCAGGGATTGTTAAACTACTCAATTGTCTCATAATAAAACATATTCTGAGCCTAAGACATAGAAACAAAAAAAAAAAAAAAACCGACCTTTATATTTATCTAAGTGAATGTATCTGAGCAACAACATTCACCATTTCTGAAAAATGTTATTAGAAAATTGCTAAAACTACTACACTAATCAAGAGTATAGAGTGCTGTTAGGGCAAGCAGAGTGAGCCCTAAATGTCATGTTGGACATAGAAGTTTCTTGTCAAAGGCAGCTTTGTGGATGAAATTAGGAAGTCATAAAATCATAATTCCACATTTTGTTTATATTCTCCTTTGGATTGATGTTTTGAATCTTAGTGTTGCCCCTCACCCCACAATGTATTCACTTCTCTGTGCTTGTCTTCCTTCAGGACTTTATCTGTGTAATTCCTGGGTAGCTCATGGGTAGTGCATAGTGATTTGTAAAGACTGAATCTATTCTCTTCTGATGCTTTTATGGCAGTAAAATTTTAACATACATTATGAGAGGTTTCTGTGTTAATTTGGATCGCATTGATTCTGGCCTTTGGGTAGTTTCCTTTTATGCAAACAATGATCAGTATTCTATAGAAGGTCGCTCTGCAGATCTCTAGGGATTTCAGGTGACTATATAGTCATCTTTCATTCGCATCCCCTACTACCTATGAACTATTATTTGTTTAGGGTCTGCCTTCTCTACAGAATTAAAAGCTGCAGGAGGATAGAAACCACATTTTCTTCACTTGTATATCCTGATAGTCTGGAACATACTAGACACTTAATAAATATTTGCTTAAAAAATAAATCAGTAAATGTCAAAAATGACTGGCATGATTTTATAAATTCCATGTACTCTTGAGTATTCTTTATTATAGAATTCATGTGGTGTAGGATCCATGTGGTATAGATATATTTGGGGGTATCTGCCAGTCAATCTCTGAATTGCTGCTTCTCTCCCACTTTCCAAATGGATAGGCTTGAACTTAAGCTTCTGCCTAAGATGGGATAACTGAATTTACCCTCCCATCCAAAACAAAAAAAGCAACCAACCAACAAACAAAACAGACAAAAGACATGGCATAAAGTAATAAAGAACAATGATCCTGAGAATTGTTATCCCCGGGAGATGGGAAATAGATGAGGCAAGCTCTAAAAGTTTTATTGCCTTGAGAATGCTTCTAGTTCACAGCTCAGGAAGGGAAATCTTAGGAGGAGTGCAGAGGACTGAGTTGAGAAATCAGGGAGACCATTGTGGTTAGAATTTGTAGAATACTGATCATTGTTTGCATAAAAGGAGACTACCCAAAGGCCAGAATAAACCACCCAATGTAGCTTATAAGAAACAATGCTCAGTGCTCAAAGGGAATAGTACTTTTTCTGAGTCATGATGGGACCTTGGAGAGAATACTCAGAATGATTATGCCTTAATAGTGGAGAATTAAGTAGCCCTGGACTGAGCAATGCCTTGGATCTACCTAACAAATCATAAAAGCAAGACCTGAGAGGCACAGTTTTCAAGTGACTTCTAACTGCATCCTGGAACAAAACTTAAGAATATTTATAGGAATATAAAAATATCCAGTACCCAACAGAATAACATTAACAATGTCTGGCATTCAATCAAAGATTACTAGGCATGCAAAGAAACAGGAACACAATCCTTAATGAGGAGGATAATCACTTGAAACCAATCCAGAGGTAACAGATGTTACAATGATCAGAAGGCATTAAAATGGGTTATTGTAACTATATTCCATATGTTTAAAAAAATACAGATGTGAAGGATGAAAAAAAGACCAAAATAGAACTTCTGAAGACGGAAACTATGAGATGAAAAACACACTGGCTGGGAATAATGGCAGGTTAGACATTGCAGAAAAAAGACTAAGGAACTTTAAGCTTAATAGAAATTATCTGAAATAAAACATGGGGGTGGGGGACAAGAGTGAGAAAAAGTGAAAGGAGAGTAAGTGAACCATGGACAACTTTACACAGCCTGATACAATGTACTTGTAGTCCCTGAAGGGTAGAAGAAAGGGGTGGGAGACAGAAAAGAGTTTTTGAAGAAATAGCCAAAAAAATTCGAAAGTGATGGAAACAATAAATCTGTAAATCTAAAAATTTTAGTAAGCTCCAAGCACAAACACTAAGAAAGTTACACAGAAGCGTATTGTAATTACATTGCTCAAAATCCATGATAAAAGAACATCTTAAAAGCAACCAGAGGTGGAGCTCCTGGGTGGCTTGGTTGAGCATCCAAATTTGGCTCAGCTCACAATCTTGCAGTTTGTGAGTTTGAGCCCCACATTGGGCTCTGTGCTGACAGCCTGGAGCCTGCTTTGGATTCTGTGTCTCCCTCTCTCTCTGCCCTCCCCCATTTGTTCTCTGTCTCTCTGTCTCTTTCTCTCTCTCTCTCTCTCTCTCTCTCTGTCTCTCTCTCTCTCTCTCTCTGTCTCTCTCTCTCTCTCTCTCAAAAATAAATGAACATTAAATTAAAAAAATTTTTTTTTAATGTTTATTTTTGAGACAGAGAGAGACAGAGCATGAACGGGGGGAGGGTCAGAGAGAGAGGGAGACACAGAATCTGAAACAGGCTCCAGGCTCCGAGCTGTCAGCACAGAGCCCGATGCAGGACTCCAACTCAGGGACCGTGAGATCATGACCTGAGCTGAATTCGGACACTTAACCGACTGAGCCACCCAGGCGCCCCAAACATTAAATTTTTTTAAAAAATATATTAAAAGAAATAAATAAAAGCAACCAGAGGTAAAAGATACCATACATGTAGAGGTCTTTGACAGCAGATTTCATCTGAAGCCATGCAAGTGAGAAAACAAAGGAACAACATTTTTAAAGAACTCAAAAAAAAAAAAGAAAGAAAGAAAGAACAAAAAGAAAATGATAAACCTAGAATTCTATATCATCAAAAATATCTTTCAAAAATAAAGGTGAAATAAAAACATTTTAGACATTTTCAGTTTCAGACACTCAAAAGCAAAAAGAATTTATCACCGGTGGATGGGCTTCCAGGTATCCATTTGATTGGGCACAGATGATTTGATCACAAATAGGCAGACCTTGGGGTGCCTGGGGGGCTCAGTCGGTTAAGCGTCCAACTTCTGCTCAGGTCATGATCTCACAGTCTGTGGGTTCGAGCCCCGCATCGGGCTCTGTGCTGACAGCTCAGAGCCTGGAGCCTGCTTCAGATTCTATGTCTCCCTCTCTCTCCCCTCCCCTGCTCATGCTCTGTCTCTCTCTGTCCCAAAAATAAATAAAAACATTAAAAAAAAATTACAAATAGGCAGACCTTACCTGGGCCCAGCAGAATATTCTTCTAGGACTAATATTACCCTGTATGTTAAGTAACTGGACATTTAAATAAAAACTTAAAAAAATATTTTTCTAGGAATGTGGAACTTGAACTAAGAGAATCATGTTAATATGTGAAAATGAGGCTGACGTGCAGTAGCCCAGGGGAGGTTGTGAGCACAGAAGGAATAGTTAATGAAATAACTATTAATGAATAACAGAGGTGACAAGCAGACATTCCCATGATTCTTGGTGGTCTTCCAATTCTCAGTTCTAGTCTTTCTTGCGAGTGAATTTGGATTCTGCATTTGAATTCTGTGAGAAACCATTCTATCTTTAGAATAAATTTACCTCTTTTTAGCATACTTGTCACCAAAATCCAAATTTTTTTTGTTTATTTTAGCATAAATACACTGGGGTTGTCACATCTAGACATAAGAACAGAAAGAGTAGTCACTTGTGAGGATTTAGCATTTTTAGGCCAGTCATCTTTAGGATACCATGGTCTTTTGAGCTTTAAGACCTTGGATTTCTGTTGAGTCATGGGAGAAAAAGATGCTACAGCTTTTAAAGTTTTCTTTTTCACTATATAGAGTGCCCAGCCAGCCAGAAATTGTTGAAAAAATGAGGAAAACGGCAGCAAGTGCTTTGCAGTATTGGTGTAAGAGTCCAGGAGAAATTAGAGTTTTCTGTATGTACTATTTGCTCTTCTAGCATCCTTCACAAGATGCCCCTAAGCCCTGGTTGTTACTAATAGAATCTTTGACTTTTGCTTTTTCATTAGTCCTTAGTCTTTTTTTTAAAAAAAGTTTTTATTTTAGGGGCACCTGGGTGGCTTGAGTCGGTTGAGTGTCTGACTTCAGTTCAGGTCATGATCTCACTGTCTGTGAGTTCAAGCGACAGCTCAGAGCCTGGAGCCTGTTTCCGATTCTGTGTCTCCCCCTCTCTCTCTGCCCCCCACCCCCACTCATGCTCTGTCTCTCTTCTCCTCTCTCTCAAAAATAAACAAACATTAAAAAAGAAAAAGCATCAATGTGGTATATGCCAGCCTCTGAGTCTATACCAAACGATTGTTTTAAACAAGTTTTGGTTTCCATGTGTCCGTATTTCTATTCTAGTCATTAGGTATTAGGTTTTATTTTCTTTTATTTAATTCAACAGGATAATAAGCATGCTTTTGACCACATGTTTTGTTGGTAAATTGACTAGACTTCAACTTAGAATCTTAGAAAATTTAAATCTTTAAACAGTCGCTCTTTTTATAATCTTTAATGTTCTTGTTTCTAACAGTGTATCCTGTGATTCTTTGTATTTTTCTTCCCTTTTGGATGATGCAACAGTGTTAAAGTCTTTTATGAAGGTTCTGGTGATTCTAAATATCGTTTGGGGGTGTTTTGACCTACTTAGAATGGCTCTTTGTGCTATAGAGTGTGTTTATCCCCAGGGTAACTCTGCTACAGAATTTCCTCGTGTGAATGCATTGAAACTTCCCACTTGCCAGATCTTTTATTACATGAACACAATGAAGCAGCATGTGGCCAAAAAGCAGTGAGGGAGATTGCATTGTTCTTGACTTCCTTGAATTAGACATTTTATTCATCTAGTGTTGTCTACAGATTGTTTAACAGTAACATCGTGAACCAAGGTTTTGCAGCAATAGTTGCTCCCACATGTGTTAATTCTCAATATGTTTGCTGTGCATTTTGTTTAACAGCACATACTTTCAGATAAAATTTTACTTTATACTGCAGTTTTTTCAGGTCTATGGCTCTATTAAATATAACAATGTAATCCTTTTAGATATTTAAAGATGAGCTGTCAGGTCGTTGTATTTAAACTTACAGGATACATTTTCAGTGTTTGCATTTATTAATACTCCATATTTGTGGATTTGTGTGAATCCGCATGTCATTTGCTTGATCATTTCAGGGTTGGGTCATTTGCAGTAGACATTTTTACCTAACCATTTCCACTTTTAAAAAATGCAAGTAAATATTTACACAGAAATGAGAAATAATCACTTGAAATAAAAATAAGCAGGTCAGGTTCTGTTTGGTTGCTGTCAACACATGAACTTGAGGCCATGTGATGTTTGTTGCAAGTGGACAGTTGTGATGAATGTAGTATTTTTATGTACTTTGGCCTCTAGGAGGCAGCATGATCTAGTAAAATTTCTGCATCCGAATAAGAAAACAAGTTTCCTTTGTCATTTTCCTTTGTCATTTTAAGAACTTTTCAGTATTAGGGGCGCCTGGGTGGCTCAGTCCGTTAAGCGGCCGACTTCACCTCAGGTCATGATCTCACGGTCCGTGAGTTCGAGCCCTGCATCGGGCTCTGTGCTGACAGCTCAGAGCCTGGAGCCTGTTTCAGATTCTGTGTCTCCCTCTCTCTGACCCTCCCCTGTTCATGCTCTGTCTCTCTCTGTCTCAAAAATAAATAAATGTTAAAAAAAATTTTTTTAAAGAACTTTTCAGTATGAAAACATTTGCCCTCTGATTCATAAAGTTATATTGGGAACAAATAACAGCTGATAGTCACAGACTCCTAGAGAAGGAGATTTTGTGATTGTGTTGTTCTCTTTGTGAGTACTTAAAAAGGAAAAGGAATTATTGTGATTGCTAAAGTAGTCGCCCAACGATTGAGAAAGCAAAGAAATTGATAATTTTAATGGATGGGTACTTTTCCATTTACAGATCATAGTTTTCTCATGTAAATGCTCTGTGAGCATTACTGTTATTAATAGTTTGGGACTCATTTCTAGCTGGTATTTTTGCTAGAATACTATGTTAAGTGTTTAAATATAATTTGAATTAAATCATTGGCAAATGTTATAGCTCTCTTATAGCTATTATTAAAAGCTGTCTAAAATTGGGTGAAATTGAAGAGATGCATTATGTCAATATTTTCATTGTAACTTTTGAGTGTGATCAAAATATACTCATGACCTACAACTATTGCTGGCTTCAGGAGAACAGGAATTGTGAATGTCTTGTTGGGGGACAGTTGGAGAGCGGCCATCATTTATGTATTTTTCTTTTCCTGTTTTCATGGCACCTGAATAAATGCTATTTAGTGACTTGGATGAGAATAATATAGTAAAAGAATAATGCCCCTCCCCCTTCCTGGTTTCCTGGAATTGCTACTTTTAGGAGAATTTATTCTGCTAAACCTCAAAAGGTGGTTCAGAAGTCAAAGGAACTGGTGGGAAGATTTATTTATAACCTTATTTATGAGATTGGTATTATTTCCATTCATTGAATTTTGTGTCGGTTTCAACCCGAACCTCATAAAGTTTGGGTCCTACTCTTTTGACCTTGAATGTACTTAATCCAGAAGGAATTAACCAAATACTGAAAGAATTGATAAATGTGAAGGAAAATTAGAGTGCCATATATTCTAAAGAGGCCCAGTACTTTTTCCATAAAAGGATGCGGTCCTTTAAAATGGGTGTCTGGAAATATAATCTGGCATTTTCTCATTTGGATGGTCTGAGATTTCCGCCTCTCTTTTTGGATTTGACACACAAAGGTTTGCAGTCAGCTAATGAGCTGGGTTTCTTTTGGGTTAAATGTTGAATGTTTCTGCATTCAAAGGGTGATATTTGAGACAAAATGGAAATGGGGGAACACGAAGTGGTATAACCTGTTCTGATTTCTGTAATGATTAGGCATTTGCTTGAAGGGATTAAAGCATCGCAAAATCTTCAGATTTTAGAAAGCAAAATGGGGCTTCAATTCTCAACTTTTCATATATTCTACATTATGTCACTAAAAAGTTACTTACAGGAAAACGTAATTTCTACCAAGAAAAACAGTGTCGCAAAGTATTCTATTTCAACATTGTCTAGTTTCTTGTTGTTCTTTTAACTAGAAATCAGAGTTATATGAAGGAGAAGCATTGTGAAGCATGTTGTATTTTAGCCTAAGTGTACCTAGGATTTTTTTTGTCCATTAATGTAGTTTATGACCGTTGGACCTAAAATAATCATGCCTAAAAGTTGTGTCCTGGTCTTCGTAAGAGGAGGAATTGTAGTAGTGAGATTATTTTTCGTACCATTTACAACTGTCCTCATTTTGAAGCAAGTCTATCCAATGCATGCTATAAGTATACATCGTAAATATACTGTAGTGTTTGTAGAGTATGGGAGGAAATTTCTAATATCTAATTGCAAGAGTCTTCTGTAAGAAAACATGGCCTGTGCTTGGTTTGTCAAATATGGAATAAAATGTAGTGTTAGAGCATTCAGTGTGCTTCAAGGATGTCTACAGTGGACTGAGCCCTCCAGGGTTGTGTTTTGTGGGGATGTGTTTATGTGTGAGTACATGTACATGTATGTAGGCTGGGCTGTTTCATTAAAAACAGCTTATTAGGTACTATTAAAAATACTACATTGGGCACTTGGGTGGCTTAGTCAGTTAAGCGTCCAACTTCGGCTCAGGTCATGATCTCACAGTTTGTTAGTTCGAGCCTTGTGTCGGGCTCTGTGCTGACAGCTCGGAGCCTGGAGCCTGTTTCAGATTCTGTGTCTCCCTCTCTCTCTGCCCCTCCCCTGCTTGTGCTCTATGTCTCTCACTCAAAAATAAATAAGCATTAAAAAAATAATAAAAATATTGCTACATTTGTGCCCAGAACGGTATGTAGCATATATAGACAGAATGAACATTTCAGTGGAAACAGAGTCCTAGGGCTTAAAGGGACCCTGGAGAGTGGCAGTGCTTCGATCCTCCAGCTCTGCTCTCAGGAGCCGGGGTGAAGAGTTCTGTGTTAAAATTGAATAATTAAGTGATTAATAATTAAATTGAATAAGGACAGGGTTGCTTTCCTTTTTGTTAATTAGATGTAATGAGTAGAATTTCTTCATTAAAAAAATTTTAGCGCAATGTTTCTTTTAACCTTTGTCACTTCTTGCCATTTGTCTGCCTGAGAGTGCTAACTGAATTCACGGCGAAATCTGTGTAGATACATATGAATGCAAATTAATGGGAAAAATGCAAATAGCTCACTTTTTTGTGGCCTTGTTTGCTTGTGGCTATGATTTTCTTTCTTCTAATAGGTATAACATGGTTGAATTTTCTGGGGGTAAGAGTCCCCTGTGTGTGTGTGTGTTAGAACTGAACTTAGCCGGTAAATCAATATTCTATCCACAGGAACATGTTCTGCAAAAAGCGTTGTGAATTTCAAGTGTTCCATAACCCAGACAATGATCATAGCCAGTGATTTGGTCTGCTGTTTGTTCTTACCAGTGAAGCCCAGAGAGATTTAACGACTCCATTAAGGTCAATGAACAAAGATTGGTAGGGTTAGGGCTCTAAAATGTGGCTCTGACTTTATGTTCATTATTCTAGATTTAACAGCAGTACTTCACAAATATAACTGAATTTGGAAGGAGCTTTTTTGTTTTGGAAATATTCATCTATTCGATAACGTAATCTCTATTTTTACAGATAAGGAAACAGGTTTATAGAGTTTGAGGGATTTGCAAAGTTTTCTAAATGACTCATTAGAGGAGAAGCCAGGTCTTGTTCTGGAATTGCTGGTCCTTTCTTTATATAATTGGCTATTAGTAGGGGGGAAATTGTCAACAGGAATGATGACACCTTCAAAAATCTCTCCAGTCACCATTTCATTAAAATCACATTTTCAAGGATTTAAATGCAGGAAGAGCTGGGCCAGCTGATAGCCTTTTGAAAGAGATTTCGTTTGTAAATTGTGGTTTTGGGAGGATGTTTGACTCTTGCTATTATAAGGATCACAAACAAAATTCAAAAGTTTTTTTTAAGCCTTTGTCTTAATTTAAAAATTTTATGTCCTTCAACAAAAATAAAGCTTGGAAGAAGCAAGCATGCATTTAAAAATCTAAAAGTCTTTTCAAGGAAAATAGATAGTTTTGAAATAGAGTGTCTCAGATTAGATTGTACAGCTGATTGAATTTAGTGTCTTATTTATTCCTAAAATATTTTCCTGCTGTAATTTTTCTGTTCTTTGAAATTCTCAATTTGATATTTAAAAAAGTTCTTATTTTTGAAAAAAGGTCCAGTTAAAAACTAGATTATTGCTCCTATAGTGTCAGACTATAGATGTTCAGGTTGTTACTGGGACTCAGAAAGACCTAAGTTTGGGTGCGGGTTACTGGACTGTGTCCATCGTATGAAAATTCATTCAGCGTGGTGGGTGCACTGTCCTCTGTGAATATTGTGTTTCCATTAAAAATGGGGATAAATAAAACCCCTGTGGAGCAAATACATTTCTTGAATGGCTAATCTTAACTTTAAAAGTTTGCTAGTTGTCATTAGATGGAATTATTATTTTGCAGCTTTGCCAGCTATTTTTTTAACATTTGAAGATTTACATTTACATAAAAGTTGCATTGAAAATGTCATAATAATACAGCAGTAAGTGTTGTTTATAACAATTTGACTCAGTGATATAGCAGCTACTGGGAAGAAGTCACAAAATCTTTCCAGGCCAGTTTATTAAGTAAAAATGGACATTGGAATTTGATTTTGAAGGATTAGTAAGAGGTTATTGAACAAGGAATAAGGGAGGTTAGTATACTCTGGGTGAAGGAGATAACACCTACCTGACAAAAGGAGCTAAGAAGCATCCCAACCCCAGGCTTTCATAATACTTTGCATAAATCTCCATTAGAGTACTTTTCACATTATGCTGGAATCTTATTTATTTGATTATTGTGCTGGAAATCTGGGCAATGACTGGGTCTTTATCTTCCCCAATGCCTGGCATATAATAGATAGCCAATAAATTCTTGCTGAATGGGTGAAACTATGCAAGACCACGTGTTAGAAACATCTAACAATTTGGTGGGGCTCTAGGATAAGCCTTAGTGTGGGCATTGGTAAGAGGAAAAGCTGTGTATAGATGATATGAAGTTTTGGGGTGATGGGGGAGTTCAGAGCTGATGGCCAAGAAAGAATTCTTGGAAGTGGGCAGAAAGAGCTGCCCTGGGGTTGTGAAGAATGACTGGTTATATACCATGGAGTTGGGGGAGGTAAAGTAAAAAAGGAAGTTTTCAAAGAGATTTTCATAGGCTAAAGACTCACAGATTACTAGAGGCCTAGCTATTGTCAAGCTAAGGTTGTTTTTCCCTCTAGCAAAGCATCAACATTAAGACAGTAAGGAGTTCCTGGACTTTAGGCTATTGATGGGATTGCCTTTTTCTTTTAAACTGGTGAAGACTCTTATCAGTTTAACTATTTGTTTTCTTTGTCCTTTCCTGTTCTTGGGCAGCTGGAAGTGTCCAAGGAATATCACACATAGCACACTCCTGGGAAGGGGGTGCTAACTTGAACTTTGTCCTCAGTGTGCCTTATGCTCCCTCATCAATATCCTTCTCCATATCATAGACTTTGTATGCAAGGCTAAAGGGTTTGGATTTACCCTGTAAGGAGTTGTTGTGCCATGGAGGATATCTGAGAAGGGAGTGGGTAACATGATCAGACTTATAATTTAGAAAGGTAACAGTTTGAGGCCATGCAGAACATAGACTGGAGGAGGCTGTATTAAAAGTTTAAGGCCAATTGGGGTGTAAAGTGTGTGTATACTTGGGGATATGTAAGACAATCCAGGTGTTAGGAGAAAATATTCAAACTTCAATTTCTTTTTAAAAAATCTTTACCACATTTATAATGTATGCTGAAATATCATCTTAGTTATTGTGTATGTTGATAGTGGCTTCCTAGTCTGAATGTCCCATATTCACATCCATGTGGTAGGTAAGGCTTCCTGAAAAGAGAAAGGCAATTCTATGACTCAAAAGGCATGGCAGGGATTTTTTCTTTGTTTGTTTTTTGCTTTTAGTATTTTGCTGAACTTTTTTTTTTTTTTTTTTTTTTTTTGAGAGAGGCTGGGGTGGTTGGGGGTGGGGGGAGGGCTTACATGAGAGAGGGGCAGAGAGAAAGAAAGAATCCCAAGATGGGCAGAGAGAGGGGCTGGAGTTCACCCCAAGCAGGGCTTGTACTCATGGGATGTGGGACTCAAACTCACGAACTGTGAGATCATGACCTGAGCTGAAGTCAGATGCTTAACGACTGAGCCACCCAGGCATCCTGAACTTTGTAGTTTGCGTGTGGTTGGTTCAGTGGATTTACAGAATATATTGTCTAGCTTTAAACTCTCACAAAATGGTGCATGAATGTAAAAATACTCTTAAGGAAACCACAGTTTGAAGATAAGCCTAAAAATAAAACCCAAATAAACAAGTAAATAGTAGAGTTTACATTTCTAGTAGTTCTGAGTCACATGATGAGGCAAAAACAGTGACTGTTTAACCCGACAGGACAAGCAGGTGACCAAAAAGATAAAATCAGAATTATCACAAAGATTCTCTGAAGTCTGGATGTACATCCAGTGTGAAGTATGACTTTTGACTTAAGCTTTACCATGCTTTGAGATATTAAGTAATATGAAGCCAAGACTGCTTTTCAGGGCTCCTGGGTGGCTCAGTTGGTTAAACATCCGACTTTGGCTTAGGTCACAACCTCACCAGTTGGGAGTTCTGTGCTGATGATGCAGAGCCTCTCCCTCTCTCCCTCTCTGTCTGCTCCTCCCCCACTTGTACACACACACACACACACACACACACACACACACACACACACACATTGTCTCTCTCTCTCTCTCTCTCAAAGTGAATAAACTTTAAAAAATTAAAGAAAAATAGCTTTTCATTTTATCTTTAGAGCCTCTTATTAAAAGTTCTACTTTTGTGTATTTTTTAATACATTAGTACAGTAGTACATGTGTAATTTATAAATGGTCATGTCCTGGGGTGCAGAGTCAGAAGTTTTAATGGGTTGTATGAAAAAAAAAAAAAATTGGGAGGATTGGTTTTGAGAAAGATGCTGAAAAACTAAGGCAAAGAAAGGTTGGTTATTTGAGGATCTATTTAGATTCTACGAGGTACTGTAGACCTTATGGTTTCCTCTGTATATATTTCATGATATTAATGATAATCCTGTGAAATAGATATTATCATTTTATAGACAGTGAAACTGACTTAGAGAAATGAAATAGCACGTCCAAGATCACAATTACTGTATTGCAGATTGACTATTTCAGCCTAGGTCTCTTAAAAATTCATGGGCTTTCTATATATTGTTTATATTGAATGGCTGGGCATTTTAAAATGCTTTTAACTGAGATAAAGAATACAAGTAACTCATTTTCTCCAGTAGATTACTAGTGAATTTGTTACGAAGTTGTATTTATAGTAATTATGTATGATGTGTGTTACTTGTTCCTGTGTCTGAGGGTCCAAAAATTATTCATCGTGTTCAAAGTTAATACTGATTTTTCTAAGCTTTTGTATGATAATAGAATATTCCAGTTAGGGAAAATATTTTTCCTTTGGAAAGTCAGTCCTGTTTTGAATCAGGAACATATGGGGGGGCGGGGGGAGGAACATAAGCACTATTCAAGCAACTAAAATTGATGTAAATACAAAATTTACTGATGCATTTAATTAAGCCCTTGTCAGATGAAGGTTTTCATGTCTCCTTCTGTATCTCCAGGCTTGTAATAAAAGTTTTCAAATGATTTCTTCAGTCTTAGAAGCTAACAAGATAATGAAAACTGCCTCAGAGCTTAAGAGGCTTTTACTTGAGTTTAGTAGTAATATTTCCCTTGATTCATTTGTTTATTTCTTTTGATGTCTTTTTGCCAGGTACATTATTTATTTGCTGTGAATTTAGACAACTAGCAGAAGTGGAATTTACATATTTGCACAGAGTACTGAGAGATGCTGTAAAGCAAACAAAAACCTTCCTGGGGGAATTTTAAGAATGCTGTATATTTTTTAAATGCAAGTATCTGCTTGTTCCCAGTTGATGCCCTCTGCCCTGTGACTATTATTTTCTGTGTTTTTAAAGGTTTTAACTATGACCTTTTTCTTATAAATTTGGTTTGGTTTCTGCATAATGTCAGGTGGTTATTAACAAGTAAACACTGCATATCTGTCATAGGAAAGTTGCTAGAAAATTCACTTTTCCATTCTCCGTGTGGCAGCCTTAAATGCCGTTACAGCTTACTCCATGGTTTGCCTTTTTCTGGTAATTGTCAGATTCAATGATGCATTATTTCTTTTTCTGCTTATTTATTTTTCATCTGTGAGGAAGCTACCTTATACTTACATTCAAAATGAAACTTAATTTTCAAAATAATAAGTTTCCAACTATTTAAAACAAATTTTTTAAACATTTATTTGTATTTTGAGAGAGAGCATGAGTCGGGGCAGGGGGCAGAGACAGAGGGAGATACACAATCTGAAGCAGGCTCCAGGCTCTGAGCTGTCAGCACAGAGCCTGACATGGGGCTTGAACCCACAAACTGTGAGATTGACCCGAGCCGAAGTTGAACGCTTAACCGACTGAGCCACCCAGATGCCTCAGCAAATATTTTTTAAAATAGACAAAAGTCTGGAGACAGTTTGTAAGTGCAGAAATACTTGGGACTCTAGTTCTCTGAAGCTGCCCACCCTTCCCCCTCCCCCCCACCCCACCCCCCATGACTTCAGTAGTTTCAAGAAAATATAGCCAGTGTGATAAGGGAGAGAATGCAATCAACACACGCCAGGCACGGTGCATAGCTGTTAGTGCACATTATAGAACGTATCGTTCCCATATGATATTGGAGGAAACTAGGCTTCAGAGAATTTATATATGTTTTCAAGGTTGTACCTCCAGTAACTGACAAAGTGGGGATTGACTTCTGAGTGTGCTACCATTGCTCTAATTTTTCTTGGGAAAGATAACCTGTATGTGTGTGTGTGTGTGTGTGTGTGTGTGTGTATAAGGCTTTATATATAAAGCCTTAGCTTGGTGTCTGTCACATGGTAGCTTCTTTTTAAAAAAATTTTTTTTAATGCTTATTTATTTTTGAGAAAGAGAGAGAAAGAGAGCACGAGTGGGGGAGGAGCAGAGAGCCAGGGAGACCCAGAAACTGAAGCAGGCTCCACTCTCGGAGCTGTCAGCACGGAGCACAACTGGGGCTCGAACTCACAAGCTGTGAGATCATGACCTGAACCGAAGTGGGAGGCTTGACCGAATGAGCCACCCAGGTGCTCCACATGGTACATTCTTAATACAGATTCTCCTCTTTTTTCTGAACTTCTCTGCCTACCACTGAAACAATTAAAAAAAAAAAATCATACACACACAAAGGGGATTAACTGCTATTTCCTCCCTTCTGGGAAGGGGCAACTTGATTAAAAGAAAGGAAATGTGTTAAATACCCCTATGCTGCTTTATCCCTTTTTGGCTAAGCGTCAGGAAACCATTCACAGAGAGCTTTTCTTATTGTTTTAACTCTTGTTATTGATGTTACAGTTGAGACACAATGTTACTGTAGTTTCAGGTATACAACATAGTGATTCAGCAACTCTGTACACTAGGCTGTGCTCATCGTAAGTGCAGCTACCATCTGTCACCATATAAAATTGTTACAATATTATTGACTATATTCCCTATGCTGTACTTTTCATCCCCACGACTTTGTTTATAACTGGAAGTTGGTACCTCTTAATCCCTTTCACCTACTTGCCCATTCCCCACAGAGAGTTTTTCTATTTTGAATGTAAAGTGGGAACCAACAGAGAGCTGTAGAAGCTACCGGCCATTTGACCCCTTACTAATAAGGATTGTTAAAGGTTTGTTTGAAGATTTTTTTTAAATAAGTAAGCATTTCTGGGGCTTAGTTTTGCATATAAGGCCAGGAGTCTCCTGATGCAAAGAAAGAAGTAAGGGGGAATTCTGACAAGTTTTGTATAGCAAGTTTTGGATAGTAACGAGTCTTATCAGGGCCCTTGGGCATATGCGAATAGTCCATGGCGTGCCCTTCATATATGCTAGGTTGTGTAGCATATATGCTCCTTCAGACCCCCAGAGTTGTGTAGCACAGTGCCCGTGAATCCAGTAGATGGATAATTTCTTTTATTTTTAATTTATTTTTTATTTTTGTAATGTTTACTTATTTTTGAGAGAGACAGAGAGTGTGGGGGTGGGGAGGGATGGAGTGGGGGCAGGCAGAGGATCCTATGTGGGCTCTGCACTGACAGCAGAAAGCCTAATGTGGGGCTCAAACTCACAAACCATGAGATCATGAGATCATGACTTAAGCTGAAGTTGGACGCTTAACCAACTGAGCCACCCAGGTGCCCCCAAGAGATGGATGATATCTTTGAAGAGATCATTTTCTACTTGTATGAGTCTTTGAGTCCCCTTAAAATCCCATCTGTATGTTTTACCATTTAAACAAATATTAGCAAATATAGTGGCTTCTCAATTGATGGCTCCTCTGGAAATTAAGGTTGTCCTAATGAAGACCAGTTTTTTTGTGAGATAGGAGGCATCTGAAGGCCAGAGTCCCAAGGGGACAGTCATTCTCAGCAGGTGGCTGAGGGAACAGCCTTTGAACACAAGAGTCATCATTTGCTCTGGTCATGTGAATCCTTGCTGCCACTAGGTGGCAGGACAGGCAAGAATTCTAGGCAGACCTATAAGGTTAGGAGGCCAGGTCAGCCATTCTTGTGGAGGTGGGAGAGGGTATAGGCAGTCAGGGTGCTACAGGAAAAGAATTTGCGCCATAGAGTTTGTTTTTCTGCTACTTATTTAAATTATGTCCTTATTTTAATTCTGATAAAGTTTCTGGGGATAGAATTTGTTCCATAGAATGTGTCCTCTTAAAGGCATGAATCATTAAAATCTTAGCTATCAGAAACTGCAAAGTTCTGCCGTACAAATAGAGGTCCATAGAAATTGGCTTTCCCAACATCTTAGAGCAAGTCACTGGCTGTTCTTGCTCTTTGAGTTCCAGTTCTGTGCCAATTAAGCTATTGTTTTGAGCGCAGTCTATTTAAGGAGAAAACTAAGAGACTGAAGGATGTTCTAAATTGTACCTTTATCCATAATCCTGAATGTGGACCCTATTCTGCCTAAATCAGGCGCTGCTGGTCAAGAGGTGTAATGACCAACCTTGTCAGTCCTGTGACTGCAAGAAAATGACCTTCATTAGGTTATGAATTAAAATGAAGAACTATGAAATCTAGCTACCACATTGTGATACTTACAGGGTTAGGGGTTAGGTGGATTAAAGGGGGAATTCTAGAGGTGTGCCTGGCATATAATCTAGCACCATGACTGGAATTAATAAAATATATTTTCCTTTGTACCTGTTCTCTCCCTACTGATTCTTTCAATATGTGTCTTGACTTGGAGATATATCAGTTATTTGGGCATTTTAATGATCATTTGGACTGAAGTGTTCAGTAGGAGGAAGAACTTTCTTTTTAATAGTCCAGGCTTTTATTTTTAAATTTCTTTTTAAGTTTATTTATTTTGAGACAGAGAGAGAGAAAGGGAGGCAGGGGGAGGGGCAGAGAGAGGGAGAAAGAGAATCCTTAGCAGGCACTGCAGTCCAACACAGGGCTCAGTCTCACAAACTGTGAAATCATGACCTGAGTTGAGATCAAGAGTCGGACGCTTAACCGACTGAGCCACCCAGGTGCCCCAACAGTCCAGCCTTTTAAACTGTCTTTTATAATAGCAATGACCTTTTAAAAAGCAGTGTTATTGTCAGTTACCTGTTTTCAAAAGGAAAGCAGTTAGTAACTGTGCTTTTGAATAGTGATTTTCAAACTTTTTAACCACAACCCAGTACAACACTATCTGTGCATGTGTGAGCATGTGTGTATCTGGGATAAAACTTAGCCTTTCTGTGTGCTTACATACTCTATTTTCTGCTGGACTTGCTAATGGGATGAAACCACATTTTGAAAAATCTTATGCCTTAGAGAAAAAGATGATAAGAAAACATTCTTTTTTGGCAGATTGCAAACATCCAGGGCCAAATTTAAAATGAGAAGGTGTTAGAAGGTGGAGGAGAGATAGTGAAGTATCTCTCAAACAGAGCGGGCACTTGGAGACCAGGAAACAAAGAAGGACACTGCGTATCTTTTACAGAGTTGTATTCAGGGTACCTTACTGACACGGGGGGAGATAGGGCAAGGACAATCCACAGCAGCTTCAGAGTTATTCTCAGCAAAATCCAGACCTTCGTCCACAGACTTTATGAAGCGAGGGGACATGCAGAAGCGCACTGTAGTGAGACCAACAGTTGACACGCACCTCAAAGGGCTTGCACATACCCTTTAAATCTTGTGGCACCTCCTGTGCGTCAGGAAAGAAGGAAGTCTATGTTGTCTTTAACAGATTCCTGGGAAGCCAAAATAAGCCTAAACCCATTCTGGCCTTGGCAGGTATCCCTAAGGTATGTATGTCAATGTCCAAGGGACCTGGGACACGTAGCCCGAAGAGAGGTCATTGAGCAAACATGAACAAGATGGAGGGCCAAAGATGGAGTCAGTATTGTTAGCACTCCTACAGATTGTGCCTCTTGAAATATGTGAGTTTGGGTCCTAGATCTTGGTGAGGCAGATGGGGCATTGACATTTCCTTTTTCTTTTTCTGTTTTTTGTTTGTTTGTTTGTTTGTTTTGTTTTGTTTTGTTTTTAGAGGGAGAGAGCATTAGTTGGGGAGAGAGGCAGAGGGAAAGAGAGAGAGGATCTTAAGCAGGTTTCACACTCAGCATGGAGCCTGATACAGGGCTCGATCCCATGACCCTGGTATCATGACCTGACCCAAAATCAAGAGTCAGGTGCTCAACCAACTGAACCACTTAGGTGCCCCAGGCATTGTCATTTTTATCAGCTCTCCCTACGCTTACTTGTGCCAGGGATATGATTTAAGGCTGTGAGAGCTAAAAGAAAATGCAACATAGGTACTGTGAATCCCAACTAACAGTGTTGCTAAAACTTTTACTCACCCTGTATTTTTTCTGTGGGTGGGTTTTAAACTTACTTCTTGTAGTTCTTGAATCAGTTCTTGTGTTAAGTCCCATCACTTAGCAAATCCACTTAGACAGCTTTGGAAATCCAGGCGCGAATGAAACCGACTGCCTCCTCACTGCTGGAGGAGTAGGGCAGCAGTGTTGACTGCTGCTGCCTTGCTCATAACTTGGTGTGTGTGACCTCACTTGCTCCTCATAACCCTGTGAGAGAAAAGGTAAAATTATCTTCTTCGTTCAATAAGACCACCAGTACCAAAAAGCAAACAAGCAAACAAGACCCAGGAATCTAAAATGTTAGTTAGCTTGCTCAAAGTCACAGAGCTAGCAGAGGAGGGTAAAAACGTCAATTCGGGTCTGCCTTACTGCGAGAAATCTTCATAACAAAGCCTTTTACAATATGAAATAAAAAGCATCAGTGTCAGAAGTATTCTTATTGTGGATTAAATACTAATAAAATGGTAAGATGCCTTCATTTGGAGAAACATTGATGCCGTCCCTACACACGATTTTTCCCCCTCTGTGCAGCAGACTTGGAAGCCTGAGTTAAATGCCTGTTTTTTATGGTTTGTCTTGACTGTTTTTTTGTTTTGCTTTGTTTTTTGTTTTTCTGAAAAACCTGTGAAGTAGTGGGGGGGGGGGTGGTGGTGGTATCATTATTGTCAATACTGAGGTCTGAAAAGGTTGTGTGAGAATTTAAATGAAAGCTCAGATATTCTGACCACCTGCCCACGTCTTCACAGCAGCATTAATCCACGTGGGCAGAGTAATTGAATGTGTTGGGTAGAGGCCCAAGGTCAAAATGGCAGACGAATAGGATCACGCAGTGTATTTGCCGTTTGAGTTGAGAATGTAGCCATATCAATACTGTGTTTGGTCCGGGAACCCTCTTGCACTGTTGGTGGGAATGCAAATTGGTGCAGCCACTCTGGAAAACAGTGTGGAGGTTCCTCATAAAATTAAAAATAGACCTACCCTATGACCCAGCAGTAGCACTGCTAGGAATTTACCCAAGGGATACAGGACTACTGATGCATAGGGGCACTTGTACCCCAATGTTTATAGCAGCACTCTCAACAATAGCCAAATTATGGGAAGAGCCTAAATGTCCATCAAGTGATGAGTGGATAAAGAAATTGTGGTTTATATACACAATGGAGTACTACGTGGCAATGAGAAAGAATGAAATATGGCCCTTTGTAGCAACATGGATGGAACTGGAGAGTGTGAAGCTAAGTGAAATAAGCCATACAGAGAAAGACAGATACCATATGTTTTCACTCTTATGGGGATCCTGAGAAACTTAACAGAAACCCATGGGGGAGGGGAAGAAAAAAAAAGAGGTTAGAGTAGGAGAGAGCCAAAGCATAAGAGACTCTTCAAAACTGAGAACAAACTGAGGGTTGATGGGGGGTGGGAGGGTGGGGAGGGTAGGTGATGGGTATTGAAGAAGGCATCTTTTGGGATGAGCACTGGGTGTTGTATGGAAACCAATTTGACAATAAACTTCATAAATTGAAAAAAATAAAAATAAAAATAAAAAAAATACTGTGTTTGGCCAGCATTCTATAAAGTGACCTCATAAGGGACAAAATTAAGTGCTGTACTGACTGGCTATTTCACATAGCCAATAACTAGCCAGCTCAACAGGTAGAAATGTTACCTGAGTTGTGATTTTTCCTTTCTGTGTCCAGTTTCTTTGAAGTACTTATTGACATGCAGTGCAGTAAACCATTCTAGGTGAATAAACACTGGATTCATCAGTGGCTTTTAAGTGTATTTGGCCTCATCCAGCTGAAATTTAAGATTTTACGAATGATTAAAGAAAAAGGATAAGTGTAAGTAGGTCATTTGTACCATAACTGTAGAAAGGCTGATTAAATTATAAACAATAAGGAGAGTGGATAAAGTTTACTAAGAGTTTCTTATGTGTCAGACAGTGTTCAAAGTGTTTTACCCATTTTAGCTTAGGAAATCCTCCTTAAAATCCCCTTGAAAGTCAATACTACTGTAGTTTTTACAGATGAGGAAATCAAGCCACTAATAGTTTAGATTAATAAACTAATAGCTTCATAGACCTGAGGGTCATAGTTTGATAAGTAGTAGAGCAAGCATAACCTGACTCCAGATCTTATGCTTATGATACTGTTATATAGCCTCCGTGTATAACAGAAATTAAACTAAGTTAATAGAAAATGGGTCCTAATTGTAATTTTGTTGTTCACTTATAATCTGAACTTACACAAGTCACTTCATCTCTTTCTACCTCTGTGTCGTCATCTGTGAAGTGTGTATAATACCTATTCTGTCAACAAGTTCAATTTGTGATAGGGATCAAAAGCTGGAGTGCTAAAGTGACCCTAGGACAGGATATGTTGTGGAAATGAGAGATGATGAGGAAGAGGTAAAGACGATAGAAAGTGCTAGAAAGTATATGTTTTAAAAGCTTATATGCAAGAAATATTTCACAATGTTGGTTTGGTGGCAGAAAAGTAAGTGCCAACATGGCAATTGTCAGGGTAGGCTGTGGGTACCATCTTCATGGGAAGATGGGTGGGAGGGGCCAGAAGTAGAGCCTGGAGAAGTAGCTCTGTGAGTGGATGTACAGCGATGCCCTGTGGGTGGCGCTGCTCAGTGATGGCAGGCCACATTGGACGGCTGCAAGATGAGAGAAGGCTGATGTGGTGGGGGAAGTTAGGATGAAGCATAACCACACGTGGTATGTATGTATGTATATATGTGCCCCTTCAGCATTTTTGTATCCTTCGGATACAACATCCCTAGTAGTGCAATTGCTGGGTCTTAGGGTAGCTCTAGTTTTAATTTTTTGAGGAACCTCCATATACTGTTTTTCAGAGTGGCTGCACCAGTTTGCATTCCCACCAACAGTGTAAAAGGGTTCCCCTTTCTCCACATCTTCACCAACATCTGTTCTTTCCTGAGTTGTTAATTCTAACCATTCTGAGAGATGTGAGGTGGTATCTCATTGTGGTGTTGATTGGCAGTGTTCACTGATTTAAATGTTAATCTTATCCAAAAACACCCTCCAAGTGGACACATAAAATTAACCATCACAACCCTCTGCACGATGTGCTATAAGCAAAGCCTTCTTAGGACATTAGAGCCTTTACCATCCCATCCTCAGAATGTGTTTTAAATGCCAGCATTTTTTTGTTCCATGTATTAGGTAGAAATCCTATAACCTGCTTGAGTTAAATTAATGGATAAGAAGGTACTTTTAAAATTGTGTAACAGTCTACAAATGCAAGGAATTTAGGGAAGTGGTGAGTGGAAAGGGTATGGGTAGAGTTTAGTATAAATGGGTGGATTGCCACCTGTCAGGAGGAGTACAGTTTGGCAAGAGAACAATCAACCCTTGTTTTTGTGACCAGACACTTTACTACACACAGTGCAGGGAGGAGGGGACTTCTTAGAACCTTCTCTTAGATCTGCAGGAAAATCCTATTTTTGTTCTGGCGGGGAGTGGCTTGGGTGGGGCCTTTCGAACTCTGGTGCTGCTCCCTAACCATTGAGTTCTTACCTACTGTTCCTGCTGTTGGCTCTCCGAGAGATCTCCTTGTAGTGCTGTGAACCCGTGGGTTGAGGAACTGGGTAGATAAATATAACTTGTTTCTATAGTAGCTGTCTCTTGAGCCATATTGTCTCATAAACTTGGGGGGAATCTAATTAATTAGAAGGGATGATTATGTTACTAATATACTTACAGATAGAGTAACCCCAATTTTAATTCTTCGAGTCAGAATAGAACAGCATTTTCACATTGTTGCTCAATAAATGTTTGGAAACCATTATTCTATTTTTGTAATTCATCTCTTTTCTGTCTCACCTCTGATGTTCCCCACAACTCACATTTGAGTGCCTATGATAGGAAGGATACTGTATTTATTTATTTTTTTAGGAGTAATGAAATGGAATGTAGATTTCTTTGAGGAATTTTTAAATGAGATGGATCTTAGTATCACTATGGAAATAAAGTTTTTATTAATAAAGTAAATATTACATACTGTCAAATACCTTTTAGAGTATGTTTTTATAACTGAAATCTTTCTACAGAGTAAGCTTTTCTTTAGTCTGACTTGCAGACTGGTGGTTTTATTTCCAGTGAACTCTTACAACAAAATGTTCATTAATTAAAAATAGCTGCCCCATACAGGAAACAGCTCATATAGCAGCTTCTGACACTGTTCTAAAAACAGACTTGAGCTGCTCTGAGTGCTAAAGAAGAATGAACGCTGAAAACCTTGTGAACGAATTCGGGTAAAAGCATGATATTTTTAAAGAAGGATCTGTGGTCTTTACATTTATGTTTTTCTGTTTATAAGACTCATGTGCTTATTATTAAAAAACCAAGCATTATAGCAATATATTCTGTAGAAACTGAAATTCCCACCCAAATTGTGGTGTCCATGAAGTCTGGTGGTTTTTACCAGATTTTTTTTTCTATGCATGTACAGAGTGTATGCTTTTTTTTTTTTTTTAATGTTTGTTTATTTTTGACAGAGAGCGCATGTGTGAGCACGGGAGAGGCAGAGAGAGGAAGACACAGAATCCAAAGCAGGCTCCAGGCTCTGAGCTGTCAGCACAGAGCCCGATGCAAGGTTTGAACTCATGAGCTATCAGATCATGACCTGAGCCAAAGTCAGACACTTAACCAACTGAGCCACCCAGGCACCCCAAGTATATACTTATTTTTAAAATGGACTTATATGGGGATGCCTTGGTGGCTCAGTCAGTTGAGTGTCCAGCTTCAGCTCTGGTCATGATCTTGCTGTTTCCAAGTTGAAGCCCCGTGTTGGTCTCTGTGTTGACAGCTCAGAGCCTGGAGCCTGTTTCAGATTCTGTGTCTACTTCTCTCTCTGCCGCTCCCCGACTTGCACGCTGTCTGTCTGTCTCTCTCTCTCTCAAAAATAAATAAACATTTTTTAAAAATGGGATTGTATGTTCTTTAAACTTGTTTTTTTCATTTGTATGTATTAGAAATTTTCCACATCAAATTTTCAAAGTCCTCTTCCTTTATTATTTCTTTAAAAAAATTTTTTTTTAACTTTTATTTATTTTTGAGAGAGACAGAGCACAAGGGGAGAGGGGCAGAGAGAGAGGGAGACACAGAATCCAAAGTAGACTCCAGGCTCTGAGCTGTCAGCGCAGAGCCTGATGTGGAGCTCGAACTCTCGGACTGGGAGATCATGATCTGAGCCAAAATCTGATGCTTAATCAACTGAGCCACCCAGGCACCCCTATTATTTCTTCTACGTTAGCATCTCACTGTATAGCTGTACTACAGTTTGTTTAAACGAGTTGTCTATTAATAGGTTAATGAGTTGATACTCTATTTACATTTTTTTCCTTGAAAGTCATTGTTTTTAGGGCAGATGTAATTGAACAAAGTTAGCACATATAGTATATTGATAGTGTAATATATTGGGAGTTTATTATATGTCTGGAACTTTTTAATGCATTATTCTGTGAAAATTAGAATAATTCTATGCTATAAGGAATTTATTATTGTCCGTATTCTCGAGATGCAGAAAGCCTCCAGCATCCTTGCATGAACTGAAAGTCAAGGGTGACTGGAGCAGACATGTGAGAGCCCGTTAAATCCAGAGGAGCAGGAGTGCCTGGGTAGCTCAGTTGTGTCAGACTCTTCATTTTGGTTCAGGTCATGATCTCATGGCCATGAGATGGAGCCTCGCATTGGGCTCTGCGCTGACAGTGCAGGGCCTGCTTGGGATTCTGTCTCCCTCTCTCTCTGCCCTTCCCCCAGTCACGCACACACTTTCTGTTTCTCTCTCAAACATTAAAAATAAGAATAAAGAAAGAGGAGCTAAGCAAAAGGACAGCAGCCGTGTCAGCATAAGAGAAAACATAGCATAAGAGTTTAGAAATTCTTACTGGTGTCACTGATGTTAAAAATCCTTTCTGGTTGCCATAACAACTGGCTTCAAAAGACCTGCCATCTTAACCCCGTGACTGTGCCTTGAGGAATTCTGGCCATTACCACAGACTGCTTGGCATTTGTCTATCCCTCGCCTGTCTTCCGAATGCCTGTTGTGAATTTATCTGATACTCAGGGACTTTCCTCACATTTGTCTGTGCTCCTCGTGTGCCTTGCTGAGCACCAGGAGATGTCAGCTGATGCTGAGATTCCCATCCGTGGCCAGTCCTCTTTGATGGCTTGTGCAGCTGCTTATTGTTTTTTACTGAAAATGGAAACTTTTAAGTTTTTGTCACTATTAGTCACTTACACTCTAAGATAGACTCTAAGGAAATTCTCCTGAGACTTAGAAGGTGTATTTCATATGCTTCAATGATTGCTGAATTGATCCTAAGTACAATAGATTAAGCTTTTAGAGGGGAAAAAAAGTTTACTGCACAGTATATTTCTTTATAATTTAGTCTTTCATGCCTAGAGAGAAGTGAAGCTTAAAATGCCACTAAAAGGGACTTGTTGGGGTTATTTATGGCAGTGCAACAAACCACTCCAAAACCAGATAGTCTAAAACAGCAATTTATCTCGTGACTCACTGAGTTGTCCAGGAGGTTCTGTTTTTTTGTGGTATCATCTGGATGCTGGGATGGCTGTCGTCCTCTGAGGCTTGGTTGGGGAGATCAGCTGGGACCCAGTGGCGGCTTAGGTTGCCTTGTGGTATCTGGGTTCCAAATGGAAGAAGAGGATGCTGCCCAAGCAGTTAAGGGCTAGGCCTACAACTGGCACTGCATCATTTTTGTCATTGTCTGATGGTTCAAGCAGTAATCGGCCCAGCCCAGAGTCCATGTGGGAAAGAACTCCACAAGGAGTGGATACCTACAAGGGTGGTTCATTGGAGGTGATCACCAGAACAGCAATTTACCACAGGGCACACTCTGGCCACTCGCACACTTGCACGCTGCACTCGCCCACACCCAAGACTCCCACAAGTCTTGCTCTATTGCTATGTTAGCTTGAGTCCATGAGCTCATTCATGTCAGATCCAGGTACAGATGAGGCTCTTTTGGTGCAGCTGTTCTCAACCAAATACCTGTGAACTAAAGGCACAAATTATTTGCTCTCCTCCCCTGACCCAACATGCAATGGCAAGGCAGGGACAGGAAAATTGCCACAGACGCTCCCCTTCAAAAAGGCATCAGAGGCTGTGGAGAAGTCACAAGGATACACTGTTGGTGGAGATGTAAAATGATGCCATTGCTTTGGAAACAGTCTGGCAGTTCCACAAAAGGTTAAACGTAGTTAACATTTGACCTTTCCTAAGTGTATATCCAAGAGAAAACATATGCCCACCCAAAACTTGTACAGGAATATAACATAACGTTATAATCGCCAAAAGGTGGAAACAACTCAAATATCTATCAACTGATGAACAGATACATGAAATGTAGTGTATCCATACAACGGAATGAAGTACTGATACATATTGCAACGTGGATGAACCTTGAAAATGTGCTAGGTGCAAGAAGTGGGTCATGGAGACCACATAGTGTATGATTCCATCAATATGAAATGTCCAGAATGGGCAAATCTATAAAGACAAAGTAGATTAGCAGCTTCTTAGAGCTGAGTATATGGGTGGGATGGATATATGGGGGTGATAACTAAAGAGTACAGGTTTCTTTTGAGGTAATGGAATTTTTTTTTAATTTTTTTTTTTAACGTTTATTTTTGAGACAGAGAGAGACAGAGCATGAACGGGGGAGGGGCAGAGAGAGGGAGACACAGAATCTGAAACAGGCTTCAGACCCTGAGCTGTCAGCACAGAGCCCGACGCGGGGCTCGAACTCACGGACCGCGAGATCATGACCTGAGCCAAAGCTGGATGCTTAACCGACTGAGCCACCCAGGTGCCCCGGTAATGGAATTTTTTAAAAGTAACTTGCTTGTATCTGTGAATATCCTAAAAACCTGAGTTGCAAACTTTGGGTAAATCATATGGTAGGTGAATTATATCTCAGTAATGCTGTTATTTTTTTTTTGAAAATACAGAGCAGGGAAATGGGAGACACCTAGCCCTCCCTGGTCCACAGCGGTTCTAAAATCCAGCTAGGTAAATGTCAATGGTTTCATGACAAGTTTC
Organism: Panthera tigris; assembly: GCF_018350195.1. Lineage (NCBI taxonomy): Eukaryota > Metazoa > Chordata > Mammalia > Carnivora > Felidae > Panthera > Panthera tigris. The sequence goes on from NC_056666.1 coordinate 64,054,223, forward strand.
TAACCGGGGTGGTTCTTCGTGGCTCTGGTCTCCGCCCTCTAGGCTCTTGGTTATGTCGTCTGAATCTTACTTTTCCATAAGAAATGACTTACGTTTGTAGCCCCTTCCTGTCTGAATAAGGGCCCTAGTATTTTTCATTTTGAAATGTCTCTTTAGTCCACACCAATGCTCTTTCCGTTGATATGTTTTTCAGAGTTTTTATGTGTATTCTCACAGATCTCTTTGGGTTCACAACATTACAAACCATTCCCACAAATCTCTTTGAGACAGGGGTCTACCTTGAACTGCCTTTAAGTCAGGGGTTATATGAGAATATCTTTAAGAGTCTTACGAGCTCTACTGTCTAGGAGAGATGGTTCTTAGAATCACACTGAAAATTCTTCAAAGCCTTTTGGTCTAGCTCTGTGATTTGCAAAGTGTGGTCTCTGTAGCAGCAGCATTAATATCACCTGGAGACTACAGAGGTCAGACCCCATTCCAGACCTGAAAATTGGGTGCAGCAGTCTGGGTTTTAACACCCATGCCTCAACCCCAGCTGAGTCTGGTGCACACAGAGTTTTAGAACCACTGGTCTAACATAGTCTATGAGGAACCAAGCACCTAACATCTTTGATAGCTCAAAAAAGGTTGAGGCCACATCTTACTGGCAGCACAGGATTTGATCTTGGCCTTGAGCCATGTCTCACTTTGAGCTTACTTTGTGCTAAGATGCTGAAATGAGGAATGGTTTTATTTTGAACCCATCAAGTTTGGCTCCTCTATATTTCCTCTAAATTCTTCTTGAAAAGGAACCAAACGGTTCCTTTTTAGTTCATCTCACTACTCCTGTATTTTATCATAGGCAGCTAACATGAACCACTTAGTACTTTCAGCATTCTTGCTGAAATTCTCCTTAGTCTGATGCATGAGTCCGTTAGGTGCCCTTTCTATTTCCGTGCTATTGCATGCTTTGGGTTTGCTAGTTATTCTGTCAGTGCAGGATGTAGACTCCCTTTCTTTAGCCACCAGCAGCATTTCTTCATGTTTTTCAGATCTTTATTAACTGTCTCCTAGAGACCCTTCTTGATTCTGCCCATCACTGAGACTCAAGCTGGTATAGATTTTAGGTTTTTGTTACAGTCCCACTTCTGGTACCAAATTTTGCCTAACAAATCACCGTCAAATTTCATGGCTTAAGGCAACAACTATTTTCTTGCTCACAGCTTTGGGATCTGGCTGGGGTTTGGTAAGGATGGCTCCTTTCTGGTCCGTGTGCTGTTTGCTGGGACAGCGTGATTAGAGCTGGAAGATTTATTTCCAAGATCGCTCGCTAACAGGGCTGGCAACTTGGTGTTGACTGTTGACTGTCAGCTGTGATCTTAGCTGGAGTTGTCAGCTGGACCTTCATTCTCTCCATGGAGGCCTTTCTCATGCATGTGGCTCTTTGGACTTTCTCATAATGTGGCAGCTGGACTCTAAAAAGAAGGAAGCAGAAGTTGCCAGACCTCTTAAAGATTTAGCTCAGAGCTGGTGCAATGTCATTTCTGTTCTTTTCTGTTGGATGGAGTCATTCAAAGAGGTGATAAATGACCCTGCCTCTTGGTATGAAAATAGTGGCAAAGAATTTGAGGCTGTCATCAACCCGCTCCAGTCTGTTAGGGATATATTTTGTTTGTTTGTTTGTAGTATTGAAAAGGCACTCTTGGCTTAAGTTATAAGTTGGTGAAAAGTAATTGTTAGTTGGAGAAAGTTTCAAGCTTTGGAAGGAGGCTAAGAGAAACATTTACATATAACTAGCCTCTCAATATTTGTGGAAATTTTATTTTTTTATTATTATTTAAAAATTTTACCTGTGTATGTGTGTTTTAATCAAAGCAGTGGGAAAACCTCATCAGATTTTACTTTCTTTTTTTTTTTAATTTAAGTTTTAGTTAACAGGAGTAGAATTCAATGTGTTTGTGGAAATTATATTTTTTTAAATGTTTATTTTGAGATAGAGTGCAAGTCAGGAAGGGGCATAGAGAGAGGGAGAGAGAAAATCCCAAGCAGGCTCTGCTTCTGTCAGTGTAGAGCCTGATGCGGGGCCTGAACCCACAAACTGAGATCACAACCTGAGCCGAAATCAAGAGTCGGACGTTCAACTGACTAAACCACCCAGGCACCCCTGTGGAGATTTTAAATGTTGTATTTCACTGGTTGACAAAAGTCATTTTTTTTTTCCATGGAATTAAACTCATTAACAGAATATAGTCTTTAGCACTTGGGTTATGCCAAGATTTGTATGTGACAGGGATGTCTGAATGCATTTATATATTTTAATTGGTCTGAAAATTGAGCTAGTTATTTTTGGTAAAGGTTGTCTTATATATTACCAAAGGTAGAGAAATAACCCCTTTCTATAGACTTTCCTCCCTAGAGTCAGGACTAAATACTATTCAGGAGTTGTGAACAATGACAGGCAAACTCACTGCATTGTAGAAATGATTGTGGTAAAGGCAGAAGTGAATAGTGGGAGGAAAGAATTCCCAAGATTTTCTACCATTTGGAGCTTTTGCAGCTGTTTCCAGATTGGTAAGAGAGGACAAGACTGATGGCAGAAACTCCCTCTGGTTCTGCTTATTCACCCAAATTATGTATGAAGTTTGCTCATACAGGCTCATAAGTGGCTTCCTGAATGTGTAAAACACTTATGTTAGTAAATTTTTCTCTATCCACATTGGAACTCCATCCAAAAAAAAAAAAAAAAAAAAAATCAGACTTAGTGCTTTATTACAATAGTGATTCAACAGAGTTTAAATACGCCTTACAGGCGTATTTTAAAATTAATAGAATCTGACTGGTATTAAATCTTTGACCTTTAGTTCCTATTTTTACTTAGAATTGAACATTTGATTGAATGCTTTTGGTCTGGGTTATAATCTTTTTTTTTTTTTAATGTTTATTTATTTTGAAAGAGAGATTGAGTGAGAGAGTGGAGAGGGGCAGAGAGAGAGGGTGAGAGGGAATCCCAAGCAGGCTCCATGCTCAGCACAGAACCCGACACCAGACTCAATCTCACAACCGTGAGATCATGACCTGAGCTGAAATCGAGAGTTGGATCCGCTTAACCCACTGAGCCACCCACACACCTCTGGTTTGGGTTGTACATTATCTTAATAATACTGATAAGATATTGTTAAACTTAAGTTGAATATTTTTTCTCTAATTTGATCATTTGTAAAAATGGGGCAGCAGTACTTTCCCTTACTTTTAGTTTTTCACTCTCCTACATGTAAGTAGTTGTCAAGTTGACTAGTAATGTACTTCCTCCTTTTTTGTTCTTTCCTTGATTCTTCTCTTTATGTTTGTCTTCCTTACTCTCCTTATACCCTACCAAGTCTGGTGGAGTGACCTATTCAGGAGGGAAATTATGGATAGTATGGATAAGATGACATGATACATGTGTTTAGAAGAATCCTTCTAGATGCCATTGTCAAACTTCCCTGGCATGATACTCATGACCAACAGTTTAGAAGACGATAACGTGCACATGTAATGCACAGGTTTGATACATAGAAGAAATATAATCAAAAAAGGGAAGAAGTGCTGCATATAACTAGAGGGTATGTACTCTATCCTTGAAGCTTCCAATCTGTCCTTTTTACAGTTTTACTTGCAAAATTCCCTGTGGTGCCTTTTTATTTCTTTGTAAATTATGTGAAGCCAGCCTTTCAGCAAAATCTGCTTATTTGCCCCAAATAAATGTGTTTATGCGATTCCTGATTTTTAATTTTAGTTACTCCAGATCTCTTTGATTTCCAAAACCTGTTTGGCCTATCACTTTTTATTTTGGTAGCATTTATAAGCTATTTCTGGATCATTGTTTGGGTTGTTTTTAAAAGATATACCCATGAAAACTACAAAGTGCTGATGACAGAAATAAAAGAAAGAAATAAAAATCTAAGACATACTGTGTTCGTGGATTGGAAGACTCTTAATAAAGATGACAGTTCTCCCAAATTGCTGTATGTAGGTTTAATACAGTTCCTGTTAAAATGCTAGCAAGATTTTTTATGGGTGTAGATAAGATTATTCTAAAAATTTACATGGAAAGGCAAAGTAACCAAAACAGCTAAAAAGTAAAAATTAAAAAAAAAAAAAACAGTTTTGAGAAAGAAGCATAATGCGGGGAGAATCACTCTAAGACATTATGTAGCTACAGTAATCAAGACTGGTATTGTCAGAGTGAGAAACAAATAGGTCAGTGCGACAGAATTGAAAACCCAGAATTAGCCCCACACAAGTAGGGGGCTTTTGCCAAAGGTGCAAAAGTAATACAGTGTGTCTTTTAAACAAATAATATTAGAGCAATTGGATATCTATGGGAAAAAAAAAATAACTTCAACCTAAACCTTATACTATATATGTGAATTAACTGAAAATAAGTCATTAATTTAAACGTAAGACATAAAACTGTAAACTTTTTAAAAAATTTTTTAAACAATGTGTGTCTATTTTTGAGAGAGAGAGAGACAGAGTGTGAGTGGGGAGGGGCAGAAGGAGAAGGAGACACAGAATCTGAAGCAGGCTCCAGTCTCTAAGCTGTCAGCATAGAGCCCGACGTGGGGCTCAAACTCACGAACTGTGAGATCATGGCCTGAGCCGAAGTCAGACACTCAACCAACTGAGCCACCCAGCTGCCCCATAACTATAAAACTTTTAAAAGAAAACCTAGGAGAAAATCTTCTAGACCTAGGACTTACCAAAAATTCTTAACCATGATCCCAAAAGCATAAATCATAAAAGCAAAAAATGGATAAGTAGGATTTCATCAGTTTAAAACTTTTGGCTGTGTGACTGTTAAAATGGCAAAAAGACAAGCTATAGGCTGGAAAAAATATTTGAGAACCCAATGTTTGACAAAGAACTCTATCTAGGATATATAAAGTCCTCTCAAAACTGAACAGGAAAACGAAAACCCTAACAATCTCACTAGAAAATGGGCAAACAACATGAAGATATTCAGATGATAAATGAGGATAGGCACGTGTGGACACTCATCATACAATCTAGCAGTCGTACTTCCGAGCATTTATCCCAGAGAAATGAAAACTTAGATCCACACTAAGACCGTACAAGAATGTTCATAGCAATTTTATTTGTCGTTGCCAAAAACTAAGTAATTTAATGGTCATTAACATGTGAATAGCTGAACTGACTTTAGTACAACTGCACTATGGAATTCTACACAGCAGTACAAAGGAACAGCCCATTGATACACGGAAAAACCCGAGAGGGTCCTAAGACCATTATGCTGAATGAAACAAGCCAATGTCAGTCACACACAGTGTGTTTCCACTATATACAGTGTTCTGTAGGTGACTACATGATAGGAATAGGGAACAGAATAGTGGCTGCCAGAGGTTAGGAACAGTGAAGAGAAAGGTGTTGGTGATGACTAGGAATGGCTAACATGAAGGAGCTCTTAGTGATCGCAGAATCCTTGAGTGTCGTGATTGTGGTTGTGCTGATGCAGATCTATACCAGTGATAAAGTGGCACAGAACTAAACACACATATTGTGCCAATGTCGGTTTCCTGGTTTTGATATTGTACTATAGTAATATAATATGATGTAATCATTAGGGGAAACTGGACCTCTCTGTACTATTTTTGCAATTTCCTGTGAGTCTATAATAATTCAAAATAAAAAGTTAAAAAAAAAAAAAGATATTCAGACCTTAGGCCTAAGCTGTCCATCAGCTGTGATTCAGACCCTGCGCTGTTTAACTTCAAAACCTGGTCTCTAAAATCCAAACGTCTGCTTAGTCTCCCAGAGACTTCTTGAAATTATTAAGCTGGTACAAACTAAGAAAACTTTTTAACCTGTCTGCGCTTTCTTGTATTTAACTCTAAGCTCAAAACCTAAAACTGTTCATACCCGGTAAACTTCCCCTTCCTACTTCATGTGACCTTTTCATAACCAAATTCCCCAAAACTTTTTTTTTAATCTACTTGGAAGCCAATATTTGACCAATGATCCTACAAAAGTAGGATCATTTTAAATAATTCACCCCATAGCCCACCCAAGCAATAGTCAGTTTTATCTTAGTTTGATTATTGGTCACGAAAATGGGAAGAGCACATTTGTCACTTTCTCAAGGTCACTTTGAGCTAGAAATATAATTCTGGTTTAAGGTCTGGTTGCTAAACCACGCTTCCTCTGCAATAGCGAGCTACCATTGGTAGACTGGTCGCTAAGAAATGAAAAACAACAAGAAGTATGAGATATTTCAAATATTTTTTTTTTTGCTGATCTCTTTCCCTACTTGTCCCTCTATATTTTTCCCATTTCATATATATTTTATATTGTGATTATGGGAAGAAACTCCAACTGCTTTGGCAAATAAGGAAAAAGCTTATTCCTATTTCAAACATGAAGCAAAGTTTCATTTCCTTTTATTAAAATATGGTATATAGCCTCAAAAAGTATGACATTTTCAAAAAGCATCATGTTAAATCCATTTCTTCTATTTAAATTTTATTGGTACATCCCATTATCTTTTGACTTATAACTTTAAGACAGTTCACTAAGAAACACGTAGCTACCGACACATTTGGGAATTGGCACCGTAGAGGATCTGGTCTGAACTCGCACCGCCAACTGAATTTCTGTGGTGATGGATATGTTCTGTATTTGTGCTATATAATAAGCAGACGTTTGGATTTTAGAGACCAGGTTTTGAAGTTAAACAGCGCAGGGTCTGAATCACAGTTCTGCTGGGAGCTGCTTACCATTGTTTTTCACTTTTACGATCTGTAAAATGGGGCCCCTGGCACCTTTGTTACGGTCGTTATGAGAAGGACACATAAGTATACAGCTGTAGTTACTGATGATAATTTTAATTTCATCAAGACATGGCATAGGATGATGGTGTTAGGAGCAGATAAATAGCTCTGTTTGCTTTTCTAAAGATTTATTTTTAGCCCCATAATGTTTTTTGGAGGTAGGGTACTAATTTTAGCTTTATAACACATTGGTTGATAATCATGGTTTCTAAAGCCACTTTCAAATTTAATTAGTATCTAGAGTATGACTGAATTGATCAAAATCACTTGATTTAAAGCCAAGACACATAAATCTGTTTTTATAAAATATAAACAGCCAAACTGAAAAAAAAACCCACACATTTATGAGAGAAATGTTATTTCAGTGCAATTTTTGCAACCCGTTTCTACAACTATAGCCACATAATATCTGAAATGAATAGTAATGAGAAGGCTTAATTATAAAGATTAATTTAAAAAAATCTTCATTATGCAAGGTCAAATTATCAGAAAATATTTTGTACGAATTTTCTTTTTTCTTTGCTTACTACTCTGCTAAAAACATTGGAAAAAAAAAAAAAAAAAGGTCAAGAACCAGAGCCACCATACTCATTAGGACCCTTCCGGCCTTGGTAATGTAGTGGAGGAGGACAGTTGCAATTTTAGGCAATAGTTCACTGGCATGTGGTCAGTTTGAAGGGAACCAAAAATGCTGACATCCTCATTTGACTTCATCACCCAAGACTGAGTACATACACCAACACTTCCTGTGCAAACCTACCCTGACTCTGCAGAGGACACCCCAACCCTTGGCTGATCTGGGTGGGGAGGGTGGCTTGGATCGGTGACGTTTGCAAAGCATTCGTCCTCAGTTGGATACCACCATACTGTATGAACATGCCATTTCTCTTTATCTTTCACTTCATAGAGATCAGCTTTCAAAGCTGATAATAATATTCACTGACAGCAAGAGATTGTTGCCAGTAGGTGACTTGCCCTGAAAATCACCACTCCTTGAAAGTACACCAGAAAACAGCATGTTTGAGAAAGAACTAATTCAGAAATGTACTAAAAAAAGTCTGTAAGAAGATCTGGAATGTTGATAGCTTGTCTCCCTGATGTCAGTATGTCTACACCTACCTTAGCACCCTTGGCCTCAGTTTTCTCATCCATATAATGAGAGGATTTCTAAATTTCTAAGACTTTGTGATTTTAATGTATTTTGCCAAGTAGTTTCCTCCGTGATTGCACTTGTTGATTCATAAGCTACATTAAATGCTTTTTCTATGCATCAAAATTTCCTCAAGTATTACCAAATTCTTTAAGGTAATCTACGATTTTCAGTTTGTCATTCTTTCAGAGACATAGTGATATTGCAAAGTGAACTTAGTCTTGGTGTTAGACTTTGATGCTGACAACAACATCTAAATAGTACATGAAACAGAAATTAACACTGGGATTATTATGTAAATGCTCAACTCATGTTGTAATAAACAATTAGGTGTTTTTAAATTTTTTCTGATGTTTTTTCATTTTTGAGAAAGACAGAGACAAAGTGTGAGTGGGGGAGGGCAGAGAGAGAGACACAGAATCTGAAGCAGGCTCCAGGCTGTGAGCTGTCAGCACAGAGCCCAGTGTGGGGCTTGAACTCAAAAACTGCGAGATCATGACCTGAGCCGAAGTTGGACACTTAACCGACTGAGCCATCCAGGCACCCCTGGGTGTTTGAGATGTCTGTGTGAATTATGAACTAAAGCATGGACTTCAGTAATTTTCCCTTATAAATGTGGCAAGGATGAGAAATTTGCTCATTCACAACTTTCCTTCTTTATTTTTTATTAGTTACAGTGTATTTTGAGACAGAGACAGTTCACACGAGCGAATAGGGGGAGGAGCAGAGAGAGGGGAGGTGGAGAGAGAGAGAATGAATGAATGAATGAATGAATGAATGAATGAATGAATGAATCCCAAGCAGGCTCCATGCTGTCAGCACAGAGCCCATCGTGGGGCTCGAAGCTGCAAACTGAGATTGTGACCTGAGCAGAAATGAAGAGTTGGATGGTCAACCAGCTGAGCCATCTAGGTACCGCCCCCTGCCCCTTATGTCCTTTAAAATCCTGATGCTTTTATGAAGTTATTTGGGATTGTTAGGTGACCTAGGAAAGGAATAGAAGGGTCTTTTGCTCCAGAGAGGCAGAGAGCTTAAATACTCTTTCACTGTCTTTCGCTATTCGACATTTCTTATGACTTCTAATGAATATGAAAACAATTTCTAAGACCCTTTAAAACCTATTTTTAAAGGATAGTCTGTTTTAAATCTAAAGGCTGTAACTACAGTAAAATCACATGTCCTTGGGCCCATCCTTCCCATTCCACCATAGTATTGAAGAGCTCTCTCACTGCATTTTGAAATACCTTCATGGAATTTTGAAATGCCGTACTTGCGTAGGTCTTTGAAGCTGCATCAGTGCTAGAAGAGTTATGAAACCTAGTTCTGCACTTCCCATTAGTTAGTTCTTCATGTCAAATGGAGGATGTGTGCGTGTCTGGTGTCTAAATACAGACCTGTAGGTTTTACCCATAAATTATAGATACAAATAATTCCTCCACAAGCGGGAAATAAGTATGATTGATCAGAAGAATAAAAGGCAGCACTGGATGTTGTTGGAAAGAGATCCTTTATGGGGGGCTGTGAGTATTTTATTTTTGCAATTTCTATTTCCGAGGTATCTCAGGTTAAAAACATGTGAAGTTTTGAATATACAAAGTAGGTGAGTAGATGAAGTAACTGGTTTTTGTCTTTTTGATTACTATTAAATGATAAGTCATTTTTTCACTACTGAAATTATCACGGCTCTTGTTTAGAATGGTTTTGTGGTGTGGTTTTAGGACATAATGTACTTTATGGTCCATATATGATTCCTTGAGGTAATGGCCTTTCTCTGTAGGATTCATGGCATAGCAATGTTCTCTGAGAGTGGTGAATGTAAGCTGTGCTTTGAGTGAAACTGTTGACCTTTCTGATCTGAGACTTTTTATGTTAAGCTTTTTCCTTCTATTTCTAATTTCCATTTCCTCCCTTCTTTGGTTTCTAATACATAAAAACTATACTTTAGTCAATTTCTCAGAACTTATTTGTGTACTTAATATTCTCTTAGTCATCAGTTATTTGGGAATAAAATTCTCTCTACTACTAAAACGTTAGCAAGGTACATTGGCAATGTGCAAGTTTAAGGATTTCTTAAAATTACATACTAGGATCTTAAGTCCAGTTGACTAGATCCTTCTGTCATTGGGGCTATAATGTTCTCCTGGTCTTTTGTAGTTAACTGAAAAGCCAATTTAAGTAAATGTGTTTGTTCAGAAAATAATTTTAAACAGATTTTTCTTGATAAGAAAGAAAATAAACGTCTAGGTGTAACTATTGCCAACATTTTGATGTATGTTTCTTTGTATCTGTTTTACAGAGTTGGGGTCCTATTTTTATTTTTTTTAATTTTTTAAAAATCTTTATTTATTTTTGAGAGAGAGAGAGAGAGAGAGACCGAGCACAAGTAGGGGAGAAATAGAGAGAGAAGGAGACACAGAATCTGAAGCAGGCTCCGGACTCTGAGCTGTCAGCACAGAGCCCGACATGGGGCTTGAACTCATGAACCGTGAAATGATGACCTGAGCCAATGTTGGTCGCTTAACCAACTGAGCCACCACCCAGGTGCCCCAGTTGGGGTCCTATTTTATGTGGATCCCCTCCCATGTAACATGGAATTATCTCATGTTACTAAAAATTCTTAGTAAAAATTCAATAGTTGTATGATTCTGTTAAAAAGTATTACTTTAGTTAACATGCCCTCTATTGTTAGATATTTAAATTTTTTTCAATATTTTGGATTATAAATAAGTGAGGACACCATCATATTTAATTAAAGACTATCTAGCAAAGTGCCTGGGGTGGGGGAAATCTCACTGTACTTATATTCTTGATTTATCATATAGCTGACCTTAGAATTTTAAGGAAAAACACTGAATTAGGATTTTAAACAAATGTGTTGGGTGCAATGCTGGCTTAAACTTATGGATCTCACATTTTTTTAAACTTTTACTTCTGTGTCTATGGACTTGCTGTTTTTCAAAGGTGGGGGGCATTGCTTTATTTAGAGAAATAAACTGGAGTGGAATTTGTAGAACTTTTGCAAATAAATGGTTCATTGAAGAAAACTGAAAGAGGACTCCCCTAACTAAGGTTGGTTCTTCTATGTACAACCTCATGTAAATGGAAAACTAGATCCATGCAACAAAATAAATCAAGCATGGGCTATAAAAATATGGTGCCTGGGGAAAAAAACAGATTCACAAGGCTTTGGCCAAAGTTTTTCTTTGTTTTACTAGGTTAGAAATGGACTGGGATTCTCCCTGTAATTCAGCCACAGAAGAAAGAAAAAGCTTCTTGTTCTTCATTCCCATTGTATAGAGCCCCTATGTCACTGACTTGCACCAAGATGGACTACTGACCTTTCTTGTGGAATGAATAGAACTGAGTCTAGAGTACTTTGAAATACTCATAGTTTCTTAACTATATCTTACTTTTAAAACTTGATAGGCATAATAATTAATTTTAATAGACTAGAACTAGCTAGGGTGTATGAATATAAAGTCAAAATATAAAAGTTTGGAGCCTTACTCTTCAAGGAGTTATTTTGGATCAGAAAATTTGATTTCAAGCAGCACCTGGGTGGCTCAGTCAGTTAAGCATCCAACTCTTTATTTCGGCTCATGTTATGATCACAGTGTCATAGGATCAAGCCCTGTGTCGGGCTTTGTGCTGAGCATGGAGCCTGCTTGAGTTTCTCTCCCTCTTTCTCTCTCTCTCTCCCTCTCTCCCTCTTACCCTCTTACCTTCTCTCCCACTTGTGCTCTCTCTCTCTCTCTCTAAAAATAAATAAAATGAAAAAAAAGTTTTAATTTGATTTCAAGATTTCAGAAGATTTTTTTTCTTTGCCCTGCCTCTGCCTTCCCCTTACTAGTTTAGATGGCAATACAAGTTAATATCCTGACTTTTCTTTATAAATGAGTAAAATATTACTGACTATGTGTTATACTTAGAAATAGCCATTTCTCCTAATATTTATTATAACTTTAAAATTTAGGATCTGGTTGCTACGAAATACCAGATCTTATACACACACACACGTATACACATATTTTATATTAAAAAGAAGCCAAAGTGAGATTTACTATAGGACTATATGTTTTATTCTCTAACGACAAGTATGAATAGACTTATTTTTAAGACTAAAGGAGACTCAGGATTACGCTCATAACCACAGTAACAAGGGACTTTTGTCCCCATTTTCATTCTTTTGTTTTTTGGGCATTGTAACCTGCACGTGCTTCTCTTCAGAGTGCATACAGTGCACTTAGTGTTCTCTAAGGATCAACTTTGTAACTGAACCAGTTGGACTCCTATCCAGTTTATACACTTGTTGGCATTTCTCCTGCCCATTTGTTTAATCTTTCCAACTCATTTGATCCTCTGGCATTAGAACTGACAGCTGCAATTGCATGTGGGTTTATAAAGTAGCTGAATAATAAAATGCCATGACCTGGTTCTTGTATAGTTTCACCGATGACTGAGTTGGCAATGCTACAAATTGGTTTGGCAGGTCAGGTGGAACATTGTCTTTACAGGAAAAGAGTTTATGTATGAAAAAGACTGGTATTGATCCTGAGTGATAGAAGTACTGTTGCCTAAATCCCAGTCTTACTGTTTACTGAACACCTATTAGACATAGTGCTTTGCTTTATAGGCACATTATTTCTAATCCTCAGAATTCTCTTGTAAGATGGTTATGACCCTGTTTTTCAGATGGAGAAAGCAGATTTTTGAGGTTTTGTACTCATATCTGCATATTTAGTCCTACATGGTAAACTGAAATTCATGTCCAAGATCATTCATTTCCAAAGCTTGTGGCCAATCCATTGCACACTGTAGCAGTAATTTTCTTCATTGTGATTAGTAGTTTATTTCCATTTTGCCATTTACGGGCATTGACTATTATGATGAATGGTGCTATGAACATTTTGTACGTGTCTTTTGGTGGAGTTATTGGGTCATGGGGTAGGCATCCGTTAAACTTTAGGAGATGTTAGCCTAAAAGTTTTCCATACTGGTTGTAGTGTGTGAATATTCTGGGTGTTCCACTTCTTTGCCAGTATTCTCCGTAGGTTTTAAAAAATTTTAGCCATGTGACAGGTGGCCAGTGGTATCATTTTGTGATTTTAATTCACATATCTCTGATGGTTAATCATTTTTATATGCTTATTGGAGACCTTCTTTGGTGAAGTTCCCAATCAAGACTTTTGCCCATTTAAAAAAAAAAAATTGGATTGTCTTTTTTTTTTTTTTTTTTGGTCTGCATTCTTTATGTATTCTGAATACTGGTTCTTTGAGCACTCACTTATAAATACGTGTTTTTCCTGTAATGCTTTCTTTTTTATACTTACTGGTGTCCTTTGATGAGCAATGCTCAATTTCAGTTCTATCCTTTAGAGTTAGGTTTCTGTGTTCTTTTTAAAAGCCTTTGCCTATCTGAAGGTAGTAAAGATGATTTCCTACAGTATTTATAGAAGCGTATTGTTTATTTGTTTATAATTGTTTTACCTTTCATATTTAGGTCTATGATTGCTCTGAAATGGATGTTTTGTAAAAGATGTGTGGTAGGGGTCAAGATTTATTTTTTGTGCCATGTAGATATCAATTGGATTTAGCACCATTTACCGAAAAAACTGTCCTTTGCTCACTGTATCTCAGTGGCAATTTTGTGGTACAGTTTTGACTGAGAATTCTGACATTTGACATTTACAGAATCCAAACCACCCCAAATTCTTTTTGTTGTTTTCCTCAAATTGTCTCGAGCATGGATTATGCTTTGTATTTCATCGCATCTCACCTAGTATAGTGCTCTGTACGCATTGTAGGAAAGAGTTGAGAATTTACCAGTCCTGGAAAGGTTTTTATTAATGGAATGGCAGCTGTTGGGGTATACATCCCTGCAGGGGAAGGAAAAGGAAGTGGTTTGCATTGCTGGGTGCAAGTGGTGTGTATGTGAGTTTTTGAGGCAAAATCTGCCTAGCTGCACTTTTCCCATAAATTTCTTTACACTGAAAATTATGGAGGTTTGGATTATAGCTCTTCTCACTGGATTGAAAGCAAGTATCAGAGGAATTGTTCACTGAAAACACAGTTCTTCAGCTGTACTCTCTGATGAGTTCTGTATGTGCTCAATAAACTTACATGTTTACCATAGTGGGGACCTATTCCCCCCTCATTTGGTTTATTTCATTGGTTCTTTTTTTTTTTTAAGTTTACTTATTTATTTTGAGAGACAGCAAGAGCATGTGTATGAGCTAGTGGGGAGGGGCAGAGAGAGAGGAAGAGAGAGTATCCCAAGCAGGCTCCATGCTGTCAGTGCACAGCCCAACTTGGGGCTCTTTCCCACCAACCATGAGATCATAACCTTAGCCAAAATAAAGAATCGGTTGCTTAACTGACTGAGCCATGCAGGTGCCCCTATTTTGTTGTTGTTGTTGTTGTTGTTGTTGTTGTTGTTGTTTTTAATTTAAATTCAAGTTAGTTAACAGATAGTGTAGTATTGGTTTTGGGATTAGAACCCAGTGATTTATCACTTATATATAACACCCTGTGCTCATCCCAACAATGTCTGCCTATCACCAATCTAGCACAGCCCCCACCCACATTGGTTCTTAATTTGATTTTTAAGTAAGCACTAAGAAGGAGTTCCGTGAAAGAATTTTGGTCCTGGCCATGATGGAATAATTGGTATTGTAATACTCTTCTGCCATTAAAAAACTATAAAACTGGAAAAATATATGCAGCTTTATATGCTTACATTAGAAAAGAAGTTTTAGAATCAATGATCTGAGCTTCTACCTGAAGAATTTAGAAAATGAGGAAATTAAACCAAAAGTAAATAGAAAGAAAGGCATAAAAAATATAAAAGTGAAAAATATGCACTAGAGAACAGACAATAGAGAAAATAAAATGCTTCCTTGAAGTAATGGTAAGATTGATAAGTCCCTGTTGAGACTGATCAAGAATGAGACAATTCCAATATCAGGATTGTTACAGACATTAAAAGGATAATAAGTGGTTACTATGAACAACTTAGATAAAACAGACACATTTCTTTGGAAGACAAACTGAATAAACCATGAAGAAATAGAAATTTGACTAGCCCTTCAGTCTACTAAAGAAATTGAGTTGGCAGTTAAAAGTTTTCTAACAGAGAATACCATGATGCTGCTGGCCCAGGAGCCACATTTTAAGAACCAGTATGTTAGACTGTGACGTCTGTGAGGGCAAGGAATAGCTTTCGAACCCCTTTTTATTATCTGCATGTGACATAACATTCCTGGTAAATGTTTCTTGAATAGAATTGATTGGATGACATGGTACTAAGTAGGGAAGTTTCTTCCCTTGAGAAGTCTAACAGCTTTTTATTTTCTTTCTTTGGTAAGGAATTTTGATCTTCTAGTTCATTTCAGAAAATGTGTACACCCTACTGAAATGAAAACACTTAAATTTCTTGTGTTTGTGAAACTATATATGATTAGGAAGGTCTCAGGGTTTCCTTGGTGATCATATAAATCATGTTGGGTGTTAAGTAATGTGGGCTGTATTGTTCCCAGACATGATGCTTTAAAACCATAAATCCTGTGGTTTTACATGAGTTAAACCAAAAATGACATAGATCCTCTCCCTAGCAAAGGCAATTTGGGGTGGGGTGGCATGGGGGAGAGGGGAATCTTACGAGGGCAATGTGTGTGTGTTTTCTGGCATTACAGTTCTGTTGAACACTGTATCGCCAGTTTTTAAAGAAAGAACCAAATTGTGGCACCCCAATTGCTTCTTAAAATTCATGAGTTTCATCTAGCATGAGGCATTATTCAGCTAATAGTTGAAAATCTTCCAAAGTGAACAGCATTTAAGAGGCTATTAGAAACCTTATTAGAAAGGCAGATAGTGACTCTGAACAATAAATGAGCTCAACCTGCAGGAGAAAATGGTACATCAGCTGAAAATAAGTCTCCTTTGAATCAGGAGCCAACTCTTGTTGGGTGGAAAGTTTTGTTTATGTGAAGAAATTTGAAATGGCTGTGCTCATATTTATTGGACTCTTAGAGAAATTATGTCCTTGAGCATTACCAACCCCTATAAAATGTTAAATAGCTTAATTACATATCAAAATCATCTTTTAAACCCCATCTACCCTGGCATAATTGAGAAAAAACTGAAGCAAACTCTTCTTTAGAAATAAATTCATAAAATTTATTTTTTTAATGCTTATTTTTGAGAGAGCACAAATGGGGGAGGGGTAGAAAGAGGGGGCCAGAGGATCTGAAGCAGGCTCTGCACTGACAGCAGCAAACCTGACGTGGAGCTTAAACTCACGAACTGAACTGCAAGATCATGACCTGAGCCAAAGTCAGATGCTCAACTGACTGAGCCACCTAGGTGCCACGATTTCATAAAATTACTTAAAGAGCACAATGTTTAGAATAATGCCAATCCTGATACATATTATGCAAAAGTTTTAAAGGAAATGCATCAAAACGTTAACCACGATTATATCTACCTGATTGTTTTATAGGTGATTTTAATTTTATTTCTAATTTTTTTATTAAAAATTTTTAAACATTTTTTAAATTAATTTATTTATTTTGAGAGAGAGGGAGACAGAGTGTGAGAGGGAGAGGGGAAGAGAGAGAGAGAGAGAGAGAGAGAGAGAATTACAAGCAGGCTCTCAGCCATCCGTGCAGAGCTCCAGGCTCTGAGCTGTCATCACAGAGCCTGACGCGGGGCTTGAACCCACAAACTGTGAGATCATGACCTCCCTCCTTCTCTCCTTCTTTCCTTCTCTCCTCTCCTTCTTTCCTTCTCTCCTCTCCTTCTTTCCTTCTCTCCTCTCCTTCTTTCCTTCTCTCCTCTCCTTCTTTCCTTCTCTCCTCTCCTTCTTTCCTTCTCTCCCTCTCTCCTTCTCTCCCTCTCTCCTACTCTCCCTCCCTCCCTCACTCCTTCTCTCTCTCCCTCTCCCCTCCCCATTCCTCTCCCCTGCTTCCACTCACTCTCTCTCTCACTTTCTCTCTCTCTCTCAAAATGAAACAAAACAAAACAAAAAAACTTTGAGCATGGGAGTCTGCCATTTTTTCTAGCATTAGAAAAGGTATAAAGCTGGTGCTGCTGTAAACACAGACATCCCTGCTGTCCAGTGAGTGACAAATCAGTGAAGGTGGAGACAAGTGAAGAGAATATAACTGGGGCTTATGAAATGACTAGCTATTTTGGGCTCCCAGGTTGGCTGACTGTACATCTGTTTTCAAGAGGAAAACACCATTGTGTGATCACATTGGAATAGTGTTAGGATTTACATGACTGCCAGGTTTAGGTCATGAGGTAAAATCTGGATCATAAATAGGGAAAATGGAGAGCTAGCGTAAAGTCACGCGTCACTGTCCACCCACCCTGTAGGAGAGCAAAGGAATAGAGAAGAGTGCCAAGAAGAAAGTTTAAAAAATTTTCCCTTGATTTACATTTTTACTAAGTCAGACATCTCTTGTTCACTTTTCCCCCAGAAAGCATCTAGAATATCCGTGACCTCTATAGGATCCCTTATCTCCTGGACTGCCCACCATCTTCCCTTTGAGACTTACTCTTTTGTCCTGGAGAAAGTGTGGTATCCTGATGAGTCAAGTTCATTAGTCCTGGGCCATAGACTTCCTGCCTGCTTGTTCCCCAAGATTAGCAAGTGTACTTGCTGCTTGACTTGCTTCAGAAACTTATCATGTATTTCCGTGCCCATTCGCTCAGATGTGTCTGTGACCTGGCACCGTGGTCACTACCTGGGTAGGTAAGAGTGGTAGAGCCCACACTTACATTGTCTTTATTCATTCCCTACTGTTTTTTCTTCTGTTCATTTTTCAACAAAGATTTAGTGAGCACCTACTTTGGGCCAGATACTGGGGATTCCTTAGTAAATAAAACAAAATTCCCTTATTCATGGAATTTACCTTCTAGGGTGGGAGGCAGACAATAAAATGAGTGCGGGAAAAAATTTAATGTTGGGCAGGAATAAGTGCTATTAAATGACAAAAAGACCAAGGTGCTGGAATAGGTAGGAAGTCTCAAGGGGTTGTGATGAAGCAAAGAGATACTTGAAGAAATGGCATCTAAGTACAGAGTCTAATGAAGTGTGTTATGGAAGCAAGAGGAAAATTTGGGGAAATGTTCTAAACAGAGGGAAGGGCAAGTGCGGAGGACCTGAAACAGGAATGAGGTTTGACATCAGAACTTGACAGGGAAGTATTTAAATTCCTACACACCTGTTGAGCAGACTAGCTTACGAGGAATGGTAAGGTCTTTATTTGGACCTACCTCCAGCTATATGTTCAGTAAGATATCATTTACCTTGTTTTCTCACATATAAAGATTAAAGGCTTTTAATCTGTTAATGGGGTTCCATGTTTGAACTGATAACTTCATGTTTTGCCAATGAATTGTTGTATAATGTCTAAACACATTTACTTGTGATATGTTTATGAATATTTATTTAGTGAACATTTATGGATCTTACCTGATGGATTAGATGTGGCTGAGGAGGGAAAAAGTGGGGAAGGAGATGCTGATGAGAGAGAAGAGGAAAGGAGTTGCTGGAGAGAGCCCGCAGAACCGGGAGAGTTGATTGTGAGGCAATACAGGAAGAAGGAATGCCAAAGGAGAATGAGGTCAGCACAGTCAGATGCACCCAGGGAAGTCCAGGGATATAAGAACTGAACAGTGACCTGTGGGTATGGCACCTGGGATGTCTCTGCTAGTCTTGGAGGGAGCAGAGTCTGGTGTATGTTAGTCAGACAGAGGTGAGCTGAGGAAGTGGAGGTCATGACTGTAGAGTTCCCACCTTTTGAGAAGTATGAACAAGAAAGACAGGAACAAGATTAGACAGCTTGACAAAAATATGAATGGAGCTAAGAGGGTTTTTTTGCTTTTGTTTTTGTTTTTTATTTTAAAAGAAATTTCATTGGTGGTTTTTCATGACAGGAAGTCATCCTTTGCTATTCTTGGCTCACAGAGTAAACAGTTGTTTTACGTGCATTTATGTCCCACCATCACACTTTTAAACGTATTTAAAACTTCTTACAGCTATATAGTTATCCAAGTATTCAAAGAGAGTTCACCTATGTAATCTTGATCTTCTTGAAAGGAAGGTACCAAATATTATGCCTGTTTCTTAGATGCATGCCTCAAATCCCAGGCTATAGCTGAGAAGTCACCCCCCAAAAAGTTGTAGGACAAAAAATTTTATAAGTATTTCCCATCCTGACAAGAGTTTGGCAATCTATATTCACAGCATTAACTAACCATGATTTGTCCCCATATTCACCTGATTATCCTCTGGTTACCTCAGAAAAATTTATATATATAAATTATATATAATTTATAGGGAAGATGAAATTTTTCAGAATACACCCTTATGTCCCTCTTGCCGCACACATACCCTGCCATACACAGAGCAGATACGGTCACCTTCAAACGTTCACAATGGAGTACACCTCAGTCCTAGTCTTAAAGGATTCTTGCCCACACAGCCTGGCTACTCTTTTCAAGACTTTCCTCTTTCTGGGGTTTGGACTTGGAGTAGAAAGGTAAGGTTAGGTAGAGAGAGTTGATTTTATAAGACCAGATGAGAGGCCATAAATAATCCCCAGGTTTCAATAGTAAGGGTTCAGTTGATTATTTTTGCTGAATTTGCTTTCTCTCCTAACAAAGAAAACCCTGTAGAACTTAAGCTCAGCAGTTTTGTGTAAAGTTGATCTAAGTAGTAGCGGTGCCCCCAAGTTGTGAGCATCCAAATATATAAATCAATTAATAACAAACATAAACTCATTGGTAATAATAGTAGGGGACTTTATCACCCCACTTACAGCAATGGACACATCATCTAAGCAGAAAAATCAACAAGGAAACAATGGCTTTGAATGTCACACTAGACCAGATGGACACTTAACAGATATATTCAGAACATTTCATCGAAAAGCAGCGGAATACACATTCTTCTCCAGTGCACATGAAACATTTTCCAGAATAGATGACATACTGGCTCACAAATCAGCCCTCAACAAGTACAAAAAGATTAAGATCATACTGTGCATATTTTCAGACCACAACGCTATGAAACTTGAAATCACCACAGGAAAAAAAGACCACAAATACTTGGAGGTTAAAGAACATCCTACTAAAGAATGAATGGGTTAACCAAGAAATTAAAGACACCAAGGCACCTGGGTGGCTCAGTAAGTTAAGCATCCAGCTTCAGCTCAGGTCATGATCTTGTGGTTTGTGAGTTCGAGCCCCAGATTGGGCTCTCAGCTGTCCCAATACTACTACCCCTGCCACTCTCTGCCCCTTCCCCGCTCATGCTTTCTCTCAAAAATAAACATTAAAAAAAAAAAGAAATTAAGGAGGAAATAAAAAAGTACATGGCAGCCAATAAAAATGAAAACATGACAGTCCAAAACCTTTGGGATGCAGCAAAGGTGGTCATAAGAAGGAAATACATAGCAATCCTGGCCTTCCTAAAGAAAGAAGAAATATTTCAAATATATAACCCAACCTTACACCTAAAGGAGCTGGCAAAAGAACAGCAAATAAAGCCCAAAACCAGAAGAAAATGGGAAATAATAAAGATTAGAGCAGAAATCAATGATATCAATATCAAAAAATAGTGGAACAGATAAACAAAACTAGGAGTTGGTTCTTTGAAGGAATCAATAAAATTGATAACCCCCAGCCAGACTTACCAGAAAGAAAAAGGACCCAAATAAATAAAATCATGAATGAAAGAGGAGAGATCATAACCAATACCATAGAAATACAAATTGGGCACTCTGGAAGAGATGAACAAATTCCTAGAAACATATAAACTACCAAAACTGAAACAGGAAGAAATAGAAGATTTGAACAGATCCATAACCAGTAAAGAAATTGAATCAGTAATCAAAAATCTCCCAACAAACAGGAGTCCAGAGCCTGGGAACATGACTTCCCAGGGGAATTCTACCAAACATTTAAAGGTATTCTTTTGAAACTGTTCCAAAAAATAGAAATGAAAGGAAAACTTCCAAATTCATTCTATGAAGCCAGTATTACCTTGATCCCAAAACCAGACAAAGACCCCCTAAAAAGGAGAGTTACAGACCAATTTCCCTGATGAACATGGATGCAAAAATACTCAACAAGATACTAGCAAATTGAATCCAGTAATATTTTAAAAGAAATATTCACCATGATCAAGTAAGATTTATTCCTGGGCTGCAGGAATGGTTCAATATCCACAAATAAGTCAACATGATATACCACATTAATAAAGGAAAGGATAAGAAATATATGATCCTCTCAATAGATGCAGAAAAAACATTTGACTACATACAGCATTCTTTCTTCATAAAAACCTTCGAGAAAGTAGGTATGGAAGGAACATACTTCACCATCATAAAGACCATATATGAAAGACCCATGGCTAATATCCTTGATGGAGAAATGTATAGCCAACTAATCCTTGACAAAACAGGAAAGAATATCCAATGGAAAAAAGTCTCTTCATCAAATGATGTTGGGAAAACTGGACAGCTACATGCAGAAGAATAAAACTGGAACACCATACACAAAAATTCAAAATGGATGAAAGTCCTAAATTTAAGACAGGAAGCTATCAAAATCCTAGAGGAAAAAACAGGCAGCAATCTCTTTGACCTAGGCCACAGCAACTTAGTAAGCATATGTCCAGAGGCAAGGGAAACAAAAGCACAAATGAACTACTGGGACCTCATCAAGATAAAAAGCTGCTGCACAGTGAACAAAACAGTTAACACTAAAAGGCAACCAGTGGAATGGGAGGAGATATTTGCAAATGACATCAGGTTAGTATCTAAAATCTATAAAGAATTTATCAAACTCAACACCCAAAAAACAATCCAGTGAAGAAATGGGCAGAAGACATGAATAGACACTTTTCCAAAGAAGACATCCATGGCTAACAGACACATGAAAAGATGCTTCACATCACTCATCATCAGAGAAATACAAATTAAAACCATAATGAGATACCACCTCACACCTGTCAGAATGGCTAAAATTAACAGCTCAGGAAACAACAGATGTTGGCAAAGACGCAGAGAAAGGGAAACTCTTTTGCACCACTGGTGGGAATGCAAACTGATGCAGCTACTCTAAAAAACAGTATGGAGGTTCCTCAAAAAATTAAAAATAGAACTACCCTACAATCCAGCAGTTGCACTACTAGGTATTTATCCAAAGGATACAGGAGTGCTGATTCAAAGAGGCATATGCACCCCGATGTTTATAGCAGTGCTATCAATAATAGACAATGTATGGAAAGAGCCGAAATGTCCACTGACTGATGAGTGGATAAAGAAGATGTGGTATACAATGGAGTATTACTCAGCCACCAAAAAGAACAAAATCTTGTCATTTACAACAATGTGGATGCAATTAGAGTGTATTATGCTAAGTGAAATAAGTCAGAGAAAGACAAATACCATATGATTTAACTTGTGGAGTTTAAGAAACAAAACAGATGAACATTAGGAGAAGGGAAGGAAAAGTAAAATAAGATAAAAACAGAGAGGGAGGTAAACCGTAAGAGACTCTTAACTATAGAGAACAAACTTGGGTTGCTGGAGGGGAGGTGGGTGGGTGGATGAGCTAAATGGGTGATGGGCATTAAGGAGAGTACTTTGTGGGATGAGCACTAGGTGTTCTATATAAGTGATGAATCACTAAATTCTACTCCTGAAACCAATACTACACTGTATGCTACTAACTCCAGTTAAAACAAAAATAAGGTAGTAAGGGTTTGCATGTGTTGGTCTTTCAGGATATTTATTTTTTGAACTGTAATAACTGTTGAACATTGAGTTTTACGAGCGCAAACCTGAGTTCTCTTTTCCATTCTGGCTCAATCTCAGCCTCTAAAAGAATGTTCAGGGGCACCGGGTGGCTCAGTTGTTTGGGCGTCTGACTTTGGCTCAGGTCATGATCTTGCCGTGAGTTCGAGCCCCACGTCAGGCTCTGTGTTGACAGCTCAGAGCCTGGAGCCTGGTTCAGATTCTGTGTCTCCCTCTCTCTCTGCCCCACCCCTGCTTGTGCTCTCTGTCTCTCAAAAATGAATAAACGTTTAAAAAATTTTTTAAAAAATGTTCATAATGTTGATATTTTGATCATTTTTACAGAATGATATTTGCGTATCTTTGCCTAGTACCATCCATCTATCACTGTTTTATCTTGTTAGCTCCTCACCAGCTCCTGCCCCTGCACCAGAGGTAAAGGTCTTTGTTTCTCAAACGTGCTGAAGATTCCTCAAGAGAAAGGAACCAGTGTCTCATTTTTGTCTATAGAGTTTAGGTTGGAACTTTGCAAATTGTGGAGCCCAATGTCTTATTTACATAACAGTCTTTGTTTTTAACCCTTTTTCCACTTGTCACACTGTCTCATAAACATTTAACTTAAACACATTTACTAATTAATACATTACCATAAATGTATATTATGTTATATATATGTACTCCCTGCAAAGAGTCTTCAGCTTTCATATATTTCAGGAATTTTCTTAAACAAAGAAAGAAGAATTAAAACATCTAGATTCCAATTTAGATGAGTCACTTCCTGGAAAAAAAAAAATGTAAGAAGGAAGAATGTGAATGGCAACAGACTAGGACCCAGATGCTTGTATAATTTCCTCCCACCTCTGTTTTACAGTCAATGTTAAAGATCTGTAAGGAGAGGGTTTATTACCCAAACGAAGACAGTAACAGATACTCTAATGATGTGAAGAATTGGATCCTGTTATTCACACTGGACTAAGACATCATCCTTCCAATTTTAATCAAAAACATCCCTTAGGGGTTCTTGGCTGGCTCAGTTGGTAGAACATGCAACTCTTGATCTCAGGGTTATCAGTTCAAGCCCCACATTGGGTATGGAGCCTACTTAAAAAAAAATCCATGGGCATCAGTAGATCTGAGGTCAAGTCCTAATGGTTGGACTTTGATGAAAGATGGCTAGTATACAAGCCTCCCTAACATAGACTAACCCTCCTCAACTTTTGTTTTCCTTATAGTGTGGTACCTGGGCATGTCCCAGAAAGGGAAATACTTCTCTGAAATGCTAACCACAAGAGAGGAATGATGGGCAGTTAAAAAAAAAATTGCTTCCATCATGTCAGGCTAGACTTGTTACTGTATCATCTTAACCCCCTGCAAACTGGGCAGAAAAGTTCCACTTATTTCATTGTGTTTTCTTTTGCCTATAAAGCACTCTTTACCCTGCAAATACATTTTTCTAAATCATGTCTTTAAAACTAGTTGCAAAAGAGAAAAGTTAAATTTAAAAACAAATCTTATAGAATGTTAAGAATACAAAATTCTAGGTAAATGTCTGAGAAAATATCACCTGTTTACAAATACTGTATTTTGTGTTTCAGTGTCCGTGCCTAGTCAGCCCTGTTGTTTAGTCTGGTCCTTCTTAAGCTGACATGATGAGTTTGATCTCCAAGCAGGATAGGTAACCTGAGTCTGTTTCATAGTCACTCCCAGCCTGACAATATCCAGTCACCTCATAATGCAATCCATTTGTCCAGAAGGAGTTTGGGTAAGAGTAGAAACAGCACACAGAAAGAGCAGTGCTGGTGTCGACGTCACTCAACAGTGTGCCCTACGGGGGATGTAACCACCACCTCACCTGGTAGCCTAGTAACATCTCATGCTCCAGCCTTTCATCATAGCACACCTAAATTTTAGTATGAATTTCCTTCTGGAAAATAAATACTTGTCCTGGCTGCTCTAGCCCTTTCTCTGTTCCCCCTGAAACCAGTAAGAATGAGGAAGAACCCTCCTTCCTCTAACATTCATTCTTAGTGTTTGAGAGCAGAAGGGAACTTGGGAGATGATATACTCTAGCTCCCTTATTTTGAGACTGAAGCACACGTGATAGGGAGGGTAAAACAGCCTGCCCATGTCATACCACTGGCTAAGCAGTAAGTCCAGGCCTCTGAGTTTCTAGTTAGGGAGTCTTTTCATCATCTGGCACTGCGAAAACTAAGGGCTTAAAGACATTATTGACAAAATATGTGCCTAGGCCGAGGTGCTCTGGGGCAGTGCCACCAGCTCAGTGGGGTGCTATCTGGAGGGTATTTTAAAATTCCAAGGGAAACACAGGGACATCTATTAAACACTGTGGGAACAATTAGCTGTAGGTGGTTCTGTTTTAGAATTACACTGTACTCTTTCTTTTGATGACATCATAGTTTTGCAGAGCTGGGGTTTCGGCGGGTTATCGTGATAATAAGCAAGTATCTGGTAAAAATCAATGTGGAACAGAAATGAGGATGGCAAGGTCTAATATGATCCTGTGGTGTGAGAAGTTTTGCAGGACCCAAACCCATCCAGTACCTACATGCCATTAGTCAGTAATGGTAATGATTTCAGAGTGGAATAAAAATATTAATTTTTCTTGCAACTGTTTTATATTACATTTTCAAATGGTGGTAAGTTGCTGGGTCAAAAATAGTTACAAAGTTGTTTATACCTAACCTCTTTTTTTTTTTTTTTTTTTTCCTCCTTCCCCTCCCCCATGGGTTTCTGTTACGTTTCTCAGGATCCACATAAGAGTGAAAGCATATGGTATCTGTCTTTCTCTGTATGGCTTATTTCACTTAGCATCACACTCTCCAGTTCCATCCACGTTGCTACAAAAGGCCATATTTCATTTTTTCTCATTGCCACGTAGTACTCCATTGTGTATATAAACCACAATTTCTTTATCCATTCATCAGTTGATGGACATTTAGGCTGTTTCCATAATTTGGCTATTGTTGAGAGTGCTGCTATAAACATTGGGGTACAAGTGCCCCTATGCATCAGTACTCCTGTATCCCTTGGGTAAATTCCTAGCAGTGCTATTGCTGGGTCATAGGGTAGGTCTATTTTTAATTTTCTGAGGAACCTCCACACTGCTTTCCAGAGCAGCTGCACCAATTTGCATTCCCACCAACAGTGCAAGAGGGTTCCTGTTTCTCCACATCCTCTCCAGCATCCATAGTCTCCTGATTTCTTCATTTTGGCCACTCTGACTGGCGTGAGGAAAGCAGGAGGCATCACAATCCCAGCCTTTAGCCTCTACTACAAAGCTGTCATCATCAAGCAGCATGGTATTGGCACAAAAACAGACACATAGACCAATGGAATAGAATAGAAACCCCAGAACTAGACCCACAAACATATGGCCAACTCATCTTTGACAAAGCAGGAAAGAACATCCAATGGAAAAAAGACAGTCTCTTTAACAAATGGTGCTGGGAGAACTGGACAGCAACATGCAGAAGGTTGAAACTAGACCACTTTCTCACACCATTCACAAAAATAAACTCAAAATGGATAAAGGACCTGAATGTGAGACAGGAAACCATCAAAACCTTAGAGGAGAAAGCAGGAAAAGACCTCTCTGACCTCAGCCGTAGCAATCTCTTACTCGGCACATCCCCAAAGGCAAGGGAATTAAAAGCAAAAGTGAATTACTGGGACCTTATGAAGATAAAAAGCTTCTGCACAGCAAAGGAAACAACCAACAAAACTAAAAGGCAACCAACGGAATGGGAAAAGATATTTGCAAATGACACATCGGACAAAGGGCTAGTATCCAAAATCTATAAAGAGCTCATCAAACTCCACACCCGAAAAACAAATAACCCAGTGAAGAAATGGGCAGAAAACATGAATAGACACTTCTCTAAAGAAGACATCCGGATGGCCAACAGGCACATGAAAAGATGTTCAACGTCGCTCCTTATCAGGGAAATACAAATCAAAACCACACTCAGATACCACCTCACGCCAGTCAGAGTGGCCAAAGTTGTTTATACCTAATTACTTAATAAGTGAGCCTGTTAGGGGCACCTGGGTGGCTGTCTGTTGAGGATCTGACTCTTGGCTTCAGTTTGGGTCATGATCTCACGGTTGGCAAGTTCAAGCCCTGCATTGGGCTCTGTGCTGACAACGCAGAGCCTGCCTGGGTTTCTCTGTCTCCCTCTCTCTCTGCCCCTCCCCAAGTTATGTGTGTGCATGTGTGCACACTCGCTCTCAAAATAAGTGAACTTAAAATAAAATAAAATAGCCTGTTAGAGATTTCTCTTGGCCTGGAGTGCCATGAAAATGTTACTGAGAGGGGCGCCTGGGTGGCTCAGTTGGTTGAGCGTCCGACTTCAGCTCAGGTCATGATCTCACAGTTTATGAGTTCGAGCTCCGTGTCGGGCTCTGTGCTGACAGCTCGGAGCCTGGAACCTGCTTCGAATTCTGTGTCTCCCTCTCTCTGCCCCTAACCCACTCACATTCTGTCTCTGTCTCTCTCAAAAATAAATAAACATTAAGAAAAAAAGTTATTGAGAAGTAGCTAAGGACTCCATGATTCCAAAAAAAAGAAGTTAGAGTGGAAGAGAGCCAAAGCATAAGAGACTCTTAAAAACTGAGAACAAACTGAGGGTTGATGGGGGGTGGGAGGGTGATGGGTATTGAGGAGGGCACCTGTTGGGATGAGCACTGGGTGTTGTATGGAAACCAATTTGACAATAAACTTCATATATTGAAAAAAAAGAGTTTGGGAACCTCTGACTTACAGCATCTTCCTGGATAAAACTTCTTGCTAAGAAAAAGAGAAAGGCTGAGTAAGGATGGATGCAACCAGGTACATTCAGTAGCCAAGGGAGGTAGAAAAATACTCACAAGGCTATTTGATCGCTGCTTTGCCGGCACAGTGGCCACTATGATGGATGCTGGGCAGTGTTGCTGCCCATCCAGCATTTGAAGAAGGTAAATTATCCAGCCTGTTTCCAACCCTTTTTCACCTTGAAAATCTTTACGGGATTGTTGGCTCTTTGTCACATGCTTACGTTTGGAGGCCCTGTTACTAGATTGGTGGACAGTGCGGCTGGAGGTGCCATCACGTAGACAATGTCAGAACCCCTAGAGGTGCACGTGGCTCTGAAGAGGACACTGCCGCTTGTATGCCTTTCTGGGATCTGCCATTTTTTTCTTCTTTCTCAGTAAATGCCCTTGGAATCAATTCTCTAGAAACTGTGAGTCAATTTCTTCCTAGATTTTTTTATTGTGTCTTGCTACTTGGTAGATCCACCTAAGAACAGAGTAGAATCACCATTGAAAAATATGTGTAGAAGGAGTAAATATTATTTTTAGAGAGTAATCCTTTTTGACATCAAGAATTTTGGAAAACAGAGGAAAGGAAAATATCACCAATATTTCTTCCTCACAACTGCTCTTAGAATTTTGAAGTAGGTAACCCTAGGCCTTAGTTCCTAAGTATCTTTTCTTTTTTATGTAGTTGTTCATAGTGAGTATTTAGTTATGTATTTATTTTTTTTCCCTTTACTTCCAGAAGATAATGTAGCAATAATGACTTAGAGCCAAGCTTTGGTCTCAAATGAAGTTCAGATCTTAGCTGTGAGACAGAGGGCACAGAACTGAATTTCTAAGTCTTTGTTTCCACACCTAAAAAATGAGGATAGTAAGGTCTACTTTATAATCCCTGTGAGGTTTAAATAAAATACTGTGAACTGCTTATTACAATACCTGATACCTACTAGGGGCTCAGCAAAGAGTATATACTTTTTTAAATGTTTATTTATTTATTTTGAGAGAAAGAGACACACACACACAGAGAGCACACACATTAGTCGGGGAGGGACACAGAGAGAGAGACAGAGAGAGAGAGAGAGAGAGACACAGCGCGCGAATCCCAAGCAGGCTTTGCACTGTCAGTGCAGAGCCTGACAAGGAGCTCAATCCCATGATATGTGAGATCATGTCCTGATCCAAAATAGAGTTGGCTGATTAATCGACTGAGCCACCCAGGTGTCCCAATAGTATATTGTTATTAAAATGCCATCAACATTCTCCTTATGCCACATAGATTTTGTGACCATATTTTTTTTTTAATTTTTTTTTTTTTAACGTTTATTCATTTTTGAGACAGAGAGAGGCAGAGCATGAACGGGGGTGGGGGGGTCAGAGAGAGGGAGACACAGAATCGGAAACAGGCTCCAGGCTCCAAGCTGTCAGCACAGAGCCCGACGCGGGGCTCGAACTCATGGACCGCGAGATCGTGACCTGAGCCGAAGTCGGCAGCTCAACCGACTGAGCCACCCAGGTGCCCCACGACCATATTTTTAATAACTGCATGATATTCTATCAAGTTGTACGCATTCTTGTGTAATCGTTCATCTGTTATTAGATTCTTAGGTTGCCTCTAAACTTGCACTAGACTAAAAAATTCTGCAGCAAGCTGTTATTCATTGCAGATTTAATAAGTGCTCACTATACACAAGGACCTTTGCCTGGCATTAGGAGCATAGAGTCCAGAGTGGCAGTCCCCGGCTTTGAGGGGCTGGCTCACAGTCTGGTGGCAGGGGAGATGCATACAGATAACTGGCCTGTGGTAAACACCATCACAGTCCCACTTACTGAGAAAGTGCAGAGGAGAGGACAAACTGTGAGACTGCCTGAAGAGCTTGGGGAAGGCAGGAAAGGGTTGTAGGAGAGAGGATTTCGGTGAGTAAAGGGGTTGGGTCCCAGGTTATTAAGGCTTTTTAAGCCATCGCATAGAATGGGACCTTTTTTTTTTTTTAATGTTTGTTTATTTTTGAGAGAGAGAGAGAGAGAGAGACAGAGAATGAGCAGGGGAGGGGCAGAGAGCGATGGAGACACAGAATCCAAAGCAGGCTCCAGGATCTGAGCTGTCAGCACAGAGCCCGAAGCAGGGCTTGGACCCACGAACCATGAGATTATGACCTGAGCTGAAGTTGGACGCTTAACTGAGCCACCCAGGTGCCTCTAGAAAGGGACGTTTTTAGTGCAACAGGAAAGTCAGTTTTGAGAAGAGAGTTGACATTATCCATTTAGGTTTTATAGCCCTGTAGGAGGTGAGATGGAAGCAGAGTTTAATTAGGAAGTTATTAAAGAGACCAGGTGGTAAGAAGTGGCCAGATTGGAAGAAATAGCCCATGGCATGAGCTGTCAGGTTGGATGTGAAGTTGTCAGAAAAGGGTCAGAGATGGGCTCCCAGACATTTAGCCTGAGTTTGGAATAGTGGAGTTGCCATTTCCAAAAACAAGGAATGATGCAAGAGGAGCAGGTCTGGGGAGACGATCAAAAGTTGAGTTTTGGGAGCTTATGTTTGAGATAGTTGTTAAACATCAAAGCAGAGATGTTCAGTAGGAAACTCCATGGGAAAGAGGTTTTTCCTGAAGTTATACATATGGGCCATATCAGTAGATTATATTCATAACATGTTTTAAAACTTGGTATAGTTATTTTGCCCATTATTACTCTTCTCATATAGAATTTTCTTTGGTATTTTCATCTTTTTAAATCCAAGTAAACGTCAGAGTTACTTTGTTAAATTTATTTTCTAAAGTACGTTGGAAATTTTACTACTAGGTTATGTGGTAATTTGGGAAAGCTTGGCATCTTTAAAATAGATCTTTGTATTCAGCAACATACT
This sequence comes from Panthera tigris, assembly GCF_018350195.1. Lineage (NCBI taxonomy): Eukaryota > Metazoa > Chordata > Mammalia > Carnivora > Felidae > Panthera > Panthera tigris. Next base: position 64,084,667 of record NC_056666.1, read on the forward strand.
AGGTTTTCCTTTACTCCTTCTGATAAGAGTTCATTCTTCCCCCACCCAAGTAGTTCTCACATACTTCTTGATAATATTCCCGAGAATTGTATATTCATTGCCATTGTTAGGAAATCCCCTTTCATTGGTATTCTGATAGTTTTTTGCTCTTATAAAGGTATTATATTGATATATTTGGCTATTTCACTGAACTTCTGGTACTATAAATAATACCCTACTTGATTTCTCTGATTTTTCTCCAGGTAGAATCATATCATCTGCAAATAATTTTGTCTGGTTCCTTTCAATATTTGTGTCGTTTATATTCATGCCTGGAAGAGAACTCGTAAATTTAAGCTAGGAGATAACTGTGGAGGTAATTAATATATCTACATCTAGTCACAGCTTACAAGTTTTGTTTTGTTTTCACCTTAGGATTATCCTAATTATTTATTTGATTTTTTTTGATCTTTTAAAAATTTATTTCTTTTTAAAAAAAATTTTTTTTAACATTTATTTATTTTTGAGACAGAGAGAGACAGAGCATGAACGGGGGAGGGTCAGAGAGAGGGAGACACAGAATCCGAAACAGGCTCCAGGCTCTGAGCTGTCAACACAGAGCCCGACGCGGGACTCGAACTCACGGACCGTGAGATCATGACCTGAGCCGAAGTCAGATGCTTAACCGACCAAGCCACCCAGGCGCCCCTAAAAATTTATTTCTGATAGATTTTTGGAGTGATTTGAGTTTATCTGTTTTAGATTTGTGCATTACCTCTCATAGTGGGTTTTGGTGTGAAATAGTATTTGGTTGTCAGCCATTTTACTCCTTCAAGGACTTATTCTCTAATTCGTTGAGTACCACCCGTTCACGGAAAGCTCTTTTCCTGCTGAATCAGCATTTAACTTTTGTGGCTGCAGAAACAAACCTGTAGAGAGTACATAATGAAGAGATTTCCATCCCATAACTTGGTAAGGCTCTAATGGAAAATTTAAATTCAACAGCCATCCCTCCAACCTGAAATCCACAAATATAGTAAAAATGAATGTATACAAGTTTTTAAAAAATGATTACATGCACATTTGTAAAACAACTGGTTTTGAAAACTTATTTTCAAACTAAGGTAGTTTTACAGATTTTAAAAGTCCTATTTGTTTAAAAAATCTAAATACAAAACCAGTTTTACTTCTCACGTGGATTGCAAATCAGAAAATGATTTGCTGCCACAGCATAGATTTCTAGAATGCTTTATCTTGAATTTTCAGGTTAAGTTTCAAGTGTTATTTTCTATTTGTCAAGTTAAGCCTCTTGTGACCTTTCTCCCTGAATGAGCAGTGTACACTATCTGAAATGTTAGGACTTTGAATCACCAGGAGTAGATTCTCGGAAAAGCTTTTAATTGGCCTGCATCGCCTTGTTTAAATAGCCAAACACCTGCTAGGCAAGCCCTTGCGCATGTGAGTGGCTATATGTTGCTTCCTTTAGGATTTGCAAGGCTGGAGCACAAAGACAGTGATTGTTACCCAATAAGCTGTAGTCACACACTTCTACCAATCGCCTTAGGAGGGCTGGTTACCATGGAATCCACCATCTGTTCACTCCCCGCTGGAATGTGATTATCCTTGCTGGGCTGGGAACTGGGAAGCGTGTGCTGTGTGAAATTATCTGCAATGGACTGGGTTAATGGGAAGCTAGATTTGGCTCGCTGGAAGAACAAATGAAGGGAGTTTTACTTAAACCATTTGTGACTTCTAATCAAGAGGAAAAAATTCAGCTTTTATAAGGTAAGTAAGCCTAGTACTGTGTATCCAGTTTGTACTACGTTTGGTGTGGGGCAGTATCTCCATGTGGTCCAAGGAAAGGGAGCTGTAAGCTCTTCTGGAACAAATCTCCAGCGTGTTACACACTTCTGTTGTATTGAATTTAAGCAGCTCAATTATGCCTACACAATATCCGGTCGGTGGGAAAATGAATTATTTTTTTAATCAGTTAAAATTTTTTGTGCCTGTGAAATTATGTTATGACCCCTGAAAGTGGCAAAGAGACAATCATTTTTAGCGGTTTCTAAGAGTGAATTACACCGATATTCTTTTTGAAATACGCCCATGGCTACAACGTGTTCTATGCCTGTTCGTCAAATGAGAAAATGTCTCAGGTCAGGGGCGTTTGTAGGTTATGATTTAATTAATAATTATTCTAACCTACATGACCGCCCTACCATTACTAGCTCATGTTTTGAAATGCGATGTTGATGCAGTTTTATTTTGCAATGCTTTTACACAAGTTTCAAGGGCCTGAGCATGTGGAAACAATGTGACAGTGCTTTAACGGCAGGCATGCAGGCACTGTGATAAGGGCAGGGGCAAAGCTCGGAGATCGGTTTCTTTTTCAAGGGCTTCCTTTGTTTTTCTGGTTCAACATCCCCTTAAAATGTGTGGTGCATATTGTAAGCAGTCGAAGGAGATTTTGGTGCTAACAAATGGATGACTGACATTTTTCTGTGTGGCTATAAGAGGTTGGTAGCTCAAACAAGGGAGTTCTCTGTCCTTTGTAAAGCAGCATTGTATCCCCTTCCCCAAAACAGTGCCCTAAAATATAAAAGTGAGAAACAAAAAGAGTGCTGTCTGTACTCTAGATACTCCTTTTGTGTTTTTCTGTCATTTAAACCATAGCACCAGGGCTCTGCGAGTCTGGCTAGGTCTGCCATTTTTATTTGATATAGGAAGGGTTGCAAAGAAAAGCTTTTTGCTTATGCAGCATGAGTCCTTTTAATTGCACTGTTTTGCTGTCATCTTAGACATTCATGTCAGTGGGTCACTGGCTGCCCAGAGAGCTAGGAAAGGTCATTGCTATTAGACCGAATCTTGTTTGGTTTTCTTTTTTAAATGATAGTATAAAATTAGATAACCTTGTGTTGGTCAAGGACTCCTGGTCTTACTTCAAGAACAGGATTTTAGGCCTGACTGCTAGTTATGGGTTCTTGGTATTAAGTGTAGTTGACTTTAAAATTCTTACATTCTTTTGCATTTACTGATCTATATACAGTATTATTGTTTTTACTATGAAAAATTAAATGAGATACATACTAGCTCTAAAAAGCATCTTTTTCAATAATTAACAGATGCCTGTCTGCCTGAAATTTTCGTTAGGAGCACGTGCAAGAAATTTTAAGCTAATCTTGTATTATTGGGGTGAAATTTTCACCCATAAAAACACCTACAAGCAATGTAAGTTGGGGGGGGATGAAATAATATAAAAGTGTCTGTTTTTAGGGTGTTCGTGTTGTTTTAGTTACTTTACCTTAAAAACCTAGAAGAGGCTTTGAGTAAATGAGTGTGAAGGGTTTGAGCCTCCATGTGCCTGGGGTGTGGTTACCTCAACCGGTGCGATGGGCTGGATAAATCTGTGCACTTCTCAAGTTCTCTAGTGTTTGTGAACGTCTTCACCATTTTTATTGTTACTGAGTTAAAGTTCTAAGACTGGTTTTCTTTAAGTGGGGATTCATGTCAGCGTTTTATGGGTGTTGGCAGGCACTTGGGTCATTTATTTTCACTTATAAGCATATGTGTTACTATCACCCCTTACTGGGTTTTTTGAGTAATAATTAATAAAGCCACGAGTGTGTTCGAATGTGTTGAAAATTCTCTTCTGCCAGCCACTGACAAGAAACTTAGGGCTGCACTTTCTAAATTACTGAAGAGGGGCTGGTGGCTGGGACACTCCCAGAGAACTTGAGATTCCTACCAGCACACCCGAAGGGCAGGGGTGCATGACCCCAGATCGCGAGGTCGCTCACAGGGCGGTGGTGTTTGGACCTGCTGTTTCTTATCACCGGGGCTGAGGTGTTTGCTTCCATTCATAAATGGTGTCCACAGTCTTGTGGTAATGAGTTCAGACTGTACTCCCTTCTTGGGTCTGCTGCCAAGCCTTGCCTTCTGGTTCTCACCGTCCTTGCCTGAGGGTGGGAAGAGGTGTGAGGTTTCCCTGATTTCTGCGCTACCTTCCAACTTTTCAAACTCTGATGGTGTGATGCTTTTCAGTCCTTCAGTATAGCTTAAGGTTTCACTAAATGGCAAGTTTATAACATTTGTTAGCCCCCATTTGCAGTTACTTCTTATAAAAGTATTAAATGGATGACGAATCGGAAACTCTGAATAAAGTGCTTGTTCTGATTCAAACCCATAACGGTCTGAATAGACAGCAAATCAACTCACTTCTGGTTCAGGGGCAGGCACGTCTTTCTGCTGCTTCCATAATATATGTTGGGATGCTGCCTGACTTCACCTCTATTTGGACAGGTAGACTACAGAGCTAATAAATAGCACTTAGATGCTTACATTTTTTCCTCCTTTATTTTATTGCCACATTCTTTCTAACTTCTCAACTGAGTCTCTTTGCTTTTGAAGTACAGGTTTAGAATCCATTCTTTGAAGTGAATTCTTTTGGGCCGTTTTGGCGCATTTGGGCCTTGAGCTGCCTCAGCTGATGGAACACTAGGGATTTGAAGTGGAAGAGAAACTGCAGAGGCTGTCATTACTGATGCTGTGTTCACATGTTTTCAGTGTTGAAGCTGTTTGCAGGTTACATGACATTTAAAAATAGATGTACTGAAGTTTTTCCTCTTTTATCCTCTCCAACAATCCCATACTGTCATGGTCTTAAGAAATGCATAGAATGAATTGATTTTATGCACCAGTAAAATTTTGTATTTGTGTTAGATATAGAACTACAGGATGGGAAGCCTCGAAAGTGGGTATGTGAATGATGTAAGGTCACCCAAAAGCCACGGCTCAAAAGTGGTTGCATTTGGCAGGATTTTTCTCTGAGTGTGCCATAGTTTTGATTATCAGCTGCTCTGCTTCTGAGATGCTTCCTCTTCTGTGCTTGTAACAGCTTCTGTGCTTCTGTAGAGTAAAAAGGCAAACTTTGTATGAATTGGGAATGAATGGGTCTATGGAGGCAGCAGCCCATCCTTGGAATGGTTTTGTGTGACCACTTCAGATCTGGGAATGGCTTTGATGGAGCTGTGTTGAGGGTGTCTAGCAATACCTTACTCTTAGAAAAGTTCCATATTTTACAAATAACCCCCACTCTGAGGCTAATTGTTCTTTTGTAACAAATGTGTTCAGTTACTGACTTCCCTTCTAAGGAGTTGTTTTCTTTCCTTCCTTCCTTTGCTTCCTCCTTCTCTGTTTAAATCCTGTGTTTTTATTTATTTATTCATTCATTCATTCATTCATACCAATTTTCTGGTCCTGTGTTCAGATTAATAAAGTCATGAGACAAGGTGTATTTCCATAAGGCAAACAGATGGAATATATTGGATTTTTTTGATCCCTAGTATATATTGCTAGATGTGTATTTGCACATACTTTCACATAATTTTCACATCTTGCCACCTATTTTGAGGATCTGTCATGATCATCTTGTTTTACAGCTCTCATTTTATAGAGAAGAATCTGAGGCCCATAAACATTAAGCCACATATCCAGGGTCACAAAACTCGGTTGCAGAAACAGCTAATGTTGAGCGTTACATGTTGAATGCAAAGATACAGGGTAAAATCAGCTGACTTCCTACGTTGTTAGCCTTATGAGGAGCAGAACATTGGGGTGTCACCCTAACATCTCACAGGTGCAATTTTCAGTATGCCCAGAGGAAGAGCAGCTTTGAAAGATGATTCCTTAGTAACCAAGGTCATAAGAAACAGATACAACTTTTTGAGAACTTTAGGCATTTAAATGAGAACTGTAACTTCCAAGCCAACTAGATGTTTGTGTTTTTTAGTTTGCATGTTCGCTTCCTCACATCCGTATCTGTAGCAGAAGGAAAGTAAGGATCGGAATGTTGCTTAGTGATTGTGGAGCCCAGAGCAGGTGGGGAAAGACAGCCTGAATGACAAATATAGTTCCACTCGAGGGCACACTTGTCGTCTGGATAGTATATTTCTGATGTGAGCTAATGCATCCTCTTTGAACATTGCTGGAGCCATAGAACCTGGGATTACTTACCTGGTCTTCCTTTCCTCAGCTTCCCACCACCCCAACCACTTGCTTCCCCTTGCCCAGAACCATCCTGCTGCCTATTGATTCTTTCTTTCTTTGTGTTACTGTCATCATTTTTAACTTTGCATTCAGTTATCAAACATTTATTGAGCACTTACTCTCTGCTAGGCAGTATTGCAAGTGTGGAGGATAGGGCACAGAACACAAAGGGCAAGGACTTTAGTGGAAAATAGTAGAGGGGGAGATAGATAATAAATAAATGAACAATGTTAATTTCAACTAGTGACGAGAATGTGAAGACAAAACCTTGATGTGTTGAGGGATTTTAGTGCAGCAAACTTCAGATTGGTTTATCAGGAAATGTTTATCTGGGGAGGTCTCATGAAGCTGAGACACAAATGATAAGAAGCCAGCCAGCATGGGGCGCCTGGGTGACTCAGTCATTTAAATGTCCGACTTCCACTTGGGTCATGATCTCAGGGTTCGTGAGTTCGAGCCTCACTTCGGGCTCTGTGCTGATAGCTCAGAGCCTGGAGCCTGCCTGGGATTCTGTGTCTCCCTCTCTCTCTCTCTCTCTGCCTCTCGCCCACTCATGCTCTGTCTGTCTCTCTCTCTCTCAAGAATAAACATTTAAAAAAAATTTTTTTTTTAAATCCAGAACAATTCAGTGGAGTGGGGGTGTGTTATCCCCATTTCATTCAGGAGAAAATTGAGGAAAGCCTATCAGGATCATATCATGGTCATGTAGTGCTCCAAAAGCACACTGCATGTTGTCTTTTCCAAAGTCAGAGTTTACTTTGTTAGCATGGGAAGGCATTCAGTACAGTGGTTTAGAGCACAAGCAGCCTAGATTTTCTGCCATCTCTCATACTGGCTATGTGGAAGTTTCTAGGCAAGTTACTTAACTTCTTGAAACCCCTTCCCCCATTAGTTAGAACTTAGGGAATTATCATGAATATTAAAGGAGGTAATATTGAAAACCCCATTTAGTGCTAAAGATGATGGTGATAGTTGTGATATTCTCTAAGAGGCATTGGTAATAATCCCATCAATGTTGAAATATTTGCTTCTGTTTAGCAGTGAAAGCCCAGGAGTACTTCTCTCTATAGAGTACATTTCTCTTTGATCTCTCCCATCATTCTCACCCCTCACATATATTCATTCATTCATCTCTCACATTCATTTATTCAGCAAACACTTTTGTTGTTTAAGAAAGGCTTTACTGAGTGATGCCTGGGTGGTCAGTCAGTTGAGCGTCTGACTTTGGCTCAGGTCATGATCTCACGGTTTGTGGGTTCAAGTTCTGCATTAGGCTCTGTGCTGACAGCTCAGAGCCTGGAGCCTGGTTCGGATTCTATGTCTCCCTCTCTCTCTCTGCCCTCCTCCACTTGCACTCTGTCTGTGTCTCTGTCTCTCAAAATTAAACATTTACAGAAATTAAAAAAATAAAAAAGACTTTATTGAGGTACAGTTGACATAGAGCTGTACATATATACAACTTGAGGTTTGGAGATAAGTATACAGTTGTGAAATCGTTGCCACAATCTGTGCCATAAACATACCCATTACCTCCAAAAGAACGCTTTTTGCGTGCTCATTTGGCCTTGCTAGATTCTGGATGAAGAACTTGATTAGACATGGTCTGTGCTCACAGGTGCTCAGTCAATAATCTGTTAACCAATCTATTGCATTCATTGTGGTTGGTGATGGAGGAGGTATACCAGGGACAGAGGAGCAGATAATTGACCGTGCAGGTGGAGTGGACTGGGAATTCTGGTCTGAGGCAGCAAAAGCAGGGAGGCAGATAGGCCTAGAAACCTGAGTGCAGAATGTGAGCTGAGGTAGGGTTGGGATTTGAGAGTGGAGGTCTTGGCTTGCGTAGAAGTTTTTACTCTATCCTGTAAAGAATGAAGAACTTTGAATAGTTTTAGATATTCTGAGAGTAGATCTTCAGTTTTGTAGTCTAGAAATATAACTGACAGTTTAAGTGATGGAAACACTGGAAGGAATAATATCCAAGACAGCCTAAATTGTTCTTTTGCATCTTTATCTTCATCATCTTCTTCATCCGAGGTGGGCAGAATTTTTCTCCTCCTATCATCGTCATCACAATATAGTTGTCACATCTTACTCTTGATATTTAGACACTAAAGTCAGCACAGAGTAAAACTTGCACAGAGCAAAAAAAAAAAAAAAAAAAAAAGTCCTTGAGAATTTGCTTAGGAAGGCATTGCTTTGGAGATCAACTCTTTCATTGAGTTTAACCTAGTGTGTGTTTTGTTTGTTCCCAGGTTTGGAAGAGATTGCTACTGCTTTGCTCTGGGTAGGAGATGAAATAATTACTTTGCTTGAATTTGAGGGCCATTCTGCATGAAATATGAGGGCTCAGCAGGTTCATGATCTCTATCTCACACCTACGACAGGGCACATGAGCATTGGGATCAAATTGCTCAAACAACTTAAGCTATGGAACCTGTGTTTGTGCTGCTTCTACATAGCTGTTTTCTATGTCTGCAAAGCACATTAGTTCAAGCAAGTTTAAATGCATTTACAGTACAATTACTGTTACTGCATTGTTCCAACTTTTAGTGCTTTTCTGTGTGTGTCAAACAATGCAAAGTGTATTCATCATCTCATTTAATCTTTTTTTTTTTTTAAGTTTATTTATTTTGAGAGAGGGAGAACACAAGCGGGGGAAGGGCAGAGAGAGAGAATCCCAAGCAGGCTCCATGTGTCAGCTCAAATCCTGATACAGGGCTTGAACCCATGAACTGTAAGGTCTTGACTTGAGGCAAAATCAAGAGTTGGACACTTAACCAACTGAACCATCCAGGTGCCCCATCATTTCATTTAATCTTTAGCACACAGTTGAGATAAATGGAATTTATCCCCGTTGAACAAATAAAACTTGTTATGAGATAAATACTATTTTCAAGTTTGCTAATAATTAAATGATAAACTGGGGTTAAAACCCCAATCCATTTTGGCTTCAATCCTATATTCGTAGCTTTTATGCTCAGTTTTCTTTGACTAGAAAATTTAACCTAAGCAAAAACAAAAACAAAACAACCTAGGAGACTTAAATACTGCAATAGCTGAGGAGGTAGAGAAATAAGATTCCAAAGAGATGGAGAGAGAATTACTAAGTTTTACTATCTTTAAGAAGCCCATAGGTAGTGAGTAATTGTCAAAGAACATGAACAGACATTTCCAAAAGAAAGAAACACAAATAACTAGTACATGAAAAGAAAGTTTTATATAACTGGCAATCAAAGAAATACACAAAATAAATATTCCTTTATTGCACTGGCAAAAATTTCCTGAATGGTTGTATTTTGGATTGGCACCCTTATTTATTTCAGATGACAGTGTCACTTCAGATGAAAGTGTAAATTGATAAAACTTTTTGGAAAATAATTTGATAATATGCATTATCTTAGGGAACATTTTGTTACAAAGGATAGAAGAATCCCACTCTAACTTAAAAGAGGGTTGTATAGAAACAAGGCACAGTACACTTATCCAGGCCTCAGAGGAGCCTGGAGCCAACATACTTACACTTTATCTCCCTCAGATGACCTCTTCTGCATCTCTGGATGGCGGAAAGCAGGGCCACCCCAAGTCTCGATTATACCACTTTCTAGGCCCAGTGCCCAGCAGAAACAAAGTCCCAACTACTGATGCCTTGGAGAGAGACTCTGATGGTAAAGTCTGGGTTGGCACTTACCCATGGTCCCATCAGATGTGGTTGTGGAACACAGAGGTCATTTGACTTATCAACCTATTCAGAATGTCCTGTGAAGCAGAAACTCTGAAACGGGAATAAAGCAAGCGAGAACACACCTGGTACGTGTATCATTAGTGCTAAAAATATTCGTATTCTTTGATCCCACAGTCCCAGTTTTAGAAATCTACCAGTAGTTAAGTTACCTAGTGATTCTGTGAATGATTTATCACATCACGTCAGGTGCTCCTGTGGAATGGAGAGAAATGGGAAACTACAGGTATGTTCCACAACAGGGAAATGGCTACATGAATTATGACCTAGTCTTGAGATTGTATGTTGTACAAATATTAAAAGCCTGTTTTCAAAAAAATGTAGAACAGTGCTCACAATGAAACACAGTATGCATACATGTTGTATATGCTGTGCTGAGTTGCGTTTTATATAATACATAGAAAAAAATACTAAACAATTAACCCCAAACACAGACTTGTTTGTTGCTATTAGATTTTAGAATCACTTTTGTTTTATTTACAACTTGTCTGTAGATTTTAATTTTTAATTTTTTTTTTAAGATTTTATTTTTAAGTAATCTGTACACCCATTGTGGAACCTGAAATCAAGAGTTGCACGCTCTACCAACTGAGCCAGCCAGGCACCTCTTGTCTGTAGATTTTAAATAATTAACAACGGCCTTATAATTAAAAATAAACTAATATAAAATTACTCAAATTATAATCTGGTAGAGAAGATAAACCTGTCCTAAGTAAAATAATAGTAGCTAACATAACTATTATTTTGTGTTTGGATGGTGCAATAAAAACTTAAGGATGGATGTCCTAATAATTTGACTTTTTATGAGTGGAATAGTGTATTTAAGAGCCATTTTCTTATCAATGGTGGTATTCAAATAGTAATCAGAACTGTAGAGAAGATTTGTCTGTTGTGTAGTAAGAATTAGATGACATCTAAAGTCCTTTCCAACCCCAGTGTTCTGTTAGAGAAACAGGTTTATTTTGGAGTGATTGTTTTAAAAAAAAGTTCATAATGTTAGGGGAAGATACACAAGGCAAGTAGCTTTTGTGAAAGAGATGTGAAATTCTTCTATAGGAGATGTCACAGTGTGGGATTAATAAGGAGGCAGTGAATTTGAGTCAGATCTTGAAGGATGTAATAGGGATCAGATAATGTGTTGGAAGTAATCTGAAGGTCTGCTAATGATTGATTCTAAGGCAGTTTGGACTTGGCCATTTATGGATAAGGGATAGTAACCAAATTGACTCGGTGAATGGTAGAGGCATTTTCCTTGTTCATCTTCTAGTGAGATGAGTGAAGTGGTGCAAAACTTAAATTGAACAAGAGAACAAAGTCAAGCCAGTCTGCTTGTTTGGGGGTTTAACTATGTTCTGGAAAGAAAACTTCAGGATGATTGACCTTGATGTTTATGTTTTGGTAGTTATGTTAAATTATGGCAATAATACATTAACAGCTACACTATAAATTCAACCTGCTTGCTTAACTGTCAGACATTAAATTTTTTTTACATATTTTTAACGTTTATTTTTGAGAGACAGAGCATGAGCAGGGAAGGGGCAGAGAGAGAGAGAGAGAGAGAGACAGACAGACAGAATCTGAGGCAGGCTCCAGGTTCTGAGCTGTCAGCACAGAGCCCACTGCGGGGCTTGAACTCACAACTGTGAGATCATGACCTGAGCCAAAGTTGGATGCTTAACCGACTGAGCCACCCGGGTGCCCCGACATTAAAATTTTTTGAAACGACACACAACTACTCAGGAAACGAGGACCTTCAATTCTACTGGTGTGTGTATGTGTGTGTAGTCGTCTTTTTGCCAAAGGTAATAATGAAGATATGTTCTTTCTGTTCATTAGAAAAAGGTGTAGCTCCCAGGCATCTGGGTTGGTCAGTTGGTTGAGCATCTGACTTCAGCTCAGGTCATGATCTCACAGTTTCTGAGTTCGAGCCCCATATCTGGCTCACTGCTGTCAGCACAGAGCCCCCTTCCATTCTCTGTCCCCCTCTCTCTGCCCCTCCCCTGCTCACACACTCTTTCAAAAATGAATAAATATTTAAAAAAAAAAAAAAAAAAAAAAGGAAAGGTGTAGCTCCCTTAAAGAGTAAGCTGATCTCAGGGTTGGCAGTGTAGCATTTTCTATAAAGCTAATTTTCCCTCCTTTTTTAAAAAAATTAATTTATTTTTAGAGAGAATGAGAGAGAGAAAACATGAACAGAGAAGGGGCAGAGAGAGAGAGGGGGACAGAGAATCTCAACCCGACTCCATGCTGACTGCACAAACCCTGTCTCAGGAACCATGAGATTATGACATGAGCCAAAATCAAGATTCGGACACTTAACTGACTGAGCCACCCAGGCGCCCCTTGTTTTCCCTCTTTAAAAAATTGGAAGAGGCACCTGGGTGGCTCAGTTGGTTAAACAGCTGACTCATGGTTTGGACTCAGGTCATGAAATCAGGTTCATGAGTTTGAGCCTCATGTTGAGCCCCACATCGGGCTCAGCACTGACAGTGCGGAGCCTGCTTGGGATTCTCTCTCTCTCCCTCTCTCTCTGCCCCTCCCCTGCTCAAGCTCTCTCTCAAAATAAATAAATAAAACTTTTAAAGAATTGAAATAGGTGTAAAATTATTGCTGTAAAATGATCACTAATATATCTGTTCCTTAATTTATTTTTCTTCTTTCTGATTATTGTATACATTGAGTCTCTTCTGTGATGATTGACAACTTCTAGGCCAATTCTGATGAGCACAGTCTCAACTCATGGTCATGGCCACTTTGAGGGCTCTATGGAATGGAGTGTTTATGACTTTGAGCTCATTTAGCTTCAGACTTAAGGTACCTGATGGTGCTACAACATTTGGCACTCCTTTTCCAAATTAGTATTCCCGTTCCCTGTTTGAGTTTGTCATTGCCTTTTTATCATAGAAAATTGTCAAGGAAGTAGTGTCTTTCCTCAGAAGAACCAGGTCTGTATCTGGAGTACTAGCCACTAGCTAATTCAATAGTTTGACTACCTGAAATGCAGTAGCTTTGAAAAACGCTGTTTTAATATCTATATTTATGCAAAAATGTCTAAAATTTACCCAACCATGAAGTTTGCTATATATTTCAGTAATAAAATACTGAAGCAGTGTGAGTATTGAGGCAAGAAATGGCTATACATTGTACAGGCTTTGTTTTAAACAGAAAAAAAATACTTTTAGTGTTACTTGTGCTCCTTTAAGACACCGCTCAACTACCAGTCTTCCAGTAAACTTTTCTTTCCAGCTGCATTTCTCTCCTCTGGGCTCCTGAAGCACCTTGTGGTTAGATCTGTCAGCACCATATTTTGCAATTGACTGTTATCTTGCTTCTCTACCCAACTGACTGATTTCCTGAGGCCAGGAATTATTTTACTCATTTTAATCCCCAGCTTTTCGCTCAGCACAGAACCCATGCTTACACTTCGATTGTTGAACTGAGCTAAAACTAATGGAAAAAAAAGGTTAGGTAAAGGAATTTACCCAAGTGACCAGTGACAGTTGTATGTTGCCATTTCATTGACTGGAAGATAAGGAGAGGTCTTCCCTCATAGGATTAGAATAGTCACTACGTCACCTGGCTCTCATGTCTCTGCTCCTGGAAAGAGCCCTACCCCAACAAAGAGAACTAAGCAAATCCTCCTCAAATCTCAGATGGTTCTGGATGCATTCATGTCTGTCCCTGGCTAAACTGGGTGCTGCTGGAGGTCATGGATTTTGTTGATAAAATTTATGCTCACAGGTGCTTAAAGCCCAGGATACTGAAAGTGTTAAATAGAGCATCCAATGGAAGAGATGAGGAGAAGAATCAGTCTTACCCAGAAGTCTTCGAAGTGTTGGAAGAATCACTGGTCTCCTTTCTGCCCATGGAATTTTAGGCATGGCTGGTTAAAAAAGACCGGGATTACATTAAGTTATATAATTGTGATGATTACATATGTTAGATAATGTAATGGAATTCTGGTAATACTGGGTGACAAATCATCATAAGCATCATATTTGTAGATTATGTAATGACACAGTACTTAAACAAGTTTGCAGACTAAAGCCCTTTATATCCTTTTCTTTTACAAAAAAAAAAAAAAAACAAAACACACAAATGTTCCCCATTTGCTAATCCTCCATGTGAAGAGAAGTGTCTGTACATATTTAGCAGGTTCTTACCTAGCAGATATATTTGAAAAACTAAGCACAACCTGTCCTTCTGAGGTAAGGGTAACATTTGAATGAGTGAGAAAGTAACTGCAATCAGCAAAGGGAAAAAGTACGTGATGGACAGAGCATTTTTGGAGGGACTCTTTGGAAATATTTCCATTATTGTGTCCTCAGCAAGATAGATATTAGTGCGTCTTTTATTTATTTTATTTACTTAAAAAAACTATTTCTGGTGTGCGTGGGTGGCTCAGTTGGTTAAGTATCCAACTCTTGATTTTGGCTCAGGTCATGATCTCACGATTGTGGGATCGAGCCCTGTGTCGGGCTGTTTGGGATTCTCGTTCTCTCTCCTGCTGCCCTTCTGCCCTGGTCACGTTCTATCTCTGTCCCTCTCTAAAATAAAAATAAAAAATAACTATTTCTGCATACTAATTCAGACTTAAATACAAGATCCTTTTTGCCTTATTTTAAAATCTTTGAGATAGTTATAGTAGGGTTTAGACCAAATTAAAAAAAAAAAAAAAAACAGTAACACTTTCCAAGACATCAAGGCAGATAGAAATATACTAGAAGTATTTCAAGGAAAACTTTTGCATAATTGGTAGATGGATTTAAAAATGTATATCATGATTTAGTAAGTGCAGCTAATGATGTAGTTCTTCCTTTTAAAACAATGAATTTTTCTCAGCTAGAAATAACCATTAAAACCACATATGGAAGTACACTGACTTAGATCTGCTCTTTCAAATGGCTATACCATGAACTATTTAACCAAGATTTTAAAAAACAAAGCAGATTGAATCACACTGATCCCTCAAAAATAGTATTTTGTCTGTACCTCACACCATATTAAGTTCTATTTTAGTATTTCACAGTATGTATTTTAGTGCAACAATACTTGTATTTAATGCATTTAACTTATGCATATATACATGCATCCATGCATCCATACATACTTGGAGGTGCAATGCCCGGTTTTCATACTGAGAGGGATGTGCCATCAAAAAGTTTGGAGATCATTGTTCTAGCAAGCCCTCCTTGACCTTCCTACACCTGTTGCAGTAACAGGGCCCCCAGCCAAACTTGTCAGTCACCATTTTACTTGTCTGCTCTCTCTTTGACTCCTTGGAAGGGATTATTAATTGAGATTGTATTAAGTGTTTGATACTGTGTGCAGAGGACCTATAGAAATGAATGGGACAGTCATGGCCCTTGCTTTCCAGAGGCTTTGAGAATAGTAGGGAAGACAAATGCTAAACAAGGAGGACATTGCATGAACTTTCATTTAATTACGGTTGTAAATAAGTGTTCAAAGGAAACCTGCAGGGGGAAGTGAGACCTGACCATATGAAAGACCTTGAGGTCATAGGAACTGAAAAGAATAGTGCAGTTGAAAGAAAATGAGATTCCACTGAAAGTGATCATCAGGACTTTCTAAAAAATTCCCAAGTACTTAGCAGTGTGCCATGTATACTGTATGAAGTCCCACGTAGGGGCTCAATAATTCCTTGTGAATGAATGGATAAAACAATTTCAGAACAAACCTCAAATCAGTGGCTCAAAGTTTTATTTGATCCACACAATGTTTTTGAGCTTTGACATTTAAAAACAATAATTCTCCAATTTGCCACAAGTAAATAATTCATACTATTGTAGACTGGTATCCTTACCCATTTGTGTTATGTGCCCAGATGCTAAATACATTGGTCTTTGTTACCCTGTGTAGAAGATAAAGATTATGCCATACCCCATAGACAGTGAACTGTTTACTAATATGAGATTATTTGAGTTTTAGTGATTAATGTACAAACTAAGTGTTATGTCTTAAAGACTTATATGGATATTTTATCCTTAGTATAATACTGAAAATCTGTTTCAGCATTATTGGTAAAATTCACAATATATAGATTGCTAGGATAATGATTTTAAAATTTCAAGCAAGTACATTTATAATTTATCATGTACCCATTCATCAGTTTAAGGCCCATATGATGGAAATTGGCTGTTTTTTTTTAAGTTCTCTTTTTATCCTTGATCTTATTTCCTACCACAAACATAATAACTTACAAAAAGTTATCTGAAAGCTTACTAAAATTTGGAATGACTAATATCCTATTTTTCTTTCTTTGGAGTTTTCTTTATTTCTGTAATATATCCCTGTGATTGCATCAAAAAGGAAACTGCATGTTTAAGTGTGTCATTATCTGTGGGATAAAAGGGAAGAAATAAGTAGAATGGCTGATTTGTAGACGGGATGGTGATGGTTATATTTAGGTTATCTTTTCTTTCCATATTCTGAGTTTGTCCTGTAAGAATATTTGGGCCAACACAAAAGGCTAGGCAGCTGCTGTTACACCATCACGCTATGCATAAGGGTCTTGAAGAAAGGAAGACAAGTAATTAAAGGAAATCTGGATGAGGCAGCGAGGCAGCTGATGAAAAAGAGAGAGAAACAAAAGCCCTCCCTCTTTTCTCCCAAGTTAGTAGCAAGTAACTGGCTGTACTTTACCCTTTATCTGACCTGCCAAGGGCAAAGCCTAAGTTTTATTTTCTTAAAGCCTCAGAGGAACCTTTTCTGGAAGCTGCATGACTATTTCAAAGTTGGAAAAAATAATAGTTAGGTTCCTGTGGAAATTTATGAAAAGAAAACATTTTTTTTTTTACTTCCTTCTCAAAACCGGTGATTGATAGAGGGAACATGGTTTGGGAACATATTTTGAAAGCAACGTGGCAAGGAATGAGGCTAGAAAGGTAAGCAGGGGACAGAGCCTTAAGGCATTATGTGGAGTTTGGATTCGTTCTGAGGGCAGTAAGCAGCCATTGAGGATATCAGCTGGGAAGTGATGAACAGTCCTGCCTGCCGCAGTGAAGTTTGCAAATCTGCCACATGTCTCCTCACTATGCAGCCTGAAATAAGGTGCTTTCCCTCCTTTGCTGCCTAATAAGATCTCATTTACCCTTCAAGGTTAAGTTCAGTCTTCCCTTCTCCAGTGTAAGGGGTAGCTTACAGGTATATGGGAATGAGAGCATGAAGCTGAGAGACAGGTTGGTACTGGAAAAGGTGTTTTATAATCTTCTGCATAGGGGAGGAGCTGTAGCCTTCAAGTGGGTCAGTTGTCCCGAATAGATACTCAAGAAAGTAGAATGCAGAGGCACAGTCAGGCAGTGGAGAGTCTATGAAAGGGACTTCATAAGCATCAACAAAGAGATTGGCCAAAGCAGAAATAGGCTGGCTGAGGTTGGGTGTCATAAATTCATGGTGGAAAATGTCCTAGTCGCAATAATTTTTTATTGTCATAAAATATACATAAAACTTACCATTTTGCTGTTTTTAAGTGTACAGTTCTGTGGCATTAATACATTCACGTTGTTCTACCACTGTCTCCACTTAAGCCATTTCTAGAACTTTTTCATCTTCCCTAACAGAAATTCTATATCCTTTAAAATAGTTGTGGTGGTATTTTGTTCACACCAAATGGCAGCCTCCGAACCAGAGCCCTACAGGTGGACAGTGTTGTGGTGTGTACAGGTGAAGGACAAGAAACTGCTAGAGAAAGCATTTGTAAAGAGTGACTCTGTGAGGTGGGTGAGGCAGGGGGACTGTGATGGGGAGGGAGGAGGAGAGAAGAGAAATGGACATGTATCGTGTGTCCAGCATCATAGTAAGTGCTGTGTGTATATTCTTTAATGAAGCTATTAGGACAGCTAAGAATAGGTTCATTCAAGAGTTTAGAGTAGGAACAGGAGGAATCCAGGTGGTGACAGGATGATGATTGTGGAATTTGAAATCTCAGAATTAACTTCTTGCTGAAGTGAATGTGATTTCCTAAAGGAAACACATACATAGCTCTTCCAGTGTAGGGTCGTTACCTGGCATTGTTCAAGTGGAATCCAGAGAAGTTGTGCAAGAATAATAATGGTCATAATTAAAGAAGAAGCACTGTATTTATCCATAACTTTGTTGCTCCTTTGAATTTAGATCATATCAGTTACCTGGGATTAGTACAAAGGCTGAATTAGATAAAAAGCATGCCAGATGTGAAGGTGGACTATAATGAGTGGGGGAAATGCTACAAGAGAGACACATCACCAACTTCAAGTGTGTGTACTGCTGAATCGTGTGTGTGAACATGTAAAGTGAGTGTTGTGACACAGGAAACACATACCAAGAAAATCAGACAGGTTATAACTTGAGATATGCAGATCAATTCCATAACTTAGGTTAGAAAAGAGTGTTTTTATTCTCTAGGATTGTGTATTTTTTATTAGAGAATTATTAATGTCAGATGACATTGCAGACATATTGCAGATTTCTCTCCTATATATCTAAAGTATACAAGCTGTCCTTATCCACACACCATAAGAAAGATGTATAGCTCTCGCTGGGCAGCCAGAGTGGAAGAGGAACAGAATTGAATTAGAAGCCAGAATGGGCAGCAGTGTAACCAAGGCTTATATTATCTATCATCCATCCAGAAACTCTGGTTTGAGGGGTCCTTAGTACTGTGTGGTTGGGACTCTAACTGAACGTCTAACTACAGAATTAACATAAAACATTTCTATTAAATATTTTTTAAAAGAATAACAATTCAGGGATAATAGTCTTGCTTTGAAGATCTGTATAAAAATAATTTGGTACAAAAATATTTAAGCAACAAACAGCATTTACCTGGAATGTATTCAAGAATTTTTAGGACTTCATTAAGGCTGACAGACGTGCAGAATGGAAATTAGGCATCAGTTGGTTGACTTTTTAAATTAAAGTGTGTGTTTTTTTAGGTCAATGAGGTAATCACTTTAGTATCAAATTGTTACTTGATTTTATTAGATTGTTATTAGAAAACTAAAGAGTGCAAAATGGGTTAAGATTCAGGTTAGTTTTATTCTGTGAAAATGGAGATTGCCTCTCAGTTAAATAACATTGGCGAGTGAGGATTTTGCTCCTTAGTTGATAACTGAAAGTCATAAATACTTCCGTTTTCTTACTCCTTGTTGTATCTGAACAAAGTGAAATACTAGCATTCACTTGTTATAACTGTCTTGTTATTTATTGCCAAAACGTGTTTATTGCCAAAACGTAGTAAATAATTATTAAAGTCACTTTTGGCATTAGTCCACAGACGTTTTCAAGTATACGACAGATGGTGTGCCAGGTAGCTTTAAAAACAAATGCTAGGTCAGACAACTTAATCCACCACCTTTTTAAAAAACATTGCAGATTAATAAATTTTAGTTGAGAAAGCACAAGCCGTGTGGTAACATTTTTGTCTTAGATCACTTCCATTAGAAATGGTAAGCTATAGAAAGTTGTAGAGATAGCCTTTAACACAAAAAGTAAATGAAGTTCAACAAATGGTTATGAAATACAGTATTATGTGAATGTCTGACAGACCTTTCTAAGTCCTTCTTCAACAATTTGTGAAGAATAACCTCTCTGTAAGGAGGAGAAGCATAGGAGCAGAATGCCGGCCCGTGAAGTCTTCCGTGCATAAGGCATTTGGTGAATAACTGTGAGTTGTTTAACATTGATTTTAGGTATTTTCGGGGCTATGATATATATGACAAATAATCTTATTAAATTACCTATTTCCTAAACATTTATTTGAAAGTTCCCTTTAAATGTATTATCATAAACTTCAATTTTCCCAGAGGGACTCTATGTGGGAAACTAATTAGGTCACTTCTGAGTTTAAGATTTTTAAAAATCAGGGGCGCCTAGGTGGCCCAGTCAGTTAAGCGTCCAAGTCTTGATTTCAGCTTAGGTCATGATCTCACACTGGGACCTGAGATCGAGCCTTAAATCTCTCTCTACCTCTCCCTCTGCCCCTCCCTGACTTGTGCAGGCTCTCACTTTCTCATTCTCTCTTGCTCTGTCTCAAAAAATAAGAAATAAAAGGGAAAAAAAGATTTTTAAATGAATAAAATGAACCAGTGATGATCTCTACTACTGATGAGAAAGGCAATGAATGTACCAAAATGATTTGGTTTTGAGTTTACACTAAGACTATGCATTTCATACCCT
The DNA here is from genome assembly GCF_018350195.1 of Panthera tigris. Lineage (NCBI taxonomy): Eukaryota > Metazoa > Chordata > Mammalia > Carnivora > Felidae > Panthera > Panthera tigris. The sequence goes on from NC_056666.1 coordinate 64,104,606, forward strand.
TTTGCTTTCTTAAAGAATATATTGCTTTATTTGCTCCTTAATTTTTAAAACTAAGGGATAATTTGTGCACAACATAATTAACCCTCCTTAGGGTATAATTATGAGTTTTGACAAATGCATACAGTTATGTAACCAGCACTGCAATGAAGATCTAGAACAGTCCTATCTCCAAATATTCCATCATGCCCTTTTGTAATCAGCCAGATTGTTCCCATACTACCTGCTGCTTCAGACTTACTCTGTCCCTGTAGGCTTGCCTTTTCCAGAATGTCATAAGGAGTCATATATATGTAGCCTCTAAGTTAGCTTCTTTCTTTTTGTTTTTGTTTAAATTCTAGTTAGTTCACATATAGTGTAATATTGGTTTCAGGAGTAAAATTTAGTGATTCGGCACTTATATAACACCCAGTGCTCATCATAAATGCCTTCCTTAGTCTCCATCACCCACTTAGCCCATCCCTCACCCACCTCCCCTTGAGCAACCCTCAGTTTGCTCTCTATGTTAATAGTCTCTTATGGTTTGCCTCCCTCTCTCTTTTTTCCCCTTCCTTCCCCTGTTTTGTTTCTTAAATTCCACATATGATGAAATCCTATGTTGTCTTTCTCTGACTGACTTATTTTGCTTAGCATAATATGTTCTAGCTTCATCCACATCATTGCAGATGGCAAGATTTCATTCCTTTTGATGGCTGGGTAATTTTCCAGTGTGTGTGTGTGTGTGTGTGTGTACACATATACATACATACACACCACATCTTCTCTATCCATTCATCAGTTGATGGACGTTGGGCTCTTTCTATAATTTGGCTATTGTTGATAATGCTGCTGTAAACATCAGAGGTACTCCTTGAAGGTACCCCTTTGAATCAGTAGTTTTGTATCCTTTGAGTAAATACCTACTAGTGCAATTGCTACATCGTGGTGCTAGTTCTATTTTTATATTTGGCTTCTTTCTAAGGCACATGCGTCCTTAGTTCATCCCTTCTTATCGCTGAATGTTAGACCATCGCATGGATTTATCGCAGTTTGTTTATCCATTCACTAATTGAAGGATGATTGGGTGTTTCCAGCTTTTGGTGACTATGAGTAAAGCCCCTGTAAACATTCATGTGCAGGTTTTTGTGTGAATGTAAGTATTCATTTCACTTGGGCAAGTACCTAGGAGTGTGATTGCTGGGTCACATGGAAGTGCATGTTTAACTTTGTAAGAAACTGCCCTGGCTATTATTAGGGAGCTTAGAATTTAGTTACAAGTTTGTGGTAGATGCTTGTTGGGATGAGAACTGGGTGTTATATGTAAGTGATGGATCACTAAATTCTACACCTGAGGCCAATTTTACCATTTATGTTAACTAGAATTTAAAACAAAAATGTGAAGTAAAAAAAAATAAATAAAATTTCTTCTGGATTAAAAAGAAAACAAGTTACGGTTTGATGCTGAATATAATTGCAGATTATCCGCTTGTGGCCAGTGAGAGTCAATAGTAGTAGTTATACTTTATTATCACTTGAGTTTACACTAAGTTATACTTTATTATCACTTACTAGCTACAAATCATGTTTCTATAAAAATTCAAAAGTGGATTCCATTATATCTTAATTTATTGTACAAAAGTGAATTTAACTTCTTAAAGGTTGTTGTTTTACTAGTGTTATTGGCCAAGTTTTTTAACCTCTTGAACCTAGTTTTCTCTTCTACAAAATGGTAATTACTATTTCCTACCTGACCTGAATTATTCCTCTATAGTGATAACTCATTTTTGCCTTACAGTGAGGATTTAATGATGTGCTGCATGGAAGGTGCTCAGCAGCCCCTGGCACAAAAGTAAATGTTAAGTATAAAAAAAAAAAAGAAAAAAAAGAAAAGAAAAGGTATTTATTTTTTTGACAACCAAACCTGAATTTATAATTTAAACATTGCTATCAAAGCTCAGAAAGCACATCAACTGGAGCATTTTTATGACAGGGAAACGTTCTGTTTTTTACATTACTGAAATTTGCCAAGTCTAAGTGGTCTTGGAATCCAATATAGACAGTTTTCCTGCCACTGTGAAATTCAAACACATGGGTGGAGTTTGCAAAGGAACTAAAAGACAATTCCGATTTCTTCTTTCTTGGACTCCTTTTCTTAATGTTTCAAATTATCCCTTCTTTTTAGATGAGTTTTAAAACCTATTCATGGCCTAATATGTAAGTAGATTTCTTTTATTCAGAATTACTAAGTTGATAACCACTCCCTTCCCAGTGAGCAGGTGGAAGTTATTGTTCCACAGCCCCTCAGACCTCATCCTGGGTATTGCCCTCCTGCCATTGACATCAAGCAGTTCTAAGCAGATGCAAGTGAGCCAGGGCTTTAGGCCCTCAGTGAATGAGGCAAGACTCCAAACAGGCAAATTCTTGCCCTAGTACTTCTCCTAGGGTGGTCCTTGAAGTGCAGTGCCGGATCAGTAGCGTTCCTGTCACTTGGGAGCTTGTTAAAAATGTAAATTCTGGGCTCCACCACAGACTGAATTCAGTTGCGGAGATGGGACTGGACAATCTGTGTTTTATTATTTTTTTTAATGGTTATTTTTTTATTGAGAGAGAGCATGAGCACAAGAGGGGCGGGGGGGGGTGCGGTGCGGAGAGTGGATAGAGGATCTGAAGCAGTCTCTGTGCTAACAGCAGAGAGCCTAACATGGGGCTTAAACTCACAAACCATGAGATCATGGCCTGAGCTGAAGGTGGATGCTTAACTATCTGAGCCACCCAGGCGCCCCAGGCAACTTTTTTTTTTTTTTAACTTTTTTAATGTTTATTTATTTTTGAGAGAGAGACAGAGACACAGTGTAAGCGGGAGGGGCAGAGAGAGACACATACATACAGAATCTGAAGTAGGTTCCGGGCCCTGGGCTGTCAGCACAGAGCCCAACATGGGGCTCAAACTCACCAACCGTGAGATCATGACCTGAGCCAAAGTCATATGTTCAACCGACTGAGCCACCAGGTTCCCCCAGCAATGTGTGTTTTAAAATGCCATCCAAGGGGCACCTGGGTGGCTCAGTGGGTAAGCGTCCGACTTCAGCTCAGGTCATGATCTCACGGTCTGTCAGTTGGAGCCCTGTGTCAGGCTCTGTGCTGACAGCTCAGAGCCTGGAGCCTGCTTTGGATTCTGTGTACCCCCCTTTCTCTGCCCCTCCCTGACTCATGCTCCGTCTCGCTCTCTCAAAAAATAAATAAATGTTAAAAATTTTTTTAAATGCCATCCAAGTGATTTGATGCAACTGGACTGTGACACTGATTGCCTATGGACACAATGAGGAGGAGATTGGAGAGGTTATTTCTAACCATGAGAGGGATGTCTGTATAGCCTGTTACTTCACTGTGATCTTATAAATATTTTAATTGACATTTTCTAATATTTCAGGATATGAGGAATTTTTCGAGTACTTGTTGAATGATACAAACATAAAAAGATATAGAAAAGTGAGTAATAAATATTATACCAATTGTACAGTGTTCTAAGTAACAAAACTTGGTTTCCTTAGGAAATCGATGAGTAGTATTTATTCACCAAGCTTCATGACCTGTCGTAAAATGGAACGTCAAAGTGGCAAAATAGCATTTTTGATCATCCAAAATGACATTTTAACGTCTTAAGCCTGTGAAGCCAGAGTCTGTAACCTCTTCCGTCCAGGGCATGGACCCAGTTAAAGTGGAAACAAACTGTTTTCACGCTGGCGTTTTGAGAGCATTACTAACAGTTAAGGAATTAGGCAGTTTATAAACCATCCTATTCCCAAATGCATTTCTAGTTCACTTGAAGCTTCCATGTGCCTCTGTTGTTGTTTATTTTACCGTAATAAATAGACGTCTCTGTATCACCAGATACTTGGTCTCATGAAAACCCTGCAGCAGCCCTTCCTCTGGGGGTGTGGCATATTATGCATGAGGTTGTCTTTGAGAAGTAAGGTCTGAGAATGCCCTGAGGTACACAGGGCACTGGTGCGGGCTCCTGGCTGCTCTGTGTGATTTCCAGTCTAGCAGAGGTTTTAAAGCCAGGAGTGAGATGTTATCCCATGATCTCTGAAAGAGTAAAGACAGATATTTTCTTATCAAACCAAAGTAAACTAATTATCAATATATGTGAAGTCACGTCCACTGATCAAGGTAAGTGGTTTCATTTTCTGCTGTATCTTTCTTATGTTTTGTTTTGTTTTTTAATAGTGTGGTCAGTTGGTAACACAGCATGCCAAGGGACTTATAAGTGGCAGAGAGTTTGGTTTTGTTTTCATGTTAAGAATAGGGTTCACGGTATTTTTCAACTTTCACATTAAATATGTAGTATCTTCAGGGTTTTTGGCTCTTTCAGGAGGCGTCTCTGGGCTAGCAAAGTACATATTGGTTTAAGTTCTATTTCTCTGACTCATTCTTAGTAACATTAGGACAGTTTAAAAATTCAGTCAGTAAGGAGAAGAATGCAGAGAAAGAAAGCAAGAATTTTCTTTCCTTTTTTTTTTTTTTCCCCTTCAGTTTCTAGTGTGAACAAAGCTAAGGAATGTTTACTACTAATCCTTTTCTAGTGCTACTGCATGGAGCACTCTTCTGTTCAAACAAACCCCACCATCCCAGCCTTCTTGTTTTAGTAAAGTTCAGAGGAGTGTTATGTGTTTTACATTAGATAACATTGCAGAGATAGGCATAGATCTGGACTTTTTTTTTAAATTGTTACTGGTATTAAGCTACTGTTTCCTTCCTCTAGTATTCTAGAGAGCATATAAATGAGAAATGGACTTTGAAAGAGGAATGAAATTCTACTGTGTGGTAGAAATATAACCATGTGACAGGAACTTTATGCTAAAAATATTTTTTAAGGCTGAAATGGGTTCATTTTGTGTAGCTCTTTTCCCATTGTTTCTGCATGGGTATTAACCCTCCCGAAGAATGCCTACATTGCTAAACAGGGTGAGCTGCACCTTACGACAGGCAGTCTTCACAATTACCAAGGTTCTCTTTTTTTTTTCTGACGTCACCCTTTCCTCTTTTGGCCTCAGTGGAGCTTGCACGGAGTGTAGAAGCGCGAGGGAAGGGTTGGTCCTAGCACTGCTGCAGGCAAGCTGAGGCTCCCTCCTGGAGCCCCACAACCTTGGCTGGCTCTGCTCCCAGGTTCTAGTAGTTGCTAGAGATTGAGGAGCCCAGTCCTTGCCTGCTCCTGCTTCCTCCCTCATGTAGGTGGAAGGCTTGATTCCTTTGTGAGGGTTCTACTATTCTTGCGTAAGTAAGCTCAAGGTTTGTATGATCTCACCATGGTTTCCCATCATACTCTAAATATGAAAAATTGTTTCAAACTGACAAAAGGGAAGTATTTTTCTTTCTCCATTAGTGAAGTTCTCTCTCTCCTTGAAATAGCTGCTCTCTCTTTTCATTCCGTCTTCAGTTAGGGTTGATTGGAGGGAATTAATATTCCTTCCTGGAAGGCAGCTCTCAGATGGAGAGAAAACTACTAGAATTTTCTGTTCTAATGGACACCTCCCTGTAGTGAGTGGCTGCTACCATAGTGTGCGCTTTACAAGTTCCTTTTAAGGTTTTTAAACTGAAAAGACAGTAATAGAGCACTTCCTGCCCATACCAGTGGTTTACTTTTATTGCCAGTAAGTTGTCTAAGAAAACATTTCACATACACATAGTTACATGTTATTTGTAAAAGTTTTATCTTCGTTTAATGACTTGAAGAGATTTTCCTTTTTAAAACGTGTACCTCTAGACAGACTCTCACATGGAAATTGAAAAGTGAAAATAGCGTGATCAATGACTCAATAGTAAGTATTGTTTAATCTTTGCAGGGATAATAATATGGTCTTCATTTCATTTTCATCCAAAATAATGTAACTTACATTGTAATCCAAGAGTGAGATTTAAATTTGGCCGCCTCTCCGTAGATGCTAGAACACCATTCATTCAAAAAATAACAAAGCCTTTTTTTAGGTGTCTGGTCCCTACCTCCTTTCTGATCTATCCTCTGATAATCATATTCACTCTCTGTGTTCTTTCTTGCTTATAAAATAGGGAGCTAATTTTTACTGGTCTGAAATATATTTTGAAAGGTTTTCTCCCTGATTTAAATATATTTTCTGACTTGTCCACTACCACAGTACCTGTTAAGCCCTGTTTAGATCAGGTCCTTCTATGATTTTTTTCCGCTCTGCTAATTGACCAGGGTTCTGTAGTTGGTTGGTCCTATTTTGAAGCAGCAGAGGGAAAATGCCTATGAGGAGAAACATAGTGTTGGCCATGGAGGTTGGTTGTTCTACATGGTAGTTATTAAGACCTGTCCTGGAGAAAACCACTCGTTCTCCCCTTAGAGAATGAATATAGACAAGATTTTTTTTTTAATAATTAAAAAAAAAAAAAACCACTAAGTCATTGTGGCCTTCTCCATATCATTGTATATCATCTGTTACTTCTTAGACTCAGGCCAAAAACCTTGCTCTTCTTTAAATTTTTTTTTAATGTTTATTTTTGGAGAGAGAAAGAGAACATAGCAGGGGAGGGGCACGGAGAGAGGGAAACACAGAATCCGAAGTAGGCTCCAGGCTCCGAGCTGTCAGCACAGAGCCCAACGCGGGGCTTGAACTCATGAATGGAGAGATCATGACGTGAGCCAAAGTCGGACACGTAACTGACTAAGCCACCCAGGCACCCCCAAAAACATTAGCCTTTGTTCAGTCTTTTTCTCTTCCATCTAATCTGTCAACAAATCCTGTTTCAAGAGACTTCAAACTGACCATGTCTTAATATGTCCACTGCTGCTACCCTGCTTCAAGCCACACTCAAGTTTTCTTTGGATTATTCCAATAGGTTCCTACCTACCCTTGACTACTTAGAGTTTGTTCTGCACCCAGCAGCCTGAATGCTTCTTTAAAAATGGAAAACAGATCATGGTCTCTCCTCTGCTCACAACCCTTGAGTGGATTCCCAATTCTGTCAGGGACGATATACAAGGTCCTGCCTCTCCTGACCCTAGCTTCTACCCTGTTAACTCTGACCTCGATGCTAAACGTGCTCCCTGCTCATTCTTATCTATCCATGTTGTCTTTCTGATTTCTCCCTGAACACTTCTGTACTCCTACATTAGGGCTTTTGTAGTTTTATCTTTTCCCTTGGAATGTTAATCCCCCAAATATTTGTGTGCCTCACTGTCTTTGGGTCCACTCATTGTCACCCGACTGGGGAAGCCTTCCTTGAACTACCTTGCCCAACAGCTCTCTGTCTCCTTTACCCAGCTTTGTTTTCCTCATAGCACTTTATGCCAACTAGCATTTATGTAATATATTTTGTTGTTGTTTTGTGGTTCACTGCTATATCCCTAGAGCCTAGGACAGTGACTGACAGATACTGGGTGCTTCGTTAATATGTGTTATATGAATGAGTATTTTTCTAATATTCATAACCTTTTCTGTTAGGAAATTTAGAGCTAAATGAGCAGGGATACAGAGAAGTCAATAAATTATACATATTTGTCATGTTTTTCATTTATTCCCCTCAGTTCTCTTTCATAGAGTAAATATTGTGCTAATTAGTTTCTGGTCTTCCTTGTTGAGCAGAATCTGAGTAATGAGTGTCTTTCTGTTGGAAGACTGGAGGCCAAGCTGATAACAGTTTATAAAGAACTGAGAACAGCGGCGCCTGGGTGGCTCAGTCGGTTAAGCGTCTGACTTCCGCTCAGGTCATGATCTTGTGGTTTGTGAGTTCAAGCCTCGCGTCAGGCTTTGTGCTGACAGCTCAGAGCCTGGAGCCTGTTTCAGATTCTGTGTCTCCCTCTCTCTCTCTGACCCTCCCCCGTTCATGTTCTGTCTCTCTCTGTCTCGAAAATAAATAAATGTTAAAAAAAAAAAAACAGAACAAAGGGGGTGGCACTGAAGTCATGGATGGGCTCAATAAATGGTTTTGGATTATGAATTATAGGGCTGTGTTGCAGGAGAGAAAACAGATGGGAGAGGTTTTGGGGTGTGAGAGCAGGAAATTTGGGGAACTGTCTGCATGGAGAAAATTATGGCAAGATGAAAATAAAATGTTTAAGATGTTTTGTTACATATTAAGGGTATACTTTCCCCTCTTTGTTTTTCTTGGGTTTTTTCCTCCTGCCTTTAAAGGCATTTAAATTTGAAACTCTCCTATAGAAGGAAAGAAGGAAAAGAAAGAAGATAGAATAAAATGTAACAATCTAGAAATGTTTCCTCTAAATAAATTCTTACAAAGCTTGAAAACCAGTTCATGGATTAAAGTGTGTGAACTATTTATGTGTTTATACGTTATACAATTTCTTTCCAAATCCATCTGGATAATTGGAAATTGACCCACATTTAAAAATCTATAACAAGCAGTTAAGTTCTATGAATGATGATTTGCTATATGATAATATATTTATCAGAGTAATAATGATACATTGTTAGATCACGTGACTTCTTAGAAATAGGAAATCTACTTAGAGTGTAATAAGAAGTACATAAAGCTTGAAAATGATTATTTTCGTTACTTTGTAAATGTAAGCCCCCAATGACTATTGAACTGGTGAAGTTACCAATTTATGTAGAATATCATCAGTTTTTCTCTTTTAACATTGCCCAATAAATTTTTTTCTTGATTTATTTCTATCAGAATTGCTAATTTAGAGCAGAAAATAGCAAAATAGTGAATGAAGATATTGAGCAAAAAGATATTTTTTTATATTTCTTTAGTCTAAAATTCACTAACTTATTTAAGTACAGGATAGTGATAAGGAGACATGCTTAGAGATGAGGAAGGTAACTGTCCAGTAGTCCCCCTTCATCCATGGTTTCACAAGCAGATGATCCTTCTTCTGATGTATTGTCAGAAGGTCACTAGTAGCCTAACAGTATGTTACAATGCCTGCGTCATTCACCTCGCTTCATCTCCTCGCACAGGCATCTTATCATCCCACATCATCACAAGAAGAAAGGTGAGTGTGGGACAAGATAGTTTGAGAGACTGAGCGAGCACACTCGCAGAACTGTTATTACAATATGTTATAATTATTTTATTAATATTGCTAATTGCTTATTGTGCCTAATTTATAAAATAAACTTTATCTTAGGTATGTATGTATGGGAAAAAGAGTAAATACAAGATTCAGTACCACTTATGGTTTCAGGTATCCACTAGGGGTCTTCACATATATGTAGAATGAAAGAATGTGATTATGTTCCAGGAATGGAGAAGGTGGGAATATGGTTGCAGCATTAGGCTGTATGTGGCTGTGAGTAGATGTGCAGCCTTTACAAGTAGGCCGATGTCTGATGGTGAAGTCTTTTATGCAAATCAGAATTTTTGCTACAGGTCTTGTAGTCCCATTAAAGGATATTAAGCAAGAGCAGTAATGAGACTGGTTTCATCATGGAATGAATAAAAGAAACTTTTTCTTTGTGGGAGCAGTCCTATTAGACATAACTAAACATGAATTATATAATGCAGTTTTAAAATTCAGAATTAGAAAAGTGGTTATATTTGATGAATTGGCTTATTTTTCTTCCTAACTTCCTCTGCGAGCCAAAAAAAAAAAAAAAAAGGAAATAATAGAAAAGCTAGATGGAATATTTGCTTTTTAAGTTTTGCGTGACTGAAACAATCCCCTACACTGTTAGAAGCTGAACACACAATGCTATTGTACTCCTGGTCTAGAACCCAGCCAGGGAAAAATACGAGGCCGCAAGGCCTGCTGGTCTGATTACACAGCAGGGAGTAAGGAAAGCAAATATCTAACTTGGTAAGCTGTTAAATATTAAATTTTCAGTAAAATGGGCTTTATATTAATGTTTGTCTTAAAAGAAAGGGTATCGAAATGAAAAGGTGGGTTGGGACTGATAAGAGACTGTCTCCAAGGTCACCGACCTTGTCAGGTTTTTTAAAAAATTGCCACTCTTCAAATAGAAGTACTGAGGTCCACATCTATCTACCTGTGACCTGAACCTAAGCAATGACACTAAAGGAGAAAAAAATGTCATTATAAAGGTAAGCAACTTTCTCATGGTCACAAAGTAAATAATAATGTCAAAACCTTGCCCTTTTACTAAGCCACCCTGTTTTCTCTGAGGAAAAAAAAAAATGCACTTCCAGATAAACATTAGCCTTGCTTCCCACAGTAGGTTTGGCTGATGCTGGGCTATAGAGATCGTATTGGTTATGTTTAAATAAGTGGCTTTCAGGGTGAAGGACTGGCTGGCCCTGAGGAACTTTTCCTACTTGGTAGAGTTCATTTTATCCATGACTGCCAGGAAGCTAAACCCAGGTTTGCAAAGTGAATGAACAGTGTCGGTAACTGCAAAACAAAGTGTAAGAAGACAGTGGGCTGGGAAGAAATCTGCCAGTAATTTTATGTGATTTAGTGTGAAGTAGGCAGACAGATGCTTGCAGACACTGGTTAGTAGAGAGTGTCAGGCTGGAATGTTTTAGCTGCTGGGAATCAGGTTCAGAGAAATCAAGTTCAGAAAAGCAGGTGCAAAATTAATGAAAATCAGCAAAGTCAGGAAGGATTTGGTTATGAAAAGGATCTATTTTGTGTATGTGTCAAGAGGCGCAGTAGTCAGTTCTTGTTGCTTGTGATTAAGATAATTAACAGGTCTGTTCGGTCTTAGCAACATCTTTGTCAAACCTTACAAAACTTTGGCCAGTTTGATTTTCTTCTCTCTGGATCTGCAGATAAATTTATTGTGAATAAATGGAAAATAGTTTGGCATTGGGTTGAAGGAAGAGGAAAAGCCAAGATTCTGGTTAATTTATAAACCAGACATCTTGAATAAATGAGTTGGCTATAGCTCTTAGAAAAAAACAACTTTATTTTGCCCTTCAAGTTCTTTTCTTACATCTGTTTTTATTTCTTTCAGAGTTTATGAAGTCAATAAAATTTTTAAATTTTATTGTTTTAGAAGCTTCCTTTCATAGCCGAACTTTCCTTACTTGGCCAGGAATAATCTCCCTCTTTTGAATTCTCAAGGCTTCTAATTGATAGCTTTTCATATACACCATTGTTTTTGTTTTTGTTTTGTTTTGTTTTTCAGCAGTGGATTCTAAAATCAGATCATCTTACTTTATCTACCACATGGTGAAGAGGGCCTCATTCTTGAGATATAAATTTTGGCTGTGACTTAGATAGGAGCTAATCGATGTTGTGAGCCTAAATTGTTTCTATTAAAATTTCACTAGGTCTTTATGGTACTCCTGTTTTATGATATAATTTTGGTAGAACTTCAGCTTAACAGCTTAACATTTAAAGATTCATTTCATACAGCTTCCACTGCAAATACTAATTTGATCCATGCCTGTTATGACACAACCTTGACTGCACATTGGAATCACTTTAAAACACGGATACCTGGGTCCCAGGTACTCCAGGTCCCTGGATAATCTAGGTCCCTAGAGATTATGATTTCATTGACCCAGAATTCTGCGCAGGTATTGCAGGTGTTTTGTTGTTGTTGTTGTTTTTAAAGTTCCACAGTGATTTGTGGTTGAGAATTATTGACCAAGAGCATGACCTATTGGCTTATTGGTTCATATGCATGAGATAGCAGGGGAAGATAATTTTTACTAAAAAGAATTAGGTAACTGAATTAATAGCATACCAGGCATCTGGGATTAAGATCGATAAGAAAGTAAAGATCATACTCTGTAACACTGTTAGTTTACTCCTGAGTCATCTGTAAGCCCAGATGTAGTAGATACTATGTAAGATCAACTGTGCCGTGATGCTGTTAATGACTTTCCTGAAACCTAGCGGTTTTTACTTGTCCAAGGTCACATTGCTAGCTGGGGACAGAGCCAAGACTGGTTCTGGAAAATTATAATATTAACATAGTGCTATAGTAGTAATAGTGTTTATATAGCACTTCACCATTAATCCATGGTTTGTTGACTTGATTATTTAGGTCAAGGTCTGCAAACCTTTCCTGCAGAGGGCCACATCACAAATACATTTTGGGCTTTGTGGGACATAGGATTTCTGCCATAGCTACTCAGTTCTGCCAATTTAGTGAAAAGCATCATGCACGATATATAAAAGAATGAGTGTGGCTGTATTCCAATGAAACTTCATTGACACAAATAAATGGTGGGCCAGATATGCCCTGTGAGCTATAAATTGCAAACCTTGAATCAGGTATCTTTTAACCTTCCCACTGAGAGACTCATGGGCTGTAGCTTGCAGTCTCCTGATTGAGGGGCATTTTAAACTTCCTTTGAACTTAAGAGCAAGATGAGGATCTTAGTGATCCTAAACACTGATCACTACACTGGCACTTACTGTTCCTGTTTTGATGCCCTCTCTTGCAAGGTACTAAGTACATGCTTATTGAATTAGCACATACATGCAACTTTTAACATGTTTTCTCTCATCTTCAACCAACCTGTATAACCAGTCTTCCAGTAGGGGGAAAAGTTGCACGCATGCCAGCTATGGAGAAGAAATGCACTTCAGTTCTTTGAAGTCTGTGGCAGGCTATAATTGCTGGGTTTGGCAGAATTCTTGAAGTAAATAGAGATCTGAGTTGCTCTGAGGACATTTATTATCTTAATTCCTTAGAGCAGATTCTAAGACTTTATTTCTAAAAAATATTTCTTAAACTTGGTTTTTGCAATAACTAGGGTGTTTAGTGATTAAAGAGTATGTTTGGTTTCTCAGAACAATATTTCAATTCATTTGGATTTAAGATCACTACAGCGCTTATATGTGGTGAGTGGAGTGTTTGGCAAAACAGAGCAAATACTGGAAATAGTGTTCCGGATCATGAGCCCATTTGCAGTGCAAAATGTAAATGGGCCTGACCCCAGTTGTAGTGGAAAGAGCACTGCCCTTGGAATCCAAACCCCTGATGTGACTCTTGGCTTTATCATCATTTACCAACCTTACTATAACATGCAGACCTCTGTCCTACATACTTCTGTTGATGATGAAAGTGAAATGTGGTAGGACCTGTGTGAAAGTGCCTTATGAGGTCTTTCCTGGCCTCTCCTTGTAGAGTCTGGGTCAGGTATAGCAGGAGCCACAGTGCAGCCCTGAACCGTAGCACTGGACTGTCATGGAGGGAACCTGAGAGATAGGCCCACTGGTCTCCAAAGAGAATGGTTAAGAGTATATGATGGAGAGGCTTTATTGACGTCAGCAGAGGAAGGAGATGAAAAATGTCAAGAAGTGAAGGGCAAGTGAGGAGGTCAAACAGGGAAGAGGCAGAGAAGACTGGAACTGTGTCTTGATCTATTTAGTTACCCCAAATCAAAATTCTTACCTCATATTTCCTTTTTTTTAAATGTTTATTTTTTTATTTGAGAGAGAGAGGGAGGAAAGGAGGGAGGAACACAGAGTGAGGGAAAGAGAGAATCCCAAGCAGGTTCCACGCTGACAGCATGGAGCCTGACGCTGGGCTTGATGTCATGAACTGTGAGATTATGACTTGAGCTGAAATCAAGAGTCAGACACTTAACTGACTGAGCCACCCAGGCACCCCTTACCTAGTATTTCTTAAGTAGGATTTTTTAATACCTTGGGTACTTTGAAGCTACTGGCTGCAGTATTGGCTGAAGTAGAGGCACAGGATCAAGGCGCATAGCCATAATATAACAGATGTAATCACTTGATTATGTGCTGAGTGAAGCCAAAGAATTATGAGCCGGAGTGCCTGTCCAGAGGATACTGAGAAATTCCATGTAGATATGACCTCTGACATCAGCCTAGTCACTTACCACCACCGCCATGTATCACTACCCCCATTTACCACCTTCATAATGAACACAACAGTGCCTGCCTGCCTGCCTGCCTTTATCTCACAGGATTCTTGACAGGAGCAAATGAAATAATGCATATAAAGTGCTTCACATACTGCATACTTGGCTCAGAATAAACCACGTTGTTAAGTTTTATTACTACTACTATTGCTAACAGAAACAACAGTAGTATTTACAAGCAAATTTGTTATATACTGTGTAAGTTTTAAAGCATTACGAAATTCCAAGTTATGATTGTTAATATTTTTGTGACAAAATGTATGTTCCTGAAGAGTATATCTTGTAGCATCAATATATCCCTGTCTGAAGCTATGCCTTGCACTGCATTTATACAAATGCCTCTTGGTGGTTAGAGAACAAATCAGTTGAGAAAAGGCCAATTTGAAAACTAGTTTCTTTCCAGGGAGCATAACCTTTTCTAATTCCCTGTTGGTGTATGGGTTATAAGTCTTGAGGAAGAAGTCAAGCTTCCTGTCAAATGTACTGATCAAGATTTGCCTGATCTTGGGGTGTGACCCTGGGGAGGTCACAGAGCAAATGATTAGTTGGATCTGTTTGTGACTCAGCAGAATTAAAGGCCAGTAATGTGCTTTTACATTCAGGGGTCTTAGGATACTTTTTTCAATGTATCACTGTACAATACTGTACAATGCCCACAGTATTCTACACATGGCTGTTCTCTGCATGGTTAATTATTGTAATACTTTAATCCTATTTTATAACCACTTTAAAGGGGAGGAAAAGTCCTTTTGCAGAGTTTTCTGTGTTTGCTAAGTTGTATGCTTTCAAGTCTGCTAAAATGTGGGATTTTGCAGGGGAGGGGCGGATGGGGGGTGCAGAGAAAATGGACTGGCAGAATTCCAGAGTTGTGATCTCACCTGGGCTCATCCAGGAGCTACTCCAGTTTGAGACTCCGCGTGCAGGACTCAAGCAATCAGAGCCTTGTCCCTAGTGCTGCTTTTGTGGTCAGCACATTGTGGGAGAGTGTACCTTCAGAGCTGGGAGCAGCAGCATCACCTCCCAGAGCCAAGGACAGGTTGGAGTTTCAGCTCAGTTTGAGTCAGGGTCACGAAGGCAGCCAAAATGATGGCAACGTCAGGAAGAGATGCCAGTAATGGAGATGGGAAAGTGGGGGGGAATCACCAGGGCTATAGCTGTCAGAACGAAGGAGTCCCTAGGACAACTTTTCCCAAAACGTGTTCCAAGACACGTTAGCTCCATGGGATGTTGACCTGTCATCTATAATGACGAGTTTTCCTGGACATATACTGGGTTCAAAGTCAAACGGGTTTTGTTTTGTTTTGTTGTTGTTTTGTTTTGTTTTGTTTTGTTTTGTTTTACTGTAGGGCTTTTTGTAGCCCATAATATGCCCACTGGCATCATGAGGATACAAGGTAAAGCTGTAAAATTTGGCAGGTCACAAATATTTCACACAGAGTCGTTGTCCATTTGTGATGGTGGTAGTGGGGGATGGAGTGGATTGGGGTGGTGGGGGAGGGGGATGAGAGTTCCCGTTGCCAGAGTGGAGTTTCCCAGAACACATTGCGGGAAAAGTTGCCCTAGGACGTGTGGTATGTGCTATGAAGATTGCTGTGGTTTTTTTGCCTGGGCTCTTTAGTGGACTGCTTGAACCCTGTGGAGTCCTGAAGGAACTGGCAAATACCCAAAAGCATTCTCCAGGCTCTCAATAAGTGCTTTTTCTTCTCCCTCTAGCCTAATCACTTGACTGATATTTGTTACTGCTATTAATAAAATTAAAGAAATTAGTCCTTCTTATAGAAAGAAGGATAAGTGGTTTAACCCATAATTACTGAGACCAAAGACGACAACAAAAAATGGGGCATAGCTTCTGTACAGTTGGCTCTGCCTTAGGCAAATAGACTCCCCGCCCCCCCACCTTAAAAGGCAATGAAATGGTATTTTTTAAAAGGTATCAAAGGGAATACATTTGAAAATGTTAACAATGAGTTTGAAAAATGAGGCAGATGGAGTGTTTAGGGATGGCTGAACCTAATGAATACCAGGGCATGCTATTCATTCTGGACACTCTGACAGGCTCCTGAAACTTAACACACACAACTGTATTATTGCATTCTTACTTAAAAGGAAAGGCAGTGTTTCCTTGTCACATTAGCCAGGAGCCTAAGCAAGCTTTTACTCCTCTCTTTTCTTCCCTTCTTCGGCCAGCCCCTACCGATGCTTTCCTCAGTATGTCTCATAGGCTCTCCTCTCCTCTTTGGTCCCTGCCATGGCCATCGTGCAGGCTCTTAGCTGGTGCACAGACTGGTGCAGTCGCTTCTTGTTGACCTTAGCAAGGGCCCTGGGGAAGCAGGGGAAGGTGAGCATTCCAGACACCTATGGAATTGTGCATATCTCTATTTTATTTTATTATTTCAGTTTAGTTTATTTATTTATTTTGAGAGAGACAGAGAGAGAGAGAGAGAGAGAGAGAGAGCGCATGAGCAGGGGGGAGGGACAGAGAGAAAGGGAGAGAGAGAATCTCAAGCAGGCTATGTGCTGAAGCATGGAGTCCAACGAGGGGTTCGATCTCACAAACTGTGAGATCATGACCTGAGCTGAAATCAAGAGTTGGATGCTTAACCAACTGAGCCACCCAGGTGCCCCTCTCTTTTCTCTTTTACATCTTGAATTACATGAGGGTAAGGATTACAGTTTATTTGTCTGCCTGTCACCAGTAATTAGCAGCTTCCTGGGCCCTTTTAATTAGGGAGTTTTCACTCATTACATTAACATAGAGACAGATAAAACAAAGAATGAAATAAAGTGGTAACTTGATAGGTTTTGTTATTCTCTTTGCAGTTGCTTATTAGATATTTTCATTGCTTACAGAACAGCTTGTATTTTGGAGGCATAAAGATGAGACCTGTTAAAATTAAAAACCGAATTTCTTTAAGGGGTCATAAACACAAACATGCTCTTCAGAAAATGATTCATTGTCAAAACAGCAATTGTGATTAATGGGAAATGGAGGAAAATTTGAAAAGGTTTATGGAGTCTAGGACATATATTTACAATCATGGTAAAGGTGAAAGATAATGATTAAATCGTTGGGGATTAAAATTATCTGCCGTAAATTCTCCACATCAAATGTCAGACATCATTTTATCATTACTAATGCTGTTGTTACCTTTATTGAATAGAGATTCATGTTTGTAGTTGGCCATATAGTTATAAGCAAATTATTGTACGAATTTGCAAGAGAGTCATTATTTGGCAAGAATTTATCCCAGACAGTTTATTGGGAATCCCTGAAAGGCATGGAGGGATTGGGCACTGAAGCACATGAAGGTGCAGAGAAAGTAAGCCAGTATGAAAAAGTGCTGGGCAGTAAATCAAAAGCTAAGTAGTGGTCAGGGCAAAGACAGGCTAGGCAGGCAGACAAGGAGTGTTAAGGGCCTTAGGAAGCTCGAGGGAGGAGAGAGATAAAGGATCTGGTCCTCTGATCCACTACCTTGATAATCCTATCACGTGGAGTACTGAAAGGGAGGAAGAAATTTTCTTCTGTCCAGGATTCGTCTAGCTGGACTAAGAATTACATTTATATAAGATGGATTATCAGGAGAAAAGGCCCAACTTTTACACATGTGTACAGAGGCCCAATAATAAAATTGAGACTTAAAGAAATGACCAAAGCAGGCAGTTTTTATACTTTTTAGACAAAGAAACTATAGAGCTGTGAGGAATTGACTGAACAGAGAAAACTTTAGAATTCCTTACTAATTGAAGCTCCCAAGAATTTGGGCTGATGTAGTAGATTAGTAAGAAATAAAAGGGGTTGTGGGGCACCTGGGTGACTCAGTCAGTTGAGTATCCAATTTTAGCTCAGGTCATGATCTCATGGTTTGGGAGTTTGAGCCCCACATCGGGTTCTGTGCTAACAGCTTAGAGCCTGGAGTCTGCTTTGAATTCTGTGTCTCCCTCTTTCTGCCCCTCCCTCACACATGTTCTGTCTCTTTCTCGAAAATAAATAAACATTAAAAAAACTATTTTAATACAAAAAAAAAGAAATAAAAGGGGTTATTTATGCAGCCTTCTGGGCTCTAAATTCCCTATCTCTGGTAATAAAGACACCTCTAACTCCTGGTACAGGGACATAGCCTGGTACTTTCGACATAGCAGATATTTTTTTCTGCTTTCAGGAGGACAGAGTAGTCTCTAAGTGTCTTTGCACAGGCTGTCTGTTAAGTAATTTTTACTTACAATAATCAGTATGCCAAAGTTTTGGCACAACAGTAATGCAGGGTGTTTAGATGAATCTAGGGCCCACTTTAATCCATCTGCTTACCCTTTGCAGTAGAAAGAAGGAGCTAAGAAATGGGTGTTATTGTAAATTGAAAACAGTTTATCAGATGAAGCACAGCAGGCTGGGGACCTCTTCCAACTCTGGATGGTGTCAGCTAGAACCACCCTCTCCAAGTAGGCAAAAAAAAAACAAAAAAAAAAAACAAAAAACCCACATGTAATTGATCGTGGTTTCTCTTTACTCCCACCTTCCGCTCTAGTCATGGCTGCAGACACAGAATAATCTTTGTGCTTTAAATAGCCAGAGCTTGCTACAATCTTGACTAATATTCTTATTTGAATATAATCAAAAAGTGAACATCAGACCATGGTTTTAGGGGTGGAAGAGCTACCTCCAGCTCCCTTCCTGATGCAGAAAGTTGCTGGAGGAAGTTTAGTCTCCAAGATAATACCATGCCAAGGCTCTGCAGAACTGTGCCAGCTCCAATCCGGAAGTCATCATGGAATGTGTACTTACGCACTGCTGTGCAGGGATTCATGGGACCTAACAAATGGTCACACTGAAAAGGGAAACAGATTCCTAGGCCAACATTTAAACTGGGGTGATAAAATGTAGTCAGCTCCATAACAGGCACTATAGGCATGGGCCTCAGCTGTGATCTACTCAGTACTGGAATTTCGACAAGCTTATGTGGTTTTGTTTCAGTTAATCTAACAGAATTCTAACTTTTAAGGGACCACAAAGCATTCTTTAGAAATGTTATCCTTTTGGGGTGCCTGGGTGGCTCAGTCAGTTAAGTGTCCCACTTTGTCTCAGGTTATGATCTCACGGTTCGTGAGTTTGAGTCCCATGTCAGGCTCTGTGCTGACAGCTCAGACCCTGGAGCCTGCTTTGGATTCTGTATCTCCCTCTCTCTCTGCCCCACTCCTGCTTGCATTCTGTCTCTCTCTCTCTGTTTCAAAAATAAATAAACATTCAAAAAAAAGTTATCCTTTTCTTTCCTTATACATAGGAGAAAAAAATCGGTAAATAATTATGGAGCATGTTTCAGAAACATAAAGTATTTCTATTTTGAAAACAAATTATGTTTGTGTTTTTAGAGGCTATACATTTCTCTGATCTCATTGCATACATGCAATGTTGCATTTGCTTAAGAAAAATACAGTCATCACAATTGCCTTTTTACACATATTACACATTTTATCTGTGCACATCCAGCTATGGGGCCTTGAAAAATATCAAATATCTGCAGTTACTACCTTCAAGACTTAGTTTGAATTCATACTGCTTTTGAACTTTAAAGACCTCAAGCAATCTGCTTTTTCTGGCAATTGCAAAATTCTATGATTTTAGGTAGCATCATCATAAGTCTGAAACATTGGCAGCCTACGGTGCATTTTAGTGACTCGAGTAAATGAAAATAAAATTACAGATTATGATGGATGGAAACATTTGAGTCGATTACTGGGATTTTTAGCTGCTGCTGTTTTTATCAAGACATCTGGATAGTTCCACAATTCCAGATGTTTAGAAGTCTGTTGCTGGGTTGTGGAAAGATTACTTGTGTAAAAGTTTTTCCTAGGTATTTAGAATTTGGTTGTTTTTGTTTATTTGTTGGTTGGTTTTTTTTTTAGAATGTTAATTTTATTTCATTTAAATTTTTATTTTTATTTTTGAGGGGGGCGGTGCAGAGAGAGGGAGACATAGGATCCAAAGCAGGCTCTCATGAAGCATGAGATGGTGACCTGCGCTGAAGTCTGATGCTTAACCGACTGGGCCACTCAGGCGCCCCGGTATTTAGAATTTGTGTAGAAATGAGCTTCATTGTTTAAAAGTTGAGATAAGAATGGAAATGTTTCGAATTTTGCATGGGCTCTAAAACAGCTATGTATCTACTTATTGTTGGAATTTAGAAAATATCTCTCTTGAATTAGAAACTAAGAATGTAGGCAAATGAAGAGAAACTTGCCTCAGGTCTCGAGAGCTCATTTGTTCAAAACTATTTATTGAGCATCTATTGTGTGGCAGGTGATGTTCCTGGGATACATCTGAACAAATGTCAGTGCCTTCTCACAGCTTACAGTCTAAGCAGGAGACACAGACAATAAACAAACAAAATAAATGTTGTACTGATTTAATTTAATTTAATTGAAGTATAATTGATATATAACAATATATTAGTTTCAGGTGTACAACATGAGGACTGAACATTTGTATACATTACAAAATGATCACCACAGTCAGTCTAGTTACCATACCTCACCAAAGTTACAGCTTTTTTCTTGTGATGAGAACTTTTGAGATTTACTTTCTTATCTTCAAGTTTGCAATACATTATTGCCTGTAGTCACTGTGCTGTACCATTGCATTCCCATGACTTCTTTTAGAGCTGAAGTTTGTACCTCTTGAATCTCTTTACCCTTTTATCCCACCCTGTTCTCTGTATCTTTGAATTTTGTTTGTTCAAGTATTTTGTTTATTAGATTCCACAGATAAGTAAAGTCATATGGTATCTGTCTTTGTCTGACTCATTTCATTTAGTGTAATACCCTCAAGGTCCATCCATGTTGTCACAAATGGCAAGATTTCATTTTTTTAAATAACAATTAGTATGCCATTTAAGTAGGTTGCTTTTTAAATTTTTGTTGATGGTTTCCTTCACTGTGCAGAAGCCTTTAATTTGATGTAGTCCTATTTGTTTATTTTAGCTTTTGTTGCCATTGCCTTGGTGTCAGATCCAAAAAACAAAACTGGATACAACCCAAAAAAGCCAAAATGTTGCTAAGACCTATGTCAAGGAGCTTACCACCTATGTTTTCTTTCAGGAGTTTTATAGTTTCAGGTCTTTAATCCATTTTGAGTTCATTTTAGCATATGGTATAAGAAAGTGGTTCGATTTCATTCTTTTGCAAGTGGCTGTCTAGTTTTCCCAAGACCATTTATTGAAGAGGCTGTCCTTCCTCATTGTATATTCTTGGTTCCATTGTAATAAATTAATTGACAGTATATGTATGAGTTGACTTTTGGGCTCTCCATGCCATTCAATTGATCCGTGTGTTTTGTTTCTATCCCAATACCATCCTGTTATGATTCTTAGAGCTTTGTAATATACTTTGAAATCAGGGAAGGGGATGCCTCCATTTTTGTTCTTTTTGAAGATGGCTTTGACATCTTCAGGATCTCTTTTGGTTCCATACAAATTTTAGAATTGGTTGTTCTTTCTTTCTTTTAAGTTCATTTATTTATTTTGAGGCAGGGGACAGAGAGCGAATCCCAAGCAGGCTCCACACCATTGGTACAGAGCCAGATGAGGGACTCAGACTCACAAACCATGAGCACACGACCTGAGCTGAAATCAAGAGTCAGATGTTTAACAACTGAGCCACCCAGGCACCCCGATTGTTCTGTGAGAAATACCATTGTAATTTTGATAGGAATTGCATTGAATCTATAGATTATTTGGGATAGAATGGACATTTTAACTATTAATTTGCTTAATCCACAAACACAGAATAACTTTCCATCTATTTGTGTCTTTTTCAGTTTCTTTCATCAGTGCTTTATAGTTTTCAGTGAACAAGTCTTTCACTTCCTTGGTTAAGCTTACTACTATTTTATTTTTTGATGCAATTGTAAATGGGATTGTTTTCTTAGTTTTTCTGATAGTTTGGTGTTGCTATATAAAAATATAACAGATTTTTGTGTATTAACTTGTTTATTCTAACAGTTTTTGGGAAGCTGTCAGGGTTTTATGTATATGAAATCATGTTTCCAAATAGTGACAGTTTTACTTCTTCCTTTCCAATTTGGATGTCTTACTTCTTTTTCCTGCCTAATTCCTCTGGCTAGGACTTCCAATACCATGTTCAATAAAACTGGCAAGATTGGGCATATGTGTCTTGTACCTGATCTAAAGAAAAACTTTTTTAACTTTTCTGCATTGAGTATGATGTTACTTCTGGGCTTGTCATATACAGCCTTTATTCTATTGAGATACGTTCCATCTATACCCACTTTGTTGATAGTTTTTATCATAAATAGATGTTGAATTTTGTTAATAAGCCTTTTCTCTATTAAGATTATCACGGTGACTTTAGCTTTCATTTTGTTATGTGCTATATCGCATTATCACATTGATTGTTTTGCAGGTGTTGAACCATCCTTGCATCCCTGGATAAATCCCACTTGATTATGATGTATGATCCTTTTAATGTATTGTTGAATTCAGTTTGCTATCATTTTTGTTGGGGATTTTTGCGTCTCTGTTCATCAGGGATATTAGCCAATTGTGTGTGTGTGTGTGTGTGTGTGTGTGTGTGTGTGTGTGTATTGTCATTGTCTGGTTTTGGTGTCAGGGTTATGCTGGCTTCATAATGAGTTTGGGAATGTTTTCTCTTTGGCTTATGACTTTATTCTCTTATGACTTTCTATAGTATTATGCTTAGATTTCCTTTTTTATTATCTTTTGTATGTCTGCTGTAGGTTTTGGCCTTGTGGTTGCCATGATGCTCACATATAACAGTCCATTTTAAATTGATAAGAAGTTAGGTTTGTGAATGCATTCTAAAACCACATTTTTAGTCCTTGCCCCCCATGTTTATATTTCTAATGTCCCATTTTACATCTTTTTATTTTGTGTATCCCTTATCATTATTTTCACTACTTTTACCTTTTAAATTCATACTAGCCTTATAAATGATTAATCCACTACCTTTACCATATATTTACTCATACTGGTGAGGTTTTTATTCTTTTCTTCTTACTAATTAATGTACTTTCTTTTCAGCTTAAAGTTCCTTTAACATTTTTAGTACGGCCAATTTAGTGGTGGTGAACTCTTAGCTTTTGTTTGTCTGAAAGCTCTTTATCTCTCCTTAAATCCTGAATAGAGTTTTCTTGGTTGGAAGTTTTTTTCCTTTCAGCAGTTTGAATATATGATGCCACTCCCTTCTAACCTGTAAACTGTCTGCTGAGAAATCTGCTAATAGTCTTATGGGTGTTCCTGTATATATATCAAGTTATGTTTTCTCTTGCTGCTTTTAAGATTCTTTAACTTTTGACATTTTAATTATAATGTGTCTTTGTGTGGGTCTCTTTGGGCTTGTTTTTTTTTTTTTTGGCAGGGGGAAATTCTTTGTGCTTTCTAGATCCAGATGTCTATTTTCTTCCCCAGGTTAGGGAAGTTTTCAGTCATTATTTCTTCAGGAAAGTTTTCTGACCCTTTCTCTCTCCTCTGGAACATCTATAATGAGAATGTTAATCTGCTTGTTGTTCCATAAGTTTCTTGAGCTATCTTCAATTTTTAAAGTTTTTCTTTTTGCTGCTCTGTTTGGGTGAGGTTTCATTGCTCTGTCTTCCAGATCACTGATTCTTTCTTCTGTTTCATCTACTTTGCTGTTGAACGTCTCTAGTGTATTTTTCAGTTCTGTGATTGTTATTTGTTATTCTTCAGATCTGTGACTTCTGTTTGCTACTTATATTTTGAACTCTTTTTTAAAGTTCTAATGTGTTTATCTATGGCCATTACTTTGAACTCTTTATCAGGTAAATCACTTCTCTCTTTTTTATTAAGTGGTTTTAGGGGGGGAGGGGCATATCTTGTACTTTCATTTGGAACATATTCCTTTGTCTTCCCATTTTGCTTGACTCTTTTCATTTCTGTGTATTAGGTGAAACACCTATCTCTCTCAGTCTTGGATGAGTGGCCTGTATAGATGATGAACTTTATTGGTAACCTTACCCTTTGTTATTTCTCAAAATTTTGTGATTGCCTAAGCAATGTGATTTATTCCTGATAGGCTACAGTTGTTGAGGGAGTCGCTAGCCTTTTGAGTCTTACAGAACGTGGGATCTCAGTCAGCCCCAGTTTCAAGCTAATTGAAAACTTACCCCTCAGGCAGCAGCTTTTAAGATATGCAAATATATACAGTCCTGCGGGACCATAATCCTAAACCCTGCTGGCCTCCAGACCAAGCAATGTGGTCATTTCTGGGAGGAACAGGTGCGCTATGGCAAGGCCAAGGGAGGACAAAAAGGTAATGTTCCCTGGCCTACATTCCCTGAGAGGATGGCATGTCCTTTAGGTATGTAGTACCCATCCAACTGAAGTTCCAGGACAAGTAAATAATCCTTTTTCACACAAGGTTGTGTTTTGGACTGCTATCTCTGCAGTGTTCTAGAGGTAGTAGCCCACCAAGAACTGTCACTCCAATGTTTCAGACCTGCTAGGACCAGAAACACAATCATCTCTGGCACCAGAGCCAGGTGCTCAAGGGGCATCCCTGTGTGGGGTGTACCTACCTGTTCTAAGCAGGCTTGAGGGGAGTACAAAAATGGCACCCACCAGTGCATCTGTCCCTAGAGAGAGTCCTAACAACCCTTTGGCAGATACTCTAAGATTACCAAGTGAATCTCATTCATATATGGTCTAGGTGCTTTTCAAACTGCTGCTTTTGTGCTGGGTCCCAGGGTGAGTGAGTCTGCAGGCAAGCCCTTTAAGAGTGGAATCTCCATTTCCTATAGCCCTATGTTCTTCTGGATGTAAGCCCTGTTGTTTTTCAAAGCCACTTACTTTGAAAGCTCCTCATCTCTCTGGTGTAGGTCCCCAGGATTAAAGTGCCTGATGTGAGGCACATCATGTTGCTCCACAAGGAGAAACTCCGTATTTGTGACATCCTTCCCAGTTGTGAGTTGCCACGACAGGGGAAGGGTGTTTGGTGAGACCCATCTCTGCTTCTCCTACCTGTATTGATGTGGCCTAATTATCCGTTACTGTAGAGGAGATGTTCAGCTAGTTTTAAGGTCTTTTTCAGGGGGAGTTATTTCACAGTTGGCTGTAAATTTGTTGTGTGGGAGATGAGTTCAGGTCTTCCTATGCTGACATCTTAAACTGCCTTCCTCAGTAATGTGGGCTTTTAGAAGGTGGTAAGTGCTATGGGGGATAAAAAACTGTACAGCTAATAAGAGTAGAAGTTACACTAAAGAGAATGGTCAGTATAGTACATATTGACAAAAAAATTTGAGCCAAGATATGAAGAAGACAAAGCAGTTAACCAGCAATTATCATGGCGGGGAAAGCATTGCAGCAGAGAGTAGCTAGACCAAAGGTGTACTTGGCCTGTTTGAAGAACAGCAAGGAACCAGTATGACTGTCATAGAATGAGCAAGGGGGCAATACTAGCAATGAGGTCAGTGGTAAAGGGACTGAGACCAGATCATGTAGTGCTTGTCAGCCCTTTTAAGGAGATGCATTTTTATCCTGTGTGAGATATAGAGCCATTGGAGAATTTTTAGCATAGGAGTGATATGATCTGATTTGGTTTTTAAAAGGGATCTCTCGCTGGTCCTGTTTGAAAGTATGACTATACTGGGGAAAAGGGTAGGAGTAGGGAGACCAGGTTGGAGGGTCTTGGTCTCATCCAGTTGAAGTTTATGGTAAGTTAGGCCAGAATAGTAGCCTTGGAATGGTGATGGTAGATGGTGGAGTTGGCAGAATTTCTTGATGGATAAGATGTTGAACAAGAGAGAAAAAGAGGACTTGAGAATGCTTCCAAGCTTTTTGGCCTAAGCAAAGGTGAAACTGCCATTAGCTGATGTGGAGAAGACTGTGAAGACAGTGGTTTGGGGTGAGTGTTGAGAGGTGAGGATGTCAGATTTGGGTATGTGGAGTGTGAGCTAGCTCTTAGACACACTAGAGATGTGAAGTAGGCAACTTGAATGTATTAATATTTCTTCACCTTTTCTTCGTTAAGCAAGTGATAAACTTTTTAAATTAAAAGCTTTTAAAATTATTTTTAAAAACACATACAATTTACCACCTTAACCATTGTAAGCATATAGTTCGTTGGCATTAAGTGCAGTGATACCATGGCCACCTTCCAGCCACAGAAGTCTTCATCTTATAATGAAACACTGTACTCATTAAATAGTAACTTTCCAGGGCACCTTTGTGGCTTAGTAGGTTAAGCGTCTGACTTCGGCTTAGGTCATGATTTCGCGGTTTGTAAGTTTGAGCCCTGCATCAGGCTCTGTACTGACAGCTCAGAGCCTGGAGCCTGCTTCGGATTCTTTGTCTCCCTCTCCATCTCTGCCCCTCCCTGCTTGTACTCTGTCTCTCCCTGCCTCTCAAAAATAAATACTTTTTAAAAATTTAAATAGTAACTTCCATTCTCCCATCTCCTCAACCCCTGGCAACCACCACACTACTTTCTGTCTGATTTTGACTATGTAACTCAGATATGTGGAACCAGACAATATTTGTGTTTTTTAAACTAATTTATTTCACTTAGCATAATAGCTTCAAGATATCTATGTTGTGGCATGTATCAGGATTTCCTTCCTTTTTAAGAGTGAATAATACTCCATTGCATGTATATTTGTCCATCTGTCAATGAGTTGCTTCCATACTTTAGCTATTTGAATAATGTTGCTGTGAACGTAGGTGTGGAAACATAAAGGATATGTTTTTAAACAATCTTTAATACACATATTTGGTAACTTTCATAGATTTTATCTTTTATGTAAGTAATTTATAAGCACAGTTTCATTATAAAACGTTTAAATGATTCAATTGTACAGACAGCAAAACATGAAAGTTCCTATTCATCCTCTCTTCCTACTCTCATTTCCCGAAATTGTTTGCCATGTTACTGACATCCCTCTCTAATGCATTTAGGCACATTTGTGTGTGTGTGTGTGTGTGTGTGTGTGTGTGTGTGTGTGTGTGTGTGTGTGTTTAAGTTTATTTATTTTGGGGGCACCTGGATGGCTCAGTTGGTTAAGCTTCTGACTTCAGCTTGGGTCATGAACTCGCAGTTCACGAGTTCAAGGCCCTCATTGGGCTCTGCACTGGTGGTGTGGAGCCTGCTTGGAATTCTCTCTCTCCCTTTCCACCCCTCTCTCTGCCCCTTCTCCACTTGCGTTCTCTCTCTTTCTCTCAAAATAAAATTAGAGAGAGAGAGAGAGAGAGAGAGAGAGAGAATATGAGTGGGGGAGGGGCAGAGAGACAGGGAGAGAGAGAATCCCAAGCAGCTCTGTGCTGTCAGTGCAGAGCCTGATGTGGGGCTCAGACTCATGAACTTAGGGGATCATGACCTGAACTGAAACTGAGAGTCAGATGCTTAACCGACTGAACACCTAGGTGCCCCTGTATCTTCATTTTTAATGGGGATCCTACTATACATATTTTTCTATAATATTTGTCTTTTATTTAATAATAAATACTAATTAGAGATCTTCCCAGTCTTATTTTTCTGTTTTTAACAACTATGTATATTTTCCATAATGTTGGGTTGACTATTCATGTACATATACTTTTACACATTCAGGACTATTTCCGTACATTAAATTCCTAGAGGTAGAATTCCTAGGTCCAAGGAAATTTCTGAAACTGTTGATCATATTTTCTTTTCTAAGATCCTTTGTGGTTTGCTTATCATTTTTCTGGAGAGTTTATTATGGAGCTCCAGAAGTTTGGGAAACAAATAGTTTTCTAAAATAAATTTCCTAACAGTGAATTTGTTCCCCTTGGCAAAAGAGTTGTAAGCCATGAGTTTTATTTAAATAAATAAATAAATAACAAAAAACTAGCTGATCTCTTAAACTAGGCATTTTAGGTAACACATGAGAGATAATGACTCTTCCTCAAACTAATGGGACAAATGGGGAGTTTTTGAAAGGATAATAGGAAAACACTGTTGAAAAATGTCTTATGGGGTGCTTGGGTGGCTCAGTTGGTTAAGCATCTGACTCTTGATTTTGGCTCAGGTCATGATCTCTCATTTCATGAGTCTGAGCCCTATGTCAGGCTCTGTGCTGACAGAACTCGGAGCCTGCTTGGAATTCTCTCTCTCTCTCTGCCCCTCCCCTGCTCACACTCACGAGCTCTCTGTGTCTCTCTGTATCTCGCTCTCTCTCTGTTTCTCTCAAAATAAATCTTAAAAAAAAGTCTTATAATATTTTCCAGTGGAGAAACCTGGCAGACACCACCTTTCCCAGGGACCAAAGTTAGTATCAAATGTGATAGTCACATTGATAACATGCAGTGATGTAATACTGTTTACAGATGGGCACATTGCCTCTGTGATGTCCTGCCCTCAAACCCATAAACCCAATGTAATCATGAGACAACATTAGAGAAATTCAGTTTGAGGGGCATTGTACAAAACACTTGACTGTTACTCTTCAAAAGTGCTAATGCCCTACAAAACCAGCAAAGACTGAGTAACTCAGGTTGGGGTGCAGTAAGGAAACAATGAAAACTAAATGCAGTGTGATATTTTGGATCAGATCCTGTAACAGAAAGGGTTTTAGTGGAAAAATTTGTCTTTATAAGACTTGTTTTTATAAGTGTGTTGTAATAGATGCTAACTTTAGGAACCTGAGTGTAGCTCCCTGTAAATCTAGGAATATTTCAAATTAAGTTTTTTTTAAGGTATCTCTTTACTCTGTATAGCGTACTCCTAAAAAATTTGTCTTCCCTGTAAAACTGCTTCTGTCCTCTTAAATCCAAGAGATCCTCTTGTCTCAAGGGGTGAAGTCCATCGACCTTTTACGGACTAGAGATGTGGTGCAGTTGGAAGAGATGTTATGAATGGTTGAGGCTGTGTAGACATGGCCATATCAAGGTCATAACAATGTTGCCTGGGGGCATGGGTGGTACTATGGCAAGAGATCAGGCATGAAGAATCAGAGAACTGAGTGGACTTTGCTTTGGAATGGATAGCCAAAGAGTAAGATGTGAAAAAGCCACTCAAGAATGATTTGGCAAAGTATAACAGCTTAGAACAAAATTTTGCAAATAGGAGACAAAGTCACCCTAACTAGTCATTATCTGCCACTCACAAATATGATACAAAAGAAGACAGATAAACTTAAGCTGTAGTGGCAACCTCTCCAGTTGGAACAGGGAGCCTTATGCAAAGATGAGGCTGGATTGAGAATATCTGAAGACTTTTGCAGTTAGCCTATGTCTAGACATTCCTTACAGAAGATATGACCCAGCAAGCGTAAATTAGTAACCCAAAGAGGAATGCAAAATGGGTAGGACCAGTGGTTGAAACTGGATTACCAATACTCAGGAGGAGACATTATTTAAATAGGACACTTTCCCCCACACTAACATAACGTAAACTAGTTGTATTTGTGCCCAAGATTAACTGTTTAATCACCTTCTTGGTAAATTGGAATCTAAAAGTTAATATAAAATTTCTTGAATGGGTGGACCACCTGGTTACAATTTTGGTTTCAGTTCTGTATTGTGTAATTGGCACCCAAATAAGAACTGTCTCCAAATGTGAGTAGGCTGAGTGCGTCATAGACACTCAAAAGTCTTCTTTTGTATTGCTATTCCAAAGTGTCAGAAGATGAGCATTTAATAAAATGGTCCTTTTTTATGGCACATTTTCTTTACCATGATGTGTCTGACTTAGAGCAGTGGTCAGCAAACTTTTCCTGTAAGGGGCCAGACTGTAAATATTTTTGGCTTTGCAGCCACAACTAGTCTCTGTTGCCTATTTGTCATTGCCCTTTTTCCCCCCCTTAACCCTTTAAAAATGTGTTTTCTGTGTCTTTAACCATATTTTCATACTTTGTGATAGTGGCTGAAGTTTGTAGACTGGTATTAAGCAATGATCTAAAATCAAGTTTCTGGCTGTAGATTTTTTGCCACTGGCAAAAAAAAATGTTATAAACATGACTTTAATGGATTTATAAGAAAATAGAATATGTTGCTGATCTCTTACTGCAGGCATTTTGGCACATTCGTGGGAAATCTTCTCTAATAAATATGACACCTGCATAAAACACATCATGCCCTGAAAGTTTGCTCTCAGGAAATTGCCTAGTTTTTAATTTCAAGTTATTATTTATTCAAGACATTTTTTTGTTTCTAAATAGGCTAATTCTTTTTTTTTTTTTAATATATATATTTTTTTTAACGTTTATTTATTTTTCAGACAGAGAGAGACACAGCATGAACGGGGGAGGGGCAGAGAGAGAGGGAAACACAGAATCGGAAGCAGGCTCCAGGCTCTGAGCCATCAGCCCAGAGCCTGACGCGGGGCTCGAACCCGCGGACCACGAGATCGTGACCTGAGCCGAAGTCGGACGCTGAACCGACTGAGCCACCCAGGCGCCCCTAAATAGGCTAATTCTTAAAGTGGTGTCATCTTTTAATGTGTAACAGTGTTGATCTATTTTTCAAAGATTCAGTATCCTCCCGTTTTCTCATTTAACCCATTAACTGCCTTCTTTTTATAGATTTGTTGCTATAGATCACATTCTTTCAGTGCCTCATTTTACAATTGCATTATAGTTTCTGCCTCTGATTTGGAGCTAAGCTCTGGCTTTTCACTCTTTTGTCTCAAGGCCACACTTCCAGACCCCAGAAGGTGGCCTTTAGAACCACCAAACCATCCTTGAGATCACTGTGGAACCAACATCCCAATGCTCCTAAAAGACTAAGTGGTTGGATGTCATGCTACAGATTTAGAGATAGACTTTGCCTACTTCACCCAGTTCTTCTAAAAAAGTAGATAGGCTCACACATTTAAAGATTCAACCTTTTATTTCTTCTGTTTACAATTGCAGTAATATGCTGTCAAATAATCTCTAGATCTTGCATTCAAAGCCTTCTGTTTGGCTAAAGAATGTTTAATCCAGCCAGCAGCTCATTTTAGCAGAAGGGTGTCTGATGAAAACCCACTTAATTTGTTTCAGCACTGGGTCTCTAAAACTTCTTGACAATACTTAAAACTGTTAATATCTTCTAAAACTTATTTTACCAAGATAAATTTCAAGGAGAATGCAGAAAATAAAGCAGTAGTATGTGCAGATTTTAATCAATACTGTTTAATAATCAATTGAAATAAAAGGGAATTTTTTTACTCAGTAAAAAGTTGATTGGGTTTTATTAGCTTTTCTTGTTTTGAATAATTAAGGCTTTTTATCTCTCCTAGTTTTGTTTTTAGTTATTTGGATTCTGTAAAAATGAAACTCTGTTTTTAAACCAATGATAGTTTCTTAAATGGATCATGATCTCCCTGGTAGAAATTGTATTTTCTCCTAAGCAGGGTCTAGTCTATTGTTAATATCACTATGTCAACTAGAAGAAAGGAAAGTTTGAGTAGTATAAAGAGAAAGCACTGGCACACGATTTCTTAAAAAGTCTCTGAAACTTAACAATTAACTTCTTAAATCAGGACTCAAAGTTTATCTATTTTTCTACATCTTGGTCTCATGATGCCTTTCAGTATCGACATTTTAGAGTTTTGAGCTATAAATATGACAGTATAATCGGTATAATCCTTTTGTTGAAAACATGGGTATTAGCTTACAGATGTAGATCTGGACTCTGGTAAACTAGTGAGTGAGGGAAGGGTATATGTATTTTTTCTTTATTCATCGAGCCGTTCTTCTAGAGTCGTTAGGTCAGCTGTCATGTTGGTGCTTTCCTGCTTTGTTCTTTAGAGTCACTCAATGACTGGTGACTGGCTGCTGGAAAGGAAAGCTTTCAGCAGATTAATGCTGGGGCCCTCCTGTCTTCTCCTTCACCAGTAGCAGCTGCATTCTGCCCTTTCTGTGGCCCTGAAAGGAAGGGAGGGAGGAAGAGAGGGAGTGTGTGTGTGGTGGGGGAGGAAGGGGCTCGATCTCTGTCAGCGTGCATTACCGAGGTTTCTCAACACATGGAATGAGATCTTTCCCAAGAAATTCTGTCAAGGCCAGTACACATGGGAAAAATATTTCTATGCTTAGTCTTGTAACTGTGATTGTTTTTGTTTTACGGGATAAAAAGGAATTTAGGTCATGTGACATAGCTGTGCTCCACCTCTGTATTTACCTGTCCTTTCTTTTTCAACTCTCCCAGGCATCAGTACCTGTCCAAAGATCACTCTAGTTCCACCTTGTGTGAAAAGCAGCACAACCCCACGGGTTGATCAGAATGTATCTGATGAAGAGGCTCAGGGAATAAATGGAAAAACGCCAGCAAAACACTCAGCTGCAAGTCCAAAGCCACAAGGTATGCTGGTGGGTTGTTTTTTCTTTTTCTTTTCCTTTTTTAATTAGATTGGGTGTTTTGTTCATTGGTGAAGGCTATCCAGAAGAATGATAATGACTAAGAAAGAGTTTTAAGCTTTCAATGGGAGGAATTGGGTGCATTTATTTTTTTCAGGGGAAAAAAAATCAGTCTCAGGCAGAGTTGGGTATTTGTTCTGCTCCTAAAACACCTTATACATTTTTTCTCTTAGGGTTCTTTTCGCATTGCTGGAATTACTGTCCCCTTACAGGGACACTTCATGTATTATGCTTGACCTCGTACAGGGCCTAACTTACTATTTGCATAATAAATATGTGACAAATGAATGAGTGCTGTCAGAAAGTCAGTATGCCTTGCTAGATTTCAGAGGATCTGTGAAACAGATCATTGTAAAACCGTGCTTAACATACTTAGTAAATGTGATTTTCTACTGTTCAGGAACTGGGGCTTGAAAAGGCTTCACAGAAATTGAAATAAATGGCTCATCCATTCAGGAATTGAGCAGCCAACAAGGGGAGGAAACAATTATAATGGTGGAAATCTTTGAATATTTTGTTCAGGAACCATTTCCTTTTAGCAATAAATTTCTGGTGAACCAGGTATTAACTGTGAGAAGCACAAAATTACAGTTTTGATGGTACACAGTAAGGCCTTTGGAAACGTTAACACAAAGCTAAGCTCTACTATGATTTAATGTGTAGTTTCTGCCGAATAAATTTTTATTTATACCAAATGCTGAGCATTTTGATTTATGTTGTATTAACTTTGGTCTCTTTCCTGTTCTTGCAAGGAAAAAAGTTATAGAGAACCTATCATAAAAGAGTGACTGTTACTCTTTAAAGTTCTTATGTTTTTAGGATTTCTGAAAGAGACCTTTAAAAGGAGCTTATCTTCCAGATTATGGGACGTTTTCCTTTTTGTTCTCACTGGTAGCTGTATTTGTAGTCGTATCAAGTATGACTGTCAAGTAAGGTCAAATAATTGGTGCTTCAGATGAATGGTCCATTCATGAGTTTATAGCCTTTTATTTTGGCCATATTTCTCCCTATATAATTCATATGAATATGAACATAGACATTTTTTTGAGCATGATTTAAGCTATTTTATTTACAAAATACAAGGTTCCCTCTTGCTCATTAGACCTCAGCTGACAAAGATCAAATGAGGTAAGACTATAAAAAATGAATGCAATTCAGTTTTATGTAATTGCCCAGATCACAAACAGGAATTTCATTATTTAATAAAGTCTTTTTTGGGAAGATGCATTACTTCATTGTTTTTCATAGTTCATTGAGATAAATTACACAAGTGTCCTTCCTGAGCTATGTGCCAAAATAATCATATTCTTTAGAGAGACAACACTTGAGCTTGCTTTTGCTGTTTGTAGCTTAATGAAAGTTTAATAGAAGTCAGTATTTTGATATTTAAATACATATTTACTTCCTGTTTTGAATATGGGTTAATATAATTTTATATAACTATAGGGACTATTTTCAGATTTTAAATAAATGACTTTAGAGAGCATTATACTTTTTAAAAGTACTCTCACTCATTGTTTGGCCCTTCCCTAGTTCCCCAGCTAAAATTTTAACCCCACCCTAACCCTTGATATTTTGTGTTTCCTCAAACGTATGTTGTGTTTTCACATTCACTGCAGTCTGACCTAGAATATATTTCACTCGTCCATCTTAGTTTTCTTCTGCCTTTGTACTGCCAGTCCCTCCATAGCAGAGCATGCCTTCAGCAACACTTGTTGAATTGGCTCCCAGCTCCATTACCATGTTTCCTCTATTTTGTTTCTGCTGTTCTTTGCTTAAGACTTGGAAGAATGTGTGCCATATAGAGAAAAACATTCAGGAGAGAAGGCTACATCTTGGTATTGTCAGATCAGCTGCCAAAGAGATTGAGGACTACTTATTGACCAAATGAAAGTGTTCTCCACCCTCTAGTGGAGAGAAGCTTACTTTTAATTTCTCCAAACTCTTAAGAATATTTGGATAACTGAAGGGGAGAAAGCAAAGGGATATCATGGGGACTTCCTGCACACATCAAGAGATTATCACACTGATATCTTTATTCCCACTTAATTGCAAATCGTGAATGGTGAGCCTACTGACGCTTTAAGCTCCATTATGTAATTTTAATTTAATTGAAGATGCTTATTTTTTTCTTGAGAGAGAGTGCACACATGAGTGGGGGGAGGGACAGAGGGAGAGGGAGAGAGAATCTTAAGCAGCGAGGCTTAGTCTCAGGACCGATCTCAGGACTTCTCAGCACCGTGAGATCACGACCTGAGCCGAAGTCAAGAGTCAACACTCAACTGACTGAGCCACCCAAGGGCCCTGAAAATTCTTATTTTAGATAAGTGTTCTCAACTGGAGACAATTTTGCAGCCCCACCCCGCACCCCAGCCCACCCACTCCATCCCACCCCACCCCACTGCCCATACTTGGTATTGTCTAGAGAATTTTTTGCTTGACACCATTTGTGGGAGTTTCTAATGGCAGCTAGTGGGCAGAGGCTAGGGATGCTGTTCAGCGTCTTACAATGCACAGGCCAGCCCCCTCAAAACAAAGAATTATCAGCTATGAAATGTCAGTAGTTTGAGAAACTCTGATCTGGATCCTCAAAAGAGCTCATAAATAAATGTGTTTTTTTTTTCCTCATGTGGAGTGCTAATAATATCATAGCTACAATCTATTTTAGTGATATTTATTTTATTTATTTATTTTTAAATTTTTTTAATGTTTATTTTTGAGAGAGAGAGAGAGAGAGAGAGAGAGAGCAGGGGAGGGGCAGAGAGAGAGGGAGACACAGAATCCGAAGCAGGCTCCAGGCTCCGAGCTGCCAGCACAGAGCCCGACACGGGGCTCGAACTCAAAAGCCATGAGATCATGACCTGAGCCGAAGTGGGACGCTCAACTGACTGAGCCACCCAGGCGCCCCAATTTTAGTGATATTTAAAAGGAAGCACAATATTAAATACATTTATTCATGGTGATTATATACTAACGTGTCTGGAACAATATCAGGTTTCTATTTTTGTGTTTACTAGTAAGTAAGTCATGGGGATATAGTGTACAGCTTGGTGATTATAGTTAATAATACTGGATTTTGTATATTTGAAAATTGCTATGAGAAGAGATCTTCAAAGTTCTCATCACGTAAAAAAAAAATGTTAACTGTGTGGTGATGGATGTTAATTAGACCTTGGTGATCCTTTGGCAATATATACAAATATTGGATCATATTATACACCTGAAATGAAAATAATGTTGCATGTCATTATATCAATTAAATACCAACAAGTATTTTTGAAGAATTATGGTTTTTAAAACAATAAAAGTGCTAAATTTTAGATGACATAAGCTTACATTTGAATGTAAGTAAGAGCCTGTAGCTTTTGAAATGGATTCCTTCAATAGTTAGGGCTTATTTTGCCTCAGCCTCAGAAATACCCTAAAGCCTTGGAAAACAATGGTTTATTCACTTCATACCGATCCTACCACTCAAACAAATAAATTACTGAGCAACTTCCAACATAAGTCTTTATTCTTGTTTACCACTTTTAATATTGGCCTATTTCCTGCCATGCTAGACATAACTCAAAATAACTTCCTTGGCAATTAAAGCTAATAGTTCTTTTTCTCTTAGGAGCTTTGATCCACAACATTCTCCATAGTTAATTATTTTGATAGAGCCTACATATTATCACTTATCAATCATTAAACCTTAATGTTTAAAAAGTATCATGAACTTTGAAACATTATTGCCTAAATAATTTAAGTAAATGTAAAGTACTCAAACCTATTCCATTTGCTCTTAAAGTAAAGCATTCTATGTGTAATGTCCCATTTTTAAAGTATAATATGTTATAAATGTATAATGCATTAATAATAGCCAGCTATATAGGACGCCTAGCTGGTTCAGTTGGTAGAACATATGACACTTGATCTCAGGGTCATGAGTTTGAGCCCATTTTTTTTTTTTAATGTTTATTTATTTTTGAAAGACAGAGCACAAATGGGGAAGGAGCATAGAGAGAAGGAGACACAATATCCGAAGCAGGCATCAGGCTCCGAGCTGTCAGCACAGAGCCCGACGCAGGGCTCGAACCCGCAAACCACAAGATCGTGACCTGAGTTGAAGTCAGACACTTAACCAACTGAGCCACCCAGGCGCCCCTCAAGCCCCATGTTAAGCGTAGGGTTTGCTTTAAAAAAAAAAAAAAAGCCAACTATTGTTTTTCATAGTAAGTAAAATAAGAGTAACCAAATCTTCTGGTAATCCCCAAATTTAAACTATTAATTTGGGGGTTTTTTTCATGTTCAGTAATTATTTTGGATGGTTGGATTTTTTTTAATGTTTACTTATTTTTGAGAGACAGAGTGTGAGCATGGGAGGGGCAGAGAGAGGGAGACACAGAATCCAAAGCAGGCTCCAGGCTCCGAGGTGCCAGCACATAGCCCAACACGAGGCTCGAACTCAAAAGCCACGAGATCATGACCTGAGCCGAAGTGGGATGCTCAACCGACTGAGCCACCCAGGCGCCCCTGGATGGTTGGAAATTTTTAAGTAAATTGTTTTATTGTACTTATGGTCTATAAAATTGGCTGTAATAAGCCCATTTTATTTATAGTCAACTAGATAATGTCAAACTTAGCATGTCCATAACTGGACTGCTGATCTTCCCTCCAAAAATTGCTTTACCTGTTTTGTCCCTTGATGAAAATTCCATCCTTCCAGTGGTTCAGGCTGAAGGTCTCCAGAGTCATCCTTGATTCCTCTCTCTTTCTCTCATACCTCACATTTATTCTTCCAGGAAGTCTACTTTTATTTATTTATTTTTTAAGTTTATTTGAGAGAGAGAGAGCATGAACAAGGGAGGGGCAGAGGTAGAGGGAGAGAGAATCCCAAGCAGGCTCCACACTCAGCACAGAGCCCCACACAGGGCTTGACAACTGTGAGAACATGACCTAAGCCAATGTCAAGAGTCCGAAGCTTAACTGCCTGAGCCACCCAATTGTCCCAGGAAGTCTGCTTTTAAAACATACCTGGAAACCAATGTTCCTCACTGCCTTCTTCTAAGTACTCTTGGCTCTTGGCTGAATTTCCACAGTACTCTCCTGACCCTTCTCCCTGCTTCTACCCTGTTTCTCTGCACTGTCAACATTGCAGCCAGAGTGACACAGTTGGACAGAAGTCCTGTCATGTTATTTATCTTCACAGAAGTCTGTGGCAACTTCTCATTTCACTCAAAGTCACTATTCTTACAGTGTTCCCCAAGATTCTACATTATCATGCCCTCCCTCTGACCTCAGTACCTACTCTTGCCTGTTTGCTGCTTTGTCTTCAGTCACATTGGCTTCCATTATCTCTAGCTTGTTCTCTACTTGATGGCATGCTCTTCCCAAGGTAACTCCCCCAACTTCCAGTCTTCTTCAAATCTGCACCCTTCCAAGAGGCCCCCTTTGAATGCCCTACTTAATACTGCAATCTGCACTTCCTACCATATTCCAGATCCCTTTAATCTTGTTCTGAGCCCTCCCCCTTCTTTCTTAGCTCTCACCACCTTCTCATATATGGTTTACTTATTGGACTTTTTTGTTTCATTTCCTTTGCTCATTGATAATATCAAGTGGATAGAACTTAATACGTATTCAGTAATACTGAATTAATTTAAAAAATTTAAAGCTCTGTATAGATATGTAAGAATTGCTGTAGGATATATATTTTGGAAATGTCAAGTTCTTTTTTTTTTTAATTTTTTTTTTTTATTAACGTTTATTTATTTTTGAGACAGAGAGAGACAGACCATGAACAGGGGAGGGGCAGAGAGAGAGGGAGACACAGAATCTGAAACGGGCTCCAGGCTCTGAGCTGTCAGCACAGAGCCCGACGCGGGGCTCGAACTCACGGACTGTGCGATCATGACCTGAGCTGAAATCAGACGCTTAACCGACTGAGCCACCCAGGCGCCCCTGGAAATGTCAAGTTCTTAATGGTTCTGTAAATTTATACTCCCTCCCAGAATGTGTGAGATTTCATATTGTCTGATTCCCTCACTGACATTTGGTATTGTCAGATTTAAATTTTTTTGTTAACTTGACGGTGCTGAAATAGAATCGTATTTTAAATTTAATTTTCATTTCCCTAATTATTAGCGAGGTTGAACACTGTTTTTCTTACTTTACATCCCTTGGGCTACAGCGGGAAGAAGTAGTAAGTTAAGTTTCAGGATTGAACTGGAGGTGCTGATAGAACACCGAGGAGATGTCCAGAAAGCATTTGGAAGTTGGGTAAAAGAAAGATGAGAAATGATGAGAGAGGAGGTGGGGGAGGGAAAGACAGTCATTTTTACATCAGTTACAGATTTTGACCAAAATACACATTATTTCCCCCTAGGACCGTGTTTCTGATGCGTTAGCCATTCATGCATCATCTTGAGATTTTTGTCATATACCTGTAACATTTGTACTCTTTTATTTAAGATGTGCATATTTACTTTATTTTCCATTTGGGTTGTCTCCCTTTGCTGAGATAGATGCCTCCTCTGTGCTTCTAAAACACCCCAATGCCCACCTTTCCCAACATCGCTAAGCTGTTTCCTCACTAGACGATGAACTCCTTGATAACACTAATTTGTTCCTTCGTGTATTCCACAAATTTGCCAAGCACTGTGCATGCGGTTACTGTGAATATATTTGTGATCAAAATAAACTTGTTTCTTACCCTCACAGAACACCAATCTTGTGAAAGAGAAAGCTTTATATCTCTAATATACTTACTGTTTTATTTCTGGTTGGTGCAATACTGTTTGACTACCTAATCATAATAATTTATTATAAACACTTTGGAGAAAAAGTACACTATCCTCTGAAACAGTTTAAGAGATAGGCATAGTTGAGACAGGAAAATGCCTGATATGTATATATCTCCACAGGAAATTTTTCCTTAAAATTGACAAATGTCACACTTATTTAGGTATGTATCATCTTATTTGAGTTTTCTAAGCATCTAAGAGAGTCTGATATGTAATAAGTAAGTCATGTTCACTGAGTAAACTCTGGATGGATGAGTTACAAGAATTTCATAACAATATTTATATAACCATTTTTACCGGGCTATAAAGAACATATTCACTCCCTTTTTTGAATATTCTAATTAGGAATGTTGAAATTATTTCTGATATTAAAACTGCTTTTTTGGTGGGATCTTGTCCTACTTTGCTATTTTGGTATATATTCTACACAGGAAATTTTTCCTTAAAATTGACAAATGTCACACTTACTTAAGTCCCTTCTTTTTCAATGGATACTATATTTAACCATCCCCACTGAGCAGATCTTGGAAAATAATTCCATTTCCATATAAAAGAAGCATATCATTTTTTTAATCGGGATTTTCTTCTTGCCTCAAAAGGGAATGAGGTGAATTAATTATTCTACCTCTAGTTCATTGTGATATGTTTTTCTTCTTCTTCTCTGAAAGAATTGATAACTGGCATAGAAATGATGACATCTGGGCCAGTGAGCATCAGGCAACTGTCAGCTAGCCGAGTTTATAGAAGAAATGAGATGACTAAAAACCAGGATAACCAGCTGGGGGAAAATGGGGCATGTAATTAGGAGACATGATTCTCCTCCCTTCTTCTGGAAGTTAGAAGGGTTTAAAAAAAGAAAAAAGATGATTTTATTTAATTTGTTAGAACCAGTTATAGAAAAATACATACATGTTCTATAATCCTTTGCCCAGAATGTTAATCTAAGAGGCAAAGTATATTGATTTTCAAAACTGAAGTAATTCCTATACTGGTAAAGCACTTACGGCATATTATATTTTCTCATCTACAGAATTCCTCATCTGTTAAGAGAAATTCTGTGGATTTTAGGATTTCAGGAAATGATCTGTTAACTGAGGGAAGGGCTTAGTAGTAAGCAACGAATCTGTTAATACAAGGCAACAATTAACATAGCAGACAATACTAGTAGAACTCCTATCACCCCTTTTGCTGGATGTGTGATGAGGAGCAGTGCTGGAGGAGGAAGGAGCTAGAGTCTGGGTACCAGTCATGGAATCAGATCAGCCTTATTCCTCCAGGCCAATCACTTAACCACTCTGAGCCTTCATAGACATAAGAGGTGAATA
This sequence comes from Panthera tigris, assembly GCF_018350195.1. Classification (NCBI taxonomy): domain Eukaryota; kingdom Metazoa; phylum Chordata; class Mammalia; order Carnivora; family Felidae; genus Panthera; species Panthera tigris. Next base: position 64,144,826 of record NC_056666.1, read on the forward strand.
ACGCTACCTACCTCAAAGGACTGTGATGCAAAAGATTTCCTCTAAGATCAAATGAGATAAGGAGTTTTTGTTAAATGGGAAGATGCTACAGTAATTAGTGTTGTTTGATGTTGTTTTGTTGGCTTTTATGTCTAATTTACTAGCTTTGGATTCTGGTATATTACTTAACACTCTGTTGTTAGAAAATCTGTTTTGTAGCAAGCAGTGTATCCCTGGGAATTAGTTTCAAACTTAGTACTTTCTTTTCTCTGTTTAGATAAATAACTGCTGTGTTATCTCTAATAAGCTTGGGAAGGTCATAGAAATATATAGATCCTTAGATGTTTAATAAGGCCATATTTAAAATGACCTAAAATTAAAAGAACCGCTTGATTCTTGGAGATGGGATTTCCACAGGACACAGCGAATGTCTAAGATAGATGGAAGTCTGTTGATTAAGATTCAATACAGGCTTGACAGACCCCTTTACAGAAGCTTGATAATGCTGAAGATTTTTGCATGAGATATGAAATATGTTTGTTGTGGAACACATCTTAGTGAAATATTCAATTGTTTTCATTTTTTGTCGACAGTGCCTCCAAAGCCATTACATCTGCAGAATCCACCTTCGTCTAATATACACCAAACTCCCAGGCATAAAGCTTTATCTAGTGCAAAACCAAGGATGGAGGAAGTTAAACCTGCCTCTGCTTCTTGTGTCTCAAAAGAAAAACCCAGCAAGGTATCTGATCTCATCAGTCGCTTTGAAGGAGGCAGGTAAGAGCTAGTATACAATGGGAAAAGGACGTGGGGAGAGAAAAGCTGTTTGTTTCATTTTAAGATGATAGAGTAATAGATTCTGTAATTCAAAAGTATTTTATTCTACTAGGTTTGGTAGGCTTTTGGAAAGAGTAAATTTTAAAAATATTTAAACTTGCCCTAATATGAATTACCATTTTCTGTATATGACTGGTGTGTAGCACTCTGTGCCAGAAGCTTTTTTATCATGCTGTGTGCTGTATAGATCAATAGATACACTCTCTCATTTCCTTTGTATCTGCCTGTGTCACTCTGGGTTACTCCATTGCATCCTTCTGTTTGTGGCTAGATGTCTGGGTTGGAAGAGCAGGAGGTTGCCTCTATCTCTTTGTTTCTCACTTTGTATGTTTGTGCATGTAGTTTTTGCCGGCCTGTGCCATCTCTGTGGCCTTCTTTCTGACCCACTTTATTTAACAGGAGTCTTCAGTACCCATTCAGTCCCTAGTCCCCTCTCTTCCCTCCTTTGTAAGGAAGAGATATTGCCAGCAGCAAAATGCATGCTCAGTTTTGCATTTATTAGATACAATTTTGTATTCTTTAGTCCTAAGGTTTCAAAAAAAAGTAGGTGAAAAGTGTATTTCTCACTTAAAGATAAAAATAAACTCATATATGACCTCAGTTGCTTTTTCTTGGAATGCCCATCACTGATGTAAGTAGAAGTTTTTAAAAAAAAAATTTGTCAGAAGGATTTTAATTTTATCTGTCACCAAAAGTCTGTATTTAATTAAGCAACATATATAGCCTCCCTTTCATCCTTGAAGCTAAATGTTTCCATTTATTCTGGTGTAATACTTGGGAATGGTTTCCCACTGGGTGATTTCATGATTTATTTGCAGGATGTATTGTTATTTATATAGTGGATCATAGCTTGGAAATACTTCAAAAATCTTCTGAAAATTGTGACCAAGTGCAAAACTACAATGTCCCTCATTTAAAATGCTGGGGTGCCTGGGTGGTTCACTCGGTTAAGTGTCTGACTTGGGCTCAGGTCATGATCTTGTGGTTCGTGGATTTGAGCCCCATGTCGGGCTCTGTGCTTAACAACTCAGAGCCTGGAGGGTGATTTGGATTCTGTGTCTCCCTCTCTCTCTGCCCCTCCACCAATTTGTGCTCTCACTCTCTCTCTCTCTCTCTCAAAACGAATAAACATTTAAAATAAAATGAGACTATAGTAACAAGTTCTTGACAAGGAGTCCAGAAGCTTGTCTTCATTTTTCATTCCCAATCAATTGTGGGCACTTGAGTCATAAACACTAAAACTTCAACATCTTTCCCTCTGAAGTAGGAATTTTAATACCTTTGCTACCTTAAATTATAGTAATCTTTACTAGAATGATTTAGGAAAGAACAGTTAAATTTTTTTTTTCTCAGGGCAAGTTGATTCAGTAGCACAGAGAATGACCCTTAACGTGTGCAGATTCCCAGGGCCAAATCCAGTGACTGCATAATATCAGGAAATATCAGGAAGGCCTGGAGCCGGGACCCCTGTCTGTAGTGCATACCTGGTCTGGGGGTGGCTTTAGAAAGCCCATGGGGCACCTGGGTGGCTCAGTCGGTTGAGCGTCCAACTTCAGCTCAGGTCATGATCTCGCTCGCGGTCGGTGAGTTCGAACCCCACGTTGGGCTCTGTGCTGACAGCTCGGAGCCTGGAGCCTGCTTTGGATTCTGTGTCTCCCTCTCTCTCTGCCCTCCCCCGCTCATGCTCTGTCTTTCTCTCTCTCAAAAATAAATAAACATTAAATAAAAAGATTAAAAAAAAAAAGAAAAGAAAAGAAAGAAAGCCCTGAGTGGGTCAGTATTAACAGGTTGAGCCTTCTGATTCTCACCATTTTGGTAACCCAACTGTTTGCATTCCTGCCCATACACAAAATGGACGTAGTTTTTCCACCTGTTAATACCAGTTTTCTTTGACTCTTTCAAACCTCACAGATTCAAAGTCATTTTTTGATGCAAAGTTTGAAGGTTGTATCTAAAGAGAGATGTTGTGGCTTAGGACATTTTAAGCAAACTGGCTTTAAGTGTAGATAGAATGTAACGTGAGCATTTTGGCAAATCTGGTGAAGGGGTGTTACTTGTAGCAGAGTCTGCTGCCAGTTTTAAAAAACGATTGTCTGTTCTTAGTGAGGTATTACTAGTAGGAACTGGCCCTAAAAGTGTGTGAATGGGTTAGCATTGCATTGAGTCTACAGGACTTGAATGGAAGTTGTATTTCCTGTTGAGTGATGTCCATGCGCCTACAGTGTGTGCAGCTCTCAGGTTTCACCCCAGTTATTACAACTCAGACTAGCATTTTGTGGAATAGAGATTCATCAGGCCAAGTTACCACAGTAAACTGACAGGAAGAGTGGGATCATAGACCACCAACTATTAGACCACCCTATTAAGACTTTACCTAGGAATCAGAATTTTGCTCTGCAGTAATGCAGGTAACACTATTAAGATGAATGATTTGGAGGATGTCGTTGGAGCATGTAAATTTTATTTACTTATTTATGTATTTATGTATGTATTATTAGGTTTTTTGGTTTTTTGGGGTATAAGACAAACTGGTATTTTTAACCTATGAAAGATTTCAGGATTATAGAAAGAAATAACATCTTCCGTGAAACTGAACACTGGTTTTCCTAAGGCACTTCAAGGCCAACTGTTTTTCCGCACGGTCTGGTGTCCACAAACCAGCAGGAATATATGTATTGGCTCAACCACTGCTTTTACTTACCTCTCCCCACCTTATCCCTATCCCACCTCTACCTGCATATCCCCTGCATGTTACTTATTACAGGAAGTTCTTATCTTTCACGCCTAACTATTCTTTCCAAAAATCCCAAGCAAGTCTAAAGTTTGGTTCAGAGGAACTGCTGAAGATTTTTCTATTGGGTTTCTGGACACTGATGTGGGCAGGAAAAGGAAGACCCTACCATTCAAATGTCCAAAGACTGCTTGAGAAATTGTCTAGGCTAAGGGTATACTCTCCCAGAAGGCAAATATTAATGGTGGAGTATGTGATATTTATTTATATTGACAACGACCAACTTTATATATGTGACATTTTCCCCTGCCAGATTTTTCCTTCCCTTCCTGTGATGCTGAGCTTACCTTGTCTTTTTTTCCTCCCTCATTACCTTATTGCTGTCTGTTGTTCTCTGTTCCATTCTCCAGTCCAGATCAGCAGTGTCCAGGAGGAGTAGAATGAAGGGAGAAGGAAATGCACATCTCAGCACTGTCCGTGAACCGTGTTGCTGTGTCCTCTACCCTGTAACATCAGTCTGCTCTGGGGAAGAGGCCACCTCTGGACTTTATTCCCACATTTTGTATGCAGCCTGATCCCTTGCTTCTCACTCCATCTTTCATGTTCTAGTGTGTTACAATGTGGGGTTAAGACCATGGAATTTAGAGTCAGTCTTTACGGTTTGGACTCTAGCTTTATCATTTCTTAGCCATGTGATGCCACCACGTTATGTAAGTGTCCAAGCTTCAATTTCCCTATTTTGGGGTCCTGTTTTCAATTATTATGAGTAGAAACAAATAATGTAAAGAATACCGTGTACTTTCCAGCACTTAATAAATGTTAGCCACTGGGCGTGCCTGGGTGCCTCAGTTAGTTGGGCGTCCGACTTTGGCTCAGGTCATGATCTCGCTGTCCAGAGTTCTAGCCCCACATCAAGCTCTGTGCTGACAGCTCGGAGCCGAGAGCCTGGAGCCTGCTTCAGATTCTGTGTCTCCCTCTATCTGTCTGCCCTTCCCCCTCTCATGCCCTGTCTCTGTCTCTCTGTCTCTGTCTCTGTCTCTGTCTCTCTCTCTCTCAAAAATAAATAAACATTAAAAAAAACTTTAAAATAAATGTTAGCTGCTGTTATGAATTACTGCCATGATCACCATCACAATCACAGTTACTCATTGCTGATTACTGAGCACTTTCCTATTTCCAGCACTGTGCTAAGCGGTGGGGGTAAAACAGAGAGAACATGATAGGCATGTTCCGCGCCCTCACAGACTACTAGTCTGTACTCATTTTTGTCTCCTTATTAGGTCATAGGAATCTCTCCAAGACTGCAGCCCAGAGATTTATGTTTTTCCTCCCTGGAATCCTAGATTAAAATGTTATGCAAATATTTCTATAGGGACATTGTAATATATTGGTGGTTAGGTTCCATTGTATACTATTAAGAGTTATATATAATATCAAGTAATAACAAGGGCTTTAAGGAAGACTAAAATGAGATGTGTAGTTGGTGGTAGAGTGTGCTATAATAGAATAATCCAGGAGGTGATGTCTGAGCAGAATCCTGAATGAGGGGAAGGAGTCAGCCTTCCCATACCTAAGACATACCAATGTCTTAGGGAAGTTGTCTGGGCAAAGAGAACAACAGCTGCAGAGATCCTTAGATGCACACATTGGCTTGTTGGGAATGTGGGAGTAGCAAGGAGGCAGGAGGGGCAGGAGCACGGCAAGGGAAAAGAATGGAAATGAACAAGGCTGGGGCTAGCAGGGGCTTGTGTGTACACAATCCTGAGCCATTGTCAGAATGCTAGGCTACCTGTAAGTGTACAGGGTGCCCTCAGAGAGTTCGACCTCCGTGGTTGACCTAGAGAGATGGATTCCAAGGGGTGGAGAGTGGAAGCAGAGAGATAAGTTAGGTTATGGCAGAGCAGGTGACAAAGTTTCTGAGAATATGTGTTCCGCTTTCCAAACAAAAGTAACCTTTGGTTTCCAACCTGTTGATAAACTGAGGGGCTGACTATACTTGTTTTTAAAATGTTATGAAAGTAAAATCTTGGAAAAAGATGGCTTTATTAACTATAAATGTTTCTCACATCTCTGTCCTTACAAATGAGCCATACTGATAAACAGCCTAAGGAAATGTTCCAGACCCTGTAGCTAATGCTCAGTCTTATCATCTTTATTGAAATGTTTATTTAAGGGTGTATAGTATCCCAAGAGACTGAGAACTATACCCACCTATTCTAATCCACATTTCTAAAACCGTCAGAGGAAAGTCTTCACTTATACCTCCTTTCAGCTGGAATAAGCTGGTCTGTCTTATAGAACTTTCCCATGCCAGTGTTTTCACCCTTCTTTTGTATTTTATCTTCTAGCACATTATCAAATTACAGTGATTTGAAGAAAGATTCTGCTGTGCACCTGAATGCTCCTAGGACACCAGGAAGGCATAAATTGACAACCACCCCTCAGCAAAAGCTCCTCTCCCAGCATCCACCACAGAAGCAGGGAAATGACACAGATCCAACTCAGGGTGTACAGACTGGTGTGGCTAATGGTGTGATGGCAGCACAAAACCAGATGGAGTGTGAGGAGGATAAAGCGGCCACTCTTAGCCCAGATACTCCTATTCAAACTTCAGAACCCTTGCTTGCTATGAACTTAGTGAATGGAGAAGGAAAGGAGAAAACTACCACAGAACCCGCATCACCCACGGCAAATGACTATGATGGAAACGCGTCGGATAGTAGCTGCAGGACCTCCACTGTCAGCCAAGTGCTCCCCCTAGAAGAAGGAAGGGCAGATGCGGAAGCAAACGTGCAAGAGCGGGAAGATGGAGAAAGCCCTCTGGAACAGGAACAGCTGGACCAGCACCAGGAGATGAAGGTAAAGCGGGAGACTGGCTCAGAAGTAGGAGGAAGCACCACCTGTTCCACTACTGTCTTAAAACTCTACTTAATAGCACTCGTGAAAGCAATGAGTCAGATCACCCACACTACCAGTTAAAAGTTTTAAGCTCTAGCTGCTAATGGATGTTTCCTCTACTCTATGAGAAAATACTTCACTTTTTCTTGTGTAGTTTCTGTTGATCTTTCTCTTGTGATTTCAAGAGTCAGAACGTTCTGAAGACTTTAATGTAGGAAAACCACAAGCTTATTGTTTTTACTTGCATAGGAAGAAAATGTTCTTTGTTGCTCTAGATGTTAGGGACACATCCCTAGTATATTTACGGGATAAGCAAGAAGAAATTGTATACTCTTTGCTTTTCAGACATTTCTAATCTAGACCTGGAAGAGTAACTTGAACCAGCAAATGTTTCAAGTAAGGACAGAAATATGGAGGGGGCGGGGTACCCGGGTGGCTCAGGCAGTTAAGCATCCAATTCTTGATTTTGGCTTGGGTCATGATCTCACAGTTGGAGAGTTCAAGCCCAACATCAGGCCCTGTGCTGACAGTGTGGAGCCTGCTTGGGACTCTTTCTCTGCCCCTCCCCCACCCAAGCACGCACACATGCTCTCTCTGCGTCTCTCAAATAATAAAAAAAACAAAAATTTTTAAAAAGGATGCAAATATGGAATTATTCACAAATTATTCCGCAGATTATAACCATAACTCTTTCCAGGCTTCTAATTTAAAAATTTTTTCTAACTAGTATGGTTTTAAAACAATTGACTTAATCTTGGATTTAAAGATGATCTCTTTAAAGATCATCTTAGTTCAGCAATTCATTTATAGAAGTAGAAACAGTTCTAGAAATCACTTCCAGAAAGTTGATGTGATTCTCTGGGGTCACAACAATAGCCTGGACCTCTTGGTGTTCTGACTCACAGGCCAGTACTGTGTCCCTGATGCAAGAAATCACAAACTTAAGTGCCTGAATGCAGGAAATGTCAATGAATACGGCATCCATGAGTAATGTACTAGAGAGAGGTGAGGCTGTGGCAAAATGGAAGTTCACATCCTTTCTAAAGAGGGCTGCAGTTCATTGAACTGCTTGAATGGCATTTCTGCCTGTGTGCAAAATCTAAGCTCACAAGGAGCTGATTTGCTGGTGAGATACGTTCATAATTTACTTGTGCTATAGCAGAAGCTTTGATACAATTCTTATAACAAGACCATTGCATTTGTATTCTTTATTCATGTCAATATAGTGCTTTGAAGAGATTAATAAATATGGCCTTTACACAGTACTTGGAATTTCTTGGGTCAAAGGTGCACTATAAGCATCATCATACAGTTCCCTAGAATAGAAAGTTTGTTTTTGTCTCCAAGGACAAAAAAAGTTCCCATTGCTCAGTCTCTTTTTGATTATAAATAACAATCTGTGTGGGAGAGTTGAGAATTGAAAATTTGACAATTATAGGAAAATCTGTAAATGACAAATCCAAGTCCTAAATCTAATATTTAGGATTTTTTAAAGTTTATTAATTTTAGGACACCTGGGTGTCTCAGGTTAAGTGTCCAACTTGAGCTCAGGTCATGATCTCACGGTCCATGGGTTCGGGCCCTGCATCCAGCTCTCTGCTGACAGCTCGGAGCCTGGAACCTGTTTCAGATTCTGTATCTCCCTCTCTCTGCCCCACCTCTGCCCGCATGTGCTCTTGTGTGCTCTCTCTCAAAAATAAACATTAAAAAAAAAAAAATTTTTTTTTTAATGTTTATTTATTTTTGAGAGAGAGAGAGAGAGAGAGTGCATGCGCAAGCAGGGAAAGAGGTAGAGAGAGGGAGAGAGAATCCCAAGCAGATTCCACACTGTCAGCACAGAGCCCAACATGGGACTTGAACCCATGAAATGCGAGATCATGACCCGAGCTGAAATCCAGAGCTGGACACTCACCTGACTGAGCCACCCAGGTGCCCCTCTGTTTAGCATTGTTTATGGTGCTGTGCCTTAAGTGGCATTAACATTAGGCAGAAATTCAAAAGGACTGACTGATAGTAAAATATCAGAGTAAAAAGTGATTGATTGATGTTTTTAGAACTTTAACTAAAATGAAATCCACAGTATGGTATAGTTTTCACCAACCCTGAAAAAGATCCCAAATAGGCAAAAAGCCAGTGGCTTATTTTCTTCCAGTTAGTGAATTAATTTTAAATGCTGACTCTCAAGCAGGGAAAGTTTAAATAAGGAAGTGGGTGGGAGAAAAGTGAGTCATACTTGGTAACATTATCTGAAACAATAAAGAAACAGGACATTGCAAAATGAATCTCTTCACTACATCTTGATGTGGTCATAGATTTTAGTGTCTCTGTGCTTGAACCATGGTGAACAGAAGAGAAGGGTAGAATCGAGAACTCAAGACTCCTCATTTGTCCTTTTATAGTTGGAATGATGCCACCAGCAAGCATTTATAAAACAGTAAGAACTATTCTTATTAATATTTTGATTGGTAATGCCTGTGGTTGCTGGGTACTACTTTTTTTTTTCCTGTTCTATATTATTATCTGTACGTTCTCATCGATGAGTCTTATTTGGTTTGGGAAAGAATTAATAGGGCTTTCTTATTAAACTAGCAGAACGCAATAGTACAGCTGGCCTTTCTCCTAAGTGGGAATGTAAATAGTAGATGGCACATGCTATGTGTGGGAAGAAAAATGACATCTTCTCTGCAGAGCTATTGCTACAAACACTACATGTGTCTCTCATCTAAAGGGGAGCATTAAGATTTAATATATATGTGGTGATAATATGTTCTCCTTTGCTGCTCTGGTGTCTGTTATATTGCATTGGTTCAAATATGCAAACATAAATATTAGTAATGTTAAGGTGGTAAATTTTATGTTATATATATTTTGCCACAGTTAAAAACAAACAAAAAGAAATGTTTAAAAAAAAAATAGTATATAGTGGAACCATTGGAACCAGGAAATCTTGATGCTTCTTCTGACTTGTCCACTAACTAGTGATACGACCTCAAAAAAATCAATTAAATTATTTGTGCCTTTAGTTAAAGGATATAAACTGGATGTGATCTTAAGGCCCTTTTCAGTGATAATGTAATAATAATTCTATGCTGTTTTTAATAGGTATATTTCTTTGTTAGTATAGCCATCCCCCCCATATTGTCAGCTGCTTCTTGAACTGTCTGGTGTTTTGAACGTCTAAGATACTATGGAATACTTTGAATTTCACTCTGCAGACAACTGAAAAAAATTACTCCAGTCTCTATATAATTCGATGTAGAGACTTAAATCAGAAGTCTTAAATAAGTTTCATTAGAACCAGTATTAATTATTTTTAATGTTTATTATTTACTTTTGAAGGAGAGAGAGAGAGAGGCAGAGTGCGAGCCGGGGAGGGGCAGAGTGAGGGGGAGACCCAGAATCTGAAGCAGGCTCCAGGCTCTGAGCTGTCAGCACAGAGCCCGAAGTGGGTCTTGAACCCACAAACTGTGAGATCATGACCTGAGCTGAAGTCGGTCACCTAACCCACAGAGCCACCTAGGCGCCCATAACCAGTATTAAATTTAATGAGTATTTCTTAAATGCCCACCAAGAATGAGAGCAGGAGGGATTGGGGGATGGAGGGGTAGGAGCAGAATAGAATCACAAAGATAGTTCAGGAAAGTAGATACACATTAAACTAGATCTCTTTTTTTAATTTTTTAATGTTTATTTTTGAGACACAGTGAGAACGAATGAATGAGTGGGGGAAGGGCGGAGAGAGAGAGGGAGACACAGAGTCTGAAGGAGGCTCCAGGCTCTGAGCTGTCAGCACAGAGCCCAACATGGGGCTTGAACTCACGAACTGTGAGATAATGACATGAGCCGAAGTTGGACACTTAACCGACTGAGCCACCCAGGTGTCCCCACATTAAATTAGTTCTTGAACAGGCATTATTAATAGTAAAAACTGATTTGAAAATTGTCTCAGCTTGTGTAACTTTCACTGATATCTAATGTATTGTGATCAAGAATCACTTCAGTGGTGAATATAGAATACTGTTACATTTACCATATAAAAGATAATACCTACCTCATTGAAACTCTTGTCCCTACCATATTTGAGCAACGCTACACTTTTCCAATATTTAAACTTTTGCAGCATCAGTGATCTAAAATATAGCCAGACACCTCAAAGTAGGCAAATTGTTGTTTTTTTTAAACCTCTGAACTAAAGGAAAATTGTGAGTACTTTGTGACACCTTTAGCTCTTACCCACAAGGTGTTATCAGTGTCTTTAAATTAAAGTTAGATATGTATAACATGAGATTAAAAAACTGAAATCTACTAAAGGGGATATGTTATAAGGAAACCTTAAAATCTGTACATGACAGGGAAGGTAGGGGCAGAAGAATATCATGTGTGCCTGTGCAGGCATGCCTACCTGAGGGCACAGTGGGCAGGGTGTGGACAGTATTATAATAGTATTTGGCATGATGAATTTGGGTTATCAAAAATAGCTTGAACTATATTAAGAGGCTCAGGTAAATGGGTCAATCAGTACATTTTAGAATGAATTTCGTTTGAAAATGGTTATTTTTTTTTCCCTCAGATCTGTGTGCTTCGGTGGGTAAGCTTCATTTGAAATGCACTAATGTGGAATGCAGTCATTGATTATGCCACATAATAAACACCTCTCTTTATAGTTTTCATGAGCCTGTTAGTATCCAAGATGTACTTTAACAGGTTGTATTCATAGATCTTTCTGAGATTTATTCAGTGTTTCCTTCCTCTATATTTCATATTGTAGACCAAATATAAACACATAGATGTGACCTTTTAAAGACTAAAGTTGATAGAAATTACATACCTGTTGGCAGCATAAACTCAAAGAAGCAATGTATTTAAATTTAGTAATAGCTTTATCAAGAATATTACAGAAACATTTTAAGTTAATCATTCATTTCATGAAAAATGAAAGAAATTGTATAAAAAGTGAGGAATTAATGAAGATAGAGATTTGGTAGAACTGATGGAGATTTGATAGAGATTTATAGAAACATTTTTGTTTAAAAATTTAAATTTTCTTTCTAGTTTTTTTTTAATTACTATTTTACTTATATTTTAACATAATCTTTGAGAGTTTATAACCTTTGAACATACTCAAATAAAAATTAAGAAGACAGGGGCACTTGGGTGGCTTAGTTGGTTGAGCATCCAACCCAACTCTTGATTTCTGCTCAGGTCATGATCCCAAGGTTGTGGGATCGAGCCCCAAGTTGAACTCCATGCTGAGCGTGGAGCCTGCTTAAGATTCTCTCTCTCTCCCCCCTTGTCTCTGTCTCTCTCTCTCTGTTTCTCCCTTTCTCCATCTGCCCCTCACACAAGAAATTAAGATAATCATCTCTTAAGGAAAAGAATGACAGAGAATCAAATTCAGAAGTATTGCAAGTAGAATGTCAATGCTGTAATCCAAGTTAAGTCACTTTTCCTTTTTCTCCTTTAATTTCACTTAATTGTAACTCTTAACACTGTTGATTTTGCAGGATGTAATGTGAGGTATCAGAGTTTTCTGGCAGTTAAAACATAATGTTTACCTTGGCTGTCACTTTCTTGTGGTGGGCTATAAGTCCTTTTTCTGTAAGGCTTTGAATTTCTTTTTTTTTTTCACTTTTTAAAAAAGTAAAGGTTGGGGGCGACAACTGTTGAGATCATCTTAGACCTGAAGACAAATAGTAAGTTACTCTTAGCTATTTCTTCCCTTGCCAGGTCAGCTTTCATTCCAAGAATATGAAAGACAGCAGAAGCAAAGGAATTATCCAGCTTCACTAATCAGTCTTTGTTGTTGCTAGTATTACAGTGAAAGTTCTCACTGAAGTTGTTGGAGTTTTAAAACAATGTGTAGAATAACAGAAAAGGTGTCCCACTAACCATATGGATAGTCCATATGAGGATCGCTTTTCTTATTCACTTAGAACTGAATGGTGAATTTGGAAAGTTCTTTATTTTGTGGCGACTCCATTTAGTCTATTGGAAAGGTATAAGAAAGCGAGGTGAGAAAAAATGAACCTCAGAGAGCCTGTATCTGAAAAAAACACCTGTTCCATTTGCAAACTCATTGTGCCAGGCTTACTGTCCTAAGTGCCAGAAACACCTAGGATGTGAAGAGTACACGTCCTGCCTTCAAAGCCTTGGTCTACCCAGGGGAGAGAGATAAGAGAAAAATCACCATGATATGGTGCAATAAACACATACTTCAAAAACACAGACGAGGAATGACCTGAGCCTGGGGAAGGGCTGATTGAGGGGCAGGCTCCTGAGAAGCAGTTGAATTTAGCTTGAAGAAAAGTAGGAGAGGTTGCTGGTTGGTTCAGAATAGATGGGAATGGGGTTAGGCAGGGAGGAGTGGCTCTATCTAGGCAGAGGCAGAGTATAGGAAACAAGCAGTGGCAAGTGGATAGATGTCATATTTGTGGGTACTCCTGGCCTCATAATACGAGGCCAGAGGGCCAAAGAATTGAGTGTGAGAATAGGATAGGCTTAAAAAGAAAATGTAAGCTAGGGACAAATTGCAGGCAGTTTGTATGCCTAACCTGTATCTTTTCTCCCCTGAAAACAATGAACAATCCTCATAGATAATAAAGAAAATGCAGCAAAGCATACAGAATACAAATCACTCATAGTTCTACTACCCAGAGAGAGCTGCTTTGATATTTAACATTCCAACTTATTTTTTTCTGAGCTCATTTTTGGGAGAAAACAATTTCAGTAGCCTAATGTATGGTCATTCTGCATCCTGTTTTGTAGGATTAAACATAGGTGCTTTCCTGTGTTATTTCAAATTTTCCATAAGCCAAATACTGTGTGGCCTCAGAGGCATTTAATTAAAGCATGGAAGTGACATGATTATACATCTGTGGGTTTTAGAAAAAATGAGTCAGATAAAAGGAAAACAGATGGAGCAGAGTTTGCAAGCAACTACAATAATCCAGGTGTGAGAGGATGAGGTCCTGGACAGATGCAGCAGAAGGTTAGGACAAGGAAGAGAGGTTTCTAAGGACCTTCTGATGGAGGTAGGGAATGAGTCATGTTCAACTCCTAGCTTGGGTGAAGTGGCCATTGGTGTATCACCTACTGAACTACAAGAGAATAGAAGGAGTGGCATATTTGGAGGAAAAAAAAATAGGTTTAGACATACGGAAGTTGAAAGATGTGTGGATTGTCCTCATGAAGATGTCTAAGACAAAAATGGAATACTCTGGAGGCGCCTGGGTGGCTCAGCTGGTTAAGAGTCTGACTTTGGCTCAGGTCATGATCTCATGGTTCATAAGTTTGAGCCCCCCTTGTTTGGAATTTGCGCTCTCTCTCCCTCTCTCTCTGCTCCTCCCCCAATCAAATAAAACTCAAAAAATGAATACTCTGGAAGTTTTATGGTGTATTGATTAAGGATAAAGACATTAGAATTAAAAGAGATGACTTCAAACCCAATCTTCGTCACATACCAGCTAGGTGACCTCGGACATGGTATTTTAACATAATTTGCTAGGCCTTAGTTTCCTAACATGTTAATAATTGAGGTGGAAGACAGGAAGGAAAGCAATTGTGTTTGGAATGATGGGAAGGAGTAGACTTGCTAATTAGGTTAGTTTTGTACTACTGAGTTTATGACACCTGCAGGACATCCATTTGCAGCTATTAATTAGCAAGTGGAAATGTGGGTCTGGAGCTCAGGAAAGAGGGTAAGAATGTAAGAGGATGTACATAAGGGTGTGATTAATACTGCCAAAATAGAATGTGCAGGAACAGGAAGAAGGGCAAAGACTGAGCCCTGGAGAGCACAAACAGAATCAAAAGGGGAACATAGCTGTGTGAGAGGAAAAAGAAAAGAGAGCAATGTTATGAGAATCACAGGGTTTGGGGGAGGGGGACATAGGATTATTGGTGAGCTTATGAGGATTGGACATCATAGCTAACTAGCTCAGAGAACCTGGGTAATCAAATTAAACAGACTACGTTTATATTGCACATACACTATGTGCAAGGCACTGCAGAAAATAAAAGAGGAAACAGCTGCAACAGAGGATTGAGATAAATGATCATTACATAAGATATCTTGAGGTAAGGGAAAAAGGGAACTCAAAGATTAAATCAAGATTCAGAGCAAGGCTAAGAGGATGAATTCCCCGTTAGCATAAATTGAGAAGTCAGGGAGTCTGGAACTCAGTGAGAGAGGTACAGCCTCAAGGGGTGGGGCTTGGAGCTTGAGGACAGTGGAGAAAGCTCTTGTGGTGACTTGTGACTAAGATTCTGAGGGCCAAGGTCAAGGGTAGTGGGCACAATCAGCAGTCTCCCCAGCGTTGCTGAGTGACATGGAACTCAACAAAGAGAAGATGGAACTGACAGTGGGAGTGAGCCATGGTCTGCGAGTCAGCAGTGCTAAGAGAACAAGAAGGTAACAGTCAGTGGTGGGGCTTAACAGAATGTTGACATGAACCAGGAGGTTTGGGAAAGTGAGGTGCATGGAGGTCAGGATGCATATTAACGATGCTGTTTGGCATGGGTGTGAGAGAAATGGAAAGGTCAGATCTTAAAAACACAGCAGTCATCATATGTGGCTTGAAAATAAAATAAAAAGAGCAATATACAATAACCAGTCAGGAAGACAGGCTCAAGGACCAGAGTCTCTAGGTTTGTAGCCCAGGTTAGCCACTTACAGTTGTAGGACCTCGAGCAGGTCACTTAACGCTCTCTGTAGCTTAGTTTTCTTCATCTGCAACATGGAAATAATAACCTACCTCACAAGGTTATTACAAGGCATATAGATCATCAAATCGTTGTAGAGGATTTAGAACAGTGCCTTAAAACGTAATGTGAGCTATATATATGTTAAGTAAGCATAAAAGTAAAATCATGTTTCCTCATTTGTAATTCAAGGGAAACAGACACATGACCTGAAATGTCCCTTAATAGATCCAGAGTTTAGTATATCCTGCCAAGTGAGTGTCCCAGCACCTACCAGTTTGTTTTAAAGTGAGATGCTCCTTTGTGGGAGGCACAGAGGGCATTTTGGCTGACTCTTCCTTTTTAACACAGGTTTCTTATATTTTGTTTGTTTCTCTCCTCTGAGGCCCATAGGTTATTAGCACATAATGCACTCATTTATTTGCATAAGGTTTTAACTCCAGGGAATTATCATCAGAAATATTTATAAGTGACCTAATTACTTTGATGCTCTGCCTAGATTTGAGATAGGTTAATTCAGTTATTGATTGTGAGCATATATTCTTCCTGATGCATGATCTTTAATTTCTGCAAAAGGCAAAAGACAATTTAATGTATACTAAATTGGATATAAGAAGAACAGAGTTCTCTCTTTGCTACCACTTACTTCCTGTCTGATCTTGTGCAAGTAACTAAATTGTCCTTCTCAGTGTGAGCTCTATTTTGCCCTTTTCCCACCCTATCTCAAAAAGATAGAATGTAAACCTACAGATTAAACTCTCAGTCACCTGTTCTCCTGTTTAGAATTGAATAAATAGAATAGAGGACATCGGATTGAAAAACATTGTCGCTGGGTCAAAAGTAGGTTTGGGGGTGCCTGGCTGGCTCAGGCAGTAGAGCGTGTGACTTTGGATCTTGGGGTTGTGAGTTCCAGCTCCACGTTAGGTATAGGGATTACTTAAAAATAAAATCTTAAAAAAAAAAAAAAAGAAAGAAAGTAGGCTTGGACTTTGCTCCCAAAGCTTCCTGAAGGATCATGCTAAGGTAATAGACTATTTATTCTTGTGATACTCTATAATGAAGCCCTGGCAAAGGAATAATGTGCATGGGTCGTAGTGGGTATTCTTTTTCCTGTAATGTGAACCTGGTGATAAATTACTTGCTGATTACAAATCTTCCCTGAGAACATATGGCCTTCATTATGGCATTATTACATGATCTTCATTGAACACAAAATCTGTGTTTTATTCCCTTACCTTTCCATTTTCTTGTCCTGCAAATCCCCAGGGAGTTCTCTTCCTTACGAGGCTGTGACAAAGCAAGAACTTTATTTTCACAGACCTAGATTTGAATCCTGGCTGAGTCACTTACTTAGCTATATGATTTGGGGCAGGTTACCCATCCTCATTAAGACACTACTTCCTCATCTATAAAGTGAAAGGATAATGATGCCTGCTTCCCAGGAGTATTATGAGGATTCCATTAGCTAATTCATGTGAAACACATGCTAGTGCTTAGCACACAGTAAGTACTCAATAAATAGGGCTGTCACTATCACTCACTTGTGATACCTTCCCTCGATTTCCCTGTTCCTTAGTATTAATAAGAAAGGATCTATAGAACTCTATAGAATTATGGATTATTGGAATGAAGGTGTCTGACACAAGTTAGAGATTTTAAGATGCTTTTTGAGATGATAGGACAGTTATGTAACATTCAAATATTATTGTGATCTAATTTTAAATTATCACCTGGAGCCACATGGAAGACATTAAAAATGACATATCAAAATTTTAATACAGCTCATGAATTGTGGTAGAGGATCAAGTGTTAATTTCCTAAGTTGACTCATCTTGTTATGAAAGAATGGACTTCAGGGAAAGCAGAAACATGTGTGTTCATATAAAGCCACATCTTCCATCTGCAGGGTAGAATTTAATTAATTGGTAGCAAATATGGGTAGAAACTCCCAGGACCAAGAAACCCAATAACTTATATTACTTCAAATATAACCTGTAATGAATATATGAAAAAAACTATAATAACTTTTAGTAGTTTTGATTCCATGTTTTTAGAAAAAAAATTCTTCCTGATTAAAATGAAATCATGAGAACATGTACTGAAAAGTTAAATAGCATAGTTGAAGAGTAATAAAGCATGATGTCGGTCTCTGGTTCATTTTTATGTAATTGAAGCTTTTGCCCTTAAAGCATCTTGTAGGAAACTCTAATTGTTTATTAACCTTTATGAAGTTCTTTCCAAAATGTCTGCTCCCCTGCTTGGTGGTTCTGAGACATGTGGCAGTGCGTATGGTACTAAGATTTTGAAGAATGAATCTCTGGCTCCACATGAGCATTTTCTGCCTATCCAATAAACGAAGTCTGTGAGCTGCCGTGGGGGCTCTTTGTCTGGGGCTCCTGCCATATGGAAGAGTCGTGCCAAAAGGTCTGAAAAGAGCCGTAGGAGCTGATGACATCTGTAAATGAGGAGGCAGAACTGACAGTGTAGCACATTCATGAGCCAGCAGGCACACTGACTAATGACCAGGCTGAATCTAGCCTAGTGAGAATGGAGCAGCTCTCTACTGGAAGGTCACTGGGGGTGTGAAGGTGCACAGTCCTAACCTAGGAAGTGGATTAAGCAAGCGCAAGAAGCAGAGAAAAGTAAATTGTGTAATCTCTTACTGTAAGAAGTGTGTATTTTATCTTTTCAGTTTCAATAGTTCAGATGTATTCTATTGCATCGTTATTTGAGGCAATATTCTGAGAATCAGCTTTCAACATAGGAACATAGTGTCATTTACAAGTGAAAAAAATCTTTATATTATAGAGGAACATCAAAGGTAAGATGCTTTTGTAATAGCATATTTATGATTGTTTTTAAAGAGTCAAGCCTGTGTATTAGGCTCCAGTAGAGGCAAATAGGATTATTTATTAAATCAATATTGTGTAGCTATTACTATTTTCCAAAGAATCACAAGAATATATGACTTAGTGGAGTGCTAAGCACAAAAGTAGCAGTTACATAGTTTTGAAGTGGCAAATAATAAGAAACAACATTAACTTTACCTATTTAACTTTTTATTTAAAAAAAAAAATACCAGCCTACATCTCTAATGTACCAGCAATTGTAAAACAACTTTGTCTGTTATTTAAGCATAAGTCTTGGGGCACCTAGGTGGCTCAGTCAGTTAAATATCCAACTTTTTGGCTCAGGTCATGATCTCACGGTTTGTGAGCTCGAGCCCCGCATCGGGCTGTGTGCTGATAGCATAGATCCTGCTTGGGATTCGGTCTCTCCCTCCCTCTCTCTCTGCTCCTTCTCCCCCCACTCAAAAATAAATAAACAAACCTTAAAAAAAAAAAAGCTATCTCCTAGAGTAATAGAGCCCCTGGCATGCAGATAGATTCTGTATTTCTCCTTAAATGTAATTCATAGATGAGTTTCAGTAACTAATTTTTTTAAAGTTAGAAGCCATCATATCGTTATATCAAATATGACTGAATCTTCAATACCTGATGATTATTTTTTTTTATTTTTTTTTATGTTTTTATTTATTTTTTGAAGGAGAGACAGAGCGTGAGCAGGGGAGGAGCAGAGAGAGAGGGAGACATAGAATTTGAAGCAGGCTCCAGGCTCTAAGCTGTCAGCATAGAGCCCGACGCGGGGCTCAAACTCACGAACTGCTAGCTCATGACCTGAGCTGAAGTCGGACGCTTAACCAACTGAGCCACCCAGGCGCCCCATTTACCTGATGATTATTACTAAAACGCTGAAAAGCCTGCCATAAATAGAATTTATATTAGAGAAAGATTATATACATTAAAATGCAGAGTAGATACCACATTTCATTTTTAAGTGGATAGCTTGTATTTTGTTAGTCAAAAGAAAACTGGGAAGGGAAAACCCTTGCAGGCACTTATTATAGTCTTGTTGCTTGTTGCAGAGAAGAGTTCGAGCAAGAGCCAAAGGTTTACTGACCAGTGACTTAAAAGCCCAGGCTCTCTTAGATGATTGGAATCTGATTCAGTTACCTTTCAACTGTGTGACTTGGAGCAAGTCACCTGGCCTTTCCAAGCCTTGAAATTTTATTTTGTTGTATGTGTGTGCTGCCAATAAAACAGGAATAATGTACCTATTTTATAGAATTACTGTAAAGATTAGTCAATTTATATAAAATAATTGTAACAGCATCTGGTGCATAACAAGCAGTCAGTGAATAATCATTAGCTGTTCTTATGGCAACATTGTTGTTTGGGTCCATGATTTCCTCACCTCTACCACAAAAATCCTTAGTAACTTTTCACAAACCTGTGTGCAAGTGATTAAACCGAATGTCAGCGAGTTTACTTTTGCTTAACTTTGTGTTGGTTTTGGCAAGGTCAGGGACCTAACATTAGAAGACCATCTGTGTGGAAGGACACAACTTTTGCTAATAACTGCTGGTCTCTCCCTTGGATTTTGCAAAATATGACCAGGATACCCACAATTTGCCACATTCAGCTAAAGTGTGATTTAGAGTCAGCAAAAGATCATTTATTATAAGCTTCTGATTTAAGATCCTGTAGGATGTGGAAGACCTCAGGAGTGACTTCATTGCATGGCAATGATAGACAGTTTGACTTGTTGGTTAATGAATTCTCTGACTCATAAAGGATGTATTATTTTATCATGGCACAGACTTTGCTGGATGGTTTTCCTTAAAGGTATTTGTCAAAACCAGAATCAGAACATATGAAAGTGAGTGAGTCACAAAGATACAGTACCACTATTAGAATAAAACAAAGGTCTTGGAAAGAGCAAGTCACTAATACTAATGACATCATGGATGTATCTCAAATGCATTTTGAGAAGTGGAAGAAGCAAGACACAAAAGGCACATACTGTGTGATTCCATTTATACAACCTTCTGGAAAAGGACAGATCTAATTATTAACAGGAGCAGGTAATAGGAGAGGGGTGGGACCGACTATAGAAACTTAAGTTTTGGTGGAAATGTTCTTTATCTTCATTGTGGTAGTGATATGATTATATTAATCATTTGTCAAAACACTTAGAACTATCCACCAAAAGGGTGAACCTTACTACTGTAAGTCATATATCAATAAATCTGGCTTACAAAAACACAAATGCCTTATAGTATTGATGCAGGTCAGTATTTCTTTTGAGTATGTCGAATATACATTTATCTTCCTCTGAAATGTTGATATATTTCTTATATATTCACTACATATTTGTGTTCTCTTATTATAGGTTTGGAAGTCACATTTTCAGCTCATTATTTTCTCCTCTATAAGTAGTAATTGTTTAAAAATTACTTGAGACTTTTTCAGTCGTGCAGAATATACCCCATGTTTCATAGTATTTCAGTTTTCCATATTAATGAGGATGCTTCTAACACAAATAACACCAGTAACGCTCAACCTGGCTTAAATAATAAGGAAGTTTATTAACTTCATCTCTGTGGTTATGGGGTGGCTGCCCATAGCACTCAAGTCTACAGGTACCCTTATTTACATGGAGCATGGAAGAGAAATTTCTTTTTCTATGGCTCTTCCTTAAGAGTAGAAAGTCCTAGTGCATATTCCTTCATGTCTCATTGGTTCTTGAACCAATCGCTGTATATTCTTGATTATTACACCAGTTAGGGCCCACCTTTTGATCTGGGGAATGAGGATAGTTTCTCCAAAGGGAAGGCCACCTAGTAGTAAGGTAGATATACTAACCAAATCTGGATATCATTAAGAAATAGAGGGAAAGGATGTCAAATAGACAGACAACAATGCTAGTACTTTACCCTGAATTGATTGTTTAACCAAAACCTTGGCTAGCTGCGGGATTTAATGACAATATAGTTTTTATTTCAGTATTTTTGAGACCACAAATTATTTAAACAGTATTATGTTACTTTACCTAAAGCCTTCACATAAAAATACTTCATTCCAGTGCTACTGCAATAAGCAACATGGTAACCTCATATGTTGAACACAATGAAGCATGCTCTACAGTATAATAGCATTTTATACACAGTTTTAAATGTAGCCTTTACACAAACTAGGCACTGGTTTGAAATATGCTTTGTTCTCCTTTGGTGCCAGAGTTATTACTAAACCTTTACTATGCTTCGTACTTGCCTACAATGAAAAGGGTACTTCAGCAAAGTAGCTAGGTAGAAATTTCTCAACAAAAGGATGTATAAAATAGAAAATGAGTTCTAATAGGACCAAGTTCAAGAGCTCTGGGTAGTTGAAGAAGGCTCCATGGACAAGGAATAAAAATTCAGCAGCCCATCCCCCCAAAAAAAGTATGTCTTCAATGCTGAGAGAGATAAAGCAAGAATATATGCCATGCAGAGAGGATGGAAAGAAAAAAGGTTTGGGAATGACCATGGACACATTTGGATAATGGTGGGTTAGATTCATGTGTTTGGAGGGAAGGGTGCCTGCAAAGATACAATGGGAAAGAAGTCTGAGACAATGAGTAGAGATGAGATTTGAACAGCCCTGAATTATACATAGTCTGGCTGTTATCCCACTGGTGAAAGGAGGACTGTTGGGGCACCTGGGTGACTCATTCGGTTAAGTGTCCGACTTCGGCTTAGGTCATGATCTCATGTCTCGTGGGTCTGAGCCCCATATCAGGCTCTGTGCTGACAGCTCAGAGCCTGGAGCCTGCTTCAGATTCTGTGTCTTCCTCTCTCTGCCCCTCCCCACTCACACACGTGTGCTCTCTCCTCCCTCTCAAAAATAAATAAACATTTAAAAAATTTAAAAAAAAGGAGGACTGTTAAACGTTTTCTTTCTATGGAAAGTAGAATGATCTTGGCAAAGCAGAGTTGGAAAGATTGCTTATACAACCGCATACAAGGTGTGTTAGAGCCAAAAAGTAGTAGAATCACATCAAAATGGGAGTTCTTGATTAGCCTGGGTTTGAGATACCGTATGAGCAAAACCAGGCGGCAGTGATGAGAATTAAAGGGATGGTTGCTAAAGACATAGTTTGAGTAGACATTCGTAGCCAGCTGGATTTTATGGCAGAGAGCTACGTTTACAGTGATTCAAGGTACCAAAGGCAGATGACTGGAAAAGGATGGAACCATTGCCAGGCTGGTAAAGTTCTAGTGGGGTGGAGTTGGGAGGTGATAGGATAGGGGCTTTCCTGAAAAAATGAGTTTGGTCTTACATTGACAGCATGTCAGAGTGGTAATAAATATCCAACAGTAGGAATGTGTGATTGCTACTCATTCATTTATTCAGCAATATTTTATCAAACGCCAGTATTTTATTGAAGCACTGTATTAGACAGGAGGGTTACCAAGTTACCGAGAAAAAAGGTGTTCCCGTTCTCACAGAACTAGCAAAGCTCTACAAATACATTTAGGGGCCAAGTAAACATACACTGAGGAAATAATAAAATGTTTGTTTTTAATTTAATATAATATGGGTAGAGAGAGGAGGAGGACATAGATGAAACAATATTAACAATGAGTTGATAGTTACTGAATCTCATCAATGGATATTTGCTGGTTCATTTTACTCTTTACTCATATATGATTGAAATTTTTCCTAATGTTTTTTTAAAAAGGCAAAAAGTTAGATGCATAGAGCTAATAATTAGACAAATTATCTGAAAGAGTGTTGAAATCATTTCTGAAGAGTAGCCTGAGAGAGACAGGGAGAAAATGAGCCAAATTTAGTGTCTGAGAAACATAAAAGGTGTTTCAAGGGCAAAATAGATGATACTATTGATTTTGACAGAAGCTAAAGAAGTCGTTATAGGTTAAATCTAGCAGAATGCTTATTTTTAATTTTGTTCATTTCTGGTTGGGTGGTCCTTCATGGCTGAAAGGAATTGGGTAGCTGAGAAGCTTGAGAAAACTGTTTTGACCATTTGATAAGGTGTTTATTACTTGAAAAGTCTTGTCTAAGTCTTATTTCCTAATATGTGGATATCTATTCTATTTTTAGGAAACTAATGAACAAAAACTTCACAAAATAGCCAACGAACTTTTGCTTACAGAAAGAGCTTATGTCAACCGACTTGACCTCTTAGATAAGGTAATATTTTCCCATTCAGGATTATTTTATTTTTTGGCATTATATATCATTTTTAGTAAAGGGGCTTTAGAAACTACTGGATGGACATAACTGTTTTTTGCCAGTGAAAGCTTTTTCTTCAAGGAAATCTTTAGGATTTTTAGCTTTGTCAGTGAATGCACTAGACATAAAGGTTTTTCAGTTCATAAAAAGCAGATTCAAGGACTCTCTCTATGAGTCACAAAATGCCTTTATCTTTCATCCCTAAACACTAGTCTGTTTCGTGACCATTTATTATGATCCTGGAGCCATGTTCCCATTATAATCTAAATAAGAGATTGGTGATTCTAATGCCTGCATGAATATGTCATTGATTCTGTTTGTCTCATGTGCTGTTCAGACCCATGTGAGTCATCTGAATTGATGGAGTAATAGGGCCAGAAGGCATTTTGAGCGTTCACTTGTTCAAGCTTGTAGGAGACATCTAATATAGTGCCTGGCGTAAAGTTGCACAGTCAATATTTGTTAGAAATGGCATTCAGAGTACTTTATCACATTTTGTACTTTCGTCATGTTGGGGCCTTGAGTATCATTTTAAATACACATTACAAAGAATCGCTTAAAAATTATTAAGGCTTCTTAATATTGTTTTAGTGATAAAAGAACAAGATAACTGGTAAATTGCTCATATAGACCCCTCTTATTAGAAGAGAAAGTTGCCATGTTTGAGTACTAACTATAAGAAGAATTATCTCACTTCTGCCATTGGAAAACTGGAACTTCATGGGAACAGGCCATCCTGGGTATACCTCCTTATCATTGGTTCCTAGAGTGGACTATGGCCCTGTCAGATGAGCCTTAAGGGGCCACATTAAGGCTTCTGTCCTTTGAAATAATGAGATTGTGTCTTAAACACTCACTTTCCAAAGAATTTCACTGTAAGTCAGTCAATTCATGTGTTTATGTGTTTGAAACAATTTCCCCTCAGGGGAATACAGACCAGAAACGTTAAGTATTCCTATTGTGGAGATATGTCTTTTCCTCTTACAAGTTTTGTGTTTTTTTTTGTCTTTGTTCTTTTTTGTTATTTCAGCCATATTAGCTTGTCAGCTACTGTTGCTGACCTTTTTAGAATTTTAGAGTCTTAATTACTTAAAATATCCTATCTGTTGGAGTCTCTAAGGACATGATTTTGTGTTCTTTTTGCCTCCCAAGAAAATGCAGTGGAGGTGAATTTAGAAAATTAACAACCATCTGGACATTTGAAGGAACAGACTTCCTTCTGCCTACATTTAACAGAATGGCAATTAAGAGGTATAGTAGCCATAGTGGAGAATAGCTAAGAGTGCAGTTTTTTAAAAAGTGTCTTTAAGATACCATTGTTATGTACAGGAGAAGATCTTTGTACCCTTTTATAAGTGTTTAAGTTATCTTGCATTATTACTTAATAAAAAGCAAGTAAACGTCTGTGAACTGAAATATTCTTTTATTCATCCACTCGCCAGATATTAAGCACCTGTTCTTCTGTGGGAACTAAATTATGATGGCCTCCCTTCCCAAGGGGGCAGACAGTTTTAATAGGGAAAGTGAGATTTAGGCCCACAAATTACAATAAAGGGCAATACTGTCAAAGTCATTCAAAACATAAAGAAGAGTGAAAAATACCACCAAAAATTATTAATTTAGATAAAATTTTCCTTCCATGTCTCTTAACTCTACTTATAGATAGAAGTAAATCCTTTTACCTCAATTGGAAATTTTCTGGCGTAGAAGAGGTTAATATCTCCAAAACGGAGGGAGAGCCTAAGTTAGAGTCAACTTTTCTAATTCTGACTCCTGGTTCTTCTCAATCAAAGCATATACTCGTCCATTTCAAAAATGACTGATTTCTTGATTCATGAACTTTTTCATTCAATAAGTTACTAAGAGCCCACTATGCCTAGCCCAGTGCTAGGTGGTTAACCAGTAAATCTGAAGTAACGTTTGCTTTATTCTCTTATTCAGGTATTTTACTGCAAATTATTGGAAGAAGCAAATCGAGGCTCATTTTCAGCAGAGATGGTGAATAAAATCTTTTCTAATATTTCATCAATAAATGTCTTCCATAGTAAATTCCTATTGCCAGAGCTGGAAAAACGAATGCAAGAATGGTAAGAGGAATAGATGGCCAACTATTTGTCTAAGGCAGTCATATTAGATGCTGTGTTATTTGCTTATAAATGGAAACAACAATGCTACACAGAGCTATAGCCAAACATCTGTGTTAAATTTGTATGGTAAAGAAGTTGTGGTACATTTTTAGCTTTGGTTGAAAAGAATTTCATCTCTGCTCTCTAAACTATCTTTTGATTAGTGGAGACAAGATTTCAGGGTAATCTGGAGCTTTAAAAACTCCATAGGTTTTCATTCCTAAAGTCCCTTTAAAAAGGTCCTGCTTCAGGGACGCCTGGGTGGCTCAGTCGGTTAAGCGTCCAACTTTGGCTCAGGTCATGATCTCACGGTTCGTGAGTTCAAGCCCCGCATCGGGCTCTGTGCTGACAGCTCAGAGCGTGGAGCCCCCTTCAGATTCTGTCTCCATCTTTCTCTCCTCCTCCCCCACTCGTGCTCTTTCTCTCAAAAATAAACTTAAAAAAAAAAGGCGCTGCTTTATTCTCTACCAATCTCATAGCAAGGTGGATCTGATAAAGCAAAGAATGTGTGTACACAGTGATCACTTCATTTGAAGTCTTATTAATTCACTTACTCTATAAGAAATCTTAATGACTTGTTTCTATATTTTATACAGGGAAACTACCCCTAGAATTGGTGACATCCTTCAGAAATTGGCACCATTCCTTAAGATGTATGGAGAATATGTGAAAGGATTTGATAATGCAATGGAATTGGTTAAAAACATGACAGAGCGTATCCCCCAGTTCAAATCAGTAGTTGAAGAAATTCAGGTAATTGGACTCTTGTTCAAGGCTATGAATTATTTTCCTATACAAATCATAAGGTCTTCTAGATCTAAAGTTTAGATTGAGACATCTGTCTGAGACCACCAAATTCCATGTTATTCAGAATGATGTAAAAATCATCTATGCAGAATTAATGTATTTATTGAGCACATGCCATGCGCTGAGCAGTAAATTCTCCATTTGCTTTTGAGACCAGGAGAGTGTAGCTTTTATAAAGATTCACATGGATTTACAAAGTGATTTCCCATTCGGGTCTGTGACTCTCTTGCTTTCTTTCAGAGGTTGAGATGATGCAATGAATATAAAAAATGATTGCCATAAACCTGACATTTTGCAGACATTATTATTCTGTGTGTGTGTGTGTGACTTTACATATGTGTCCTGACTTTTTTTCAGTTTTGCCAAACCTGGATAATATATTTTAGATAACTCCATAGTGATTTCTATTTGATTCTCTAGTCAAAGTTGTTAATAACTTGATAGTTTAAATGTTGAAAAGGAATTCTTGAGATCACATAAGGTCCTTGGGGTGAGGATTCTGCTGCTCTTTCTCTGCTTTCTTTTGTGCTATACAAATATTTTTTATTTACCATTTTAATTCCTCTAAATTTTGAATGTTTTTTTTCCTACTGTTTGTTGGAGGAATTATAATATGCATCTTAATTTACCACAATCTACTTCAGGTTAATGCTAATATTAATTCTAATAAAATACAGGCATTTTGCTCCATCGTAGCTCAGTTCCTCCATGCTCCATGCTTTTAGTATCATATACATTACCTTTATATAGGTTTTAAATTCAATAATACAGTGATATTATTTTATATAATTTTGTATCTTTGAAAGAAGAGAGGATATAAGAAAAAATGTACCAAAAAAAATTATTAACCCATATATTTACCATTTCTAGAGTAAGTTCCTTTCTACAAAGGGTGTTAAATGTTTTGGGTTACCTGGGTGGCTCAGTCAATTAAGCATCCAACTTCGGCTCAGGCCATGATCTCATGGTTTGTGAGTTTGAGCCCCACATCGGGCTCTGTGCTGACAACTCAGAGCCTGGAGCCTGCTTTGGATTCTGTGCCCCTCCCCCCCTGCCCCTCCACTGCTCACACACACACTCTCTGTATCTCAAAAATAAATAAACTTTAAAATTTTTAAAAGAAAGAGTGATAAATGTTTCTTACAAGGCAGAGATTGGATAGTAACAAATTTTCTTGGTCTTTTTTTGGGAAAATCTTTATTTTTTTCTTCACTACTGAATTGATAGTGTTGCTAGATACAGAATCTGGGTTAATAGGTTTTTTTTTTCTTTGAGCAAAATGAATGTCATTCACTGTACTCTGTCCTCTGTTGTTTCATATGGGAAGTTATTAATTATATTATTTCCTGTATGTGCTGAATTGCTTTTCTCTTGCTATTTTCAAATTTATCTCTTTGCTTTTTTCTTTCAACAGTATGTATCTAATGTAAATCTTTCTATATTTATCTTGCTTAGGATTGAATTTCTGGGATGTGTAGGGTTTTTTTTAATTAATTTGAGAAGTTTTCAGCCATTATTTCTTCAAATAATTTGCTCCAAGTACACGTATGTTGGTGTTCTTGATGTTATTCTACAAGTTTCTGAGACTATTCATTTTTCTTCAGTCTTTTTTCTGTTCTCCGGATTGTATAATTTCTATTAATCTTTCTTTGAATTCATTTTTTTCTTTTTTTTAATATTTATTTTTGAGAGAGACAGTGAGAGTGAGCAGCGGAGGGACAGAGAGACAGGGGCAGAGGATCCGAACCAGGCTCTGTGCTGATAGCAGCAAGCCTGATGCATGAGATCATGACCTGAGCCAAAGTCTGGTACTCAACTGACTGAGCCACCCAGGCACTGTGATTTTTTCTTCTGCCATCTGGAATCTGCTGTTGAGTCCCTGCAGTGCATTTTTCATCCCGGCTATTGTATGGTTCAACTCCAGAATTTCCATTGGTTCTTTTTATAACACCTGTTTCCTCCTTGAAAATTGCTATTTGTGCATTCATTATTGTTACACTTTTCATGTTTTTCAAATACAATTTCCTTTAATTCTTTGAATGTTTTTATAATAGCTACGCTGAAGTCTTTGTCGCCCACATCCAGTATCTGTGTTCAGAGACAGTTTCTTTTGATTGCCTTTTTTCTTCAGTATAGGTAACAGTTTACTATTCTCTGTCTCTTTTGTTGTTGTTGTTGTTGTTGTTGTTGTTGTTGTTGTTGAATACTGGACATTTTAGATAACCTATTGTAGCAACTCCAGATTTTGCTTTCCCCCACTGAAAGTGGCTTTGGTTACTTTCGTTTGTTTAGTAACTTGCTTATACTAAATCTATAAAATCTGTCTCTCTTCTGGTATGCTGTTGCCAATGTCTCTATTCAGTTTTTTTGTTTAATATCCATGTGTGTGTATGTGATCCCAGCTTTGTAGGGATTACCCCTATGTCTGTGTAGGTTAGGGGTCAAACAGTTATTGAACAGAGATGATTAACTACCTAGAGCCAGTACGCTTCTGTCCTCTGCTGATGGACCTGTCTATGCATAGGGGAGCACATTTAAAGATCTGACCATTTTCAAGTCCACTGGACCCTTTTACATCTCCTCAGGACGAGTTCACAGCCTCAGGGTGGCCAGGAGACTGTGCTGAGTCAAGCTGTTTTCAGTCTCTGCTGATCATCTACAGAGCCTCAGCCAAGAAAATTATCTGCTCCCCTTCCCCAACACACAACCACAGCTTCAGCCCAGTGAAGCCATTGGTCTTCTCCACTTGCCCACCTCAGAACTATTCACTTTCACCAACAGTGTTCCTGGATGTGTGCCTCGCCCACCATTCCAAATCTAATAATATGAGCCCTCTTGAACTTTACCAGAGACACTGCCAGTCCCACCCCTGCTGAACCTTTCGGTCATTGAAACTTCCTTTGTTAGGGGAGGAATGGGTACGGCCTCAGGCCAGAATGCCACAGATTCTCACTGTTCTTACCCAAAGGTCAACAATTTTCAAAGCATAAATACTTTTCAGATCGTTCTATGCCTTTCATCAGTCTCCAAAGTACCAAAATGGTCGTTTTATCAGTTTTATCCCCCTTTCTAGTTGCGTTTTCCAGGGGGGATTTTGCTAGTCTGCTCTCTCAGCCATAACCAAAAGTCCTGCCTCTTCCCATTTACTCTTTCTTTTTCTTCTCTCATCATTAAGCACTCATCTACCTTTCTGAATACTGGCTCCTTTGATTCTTTTACTAGCCCCTTTTACTTATACTGAAATGTGGACAGAGTACAAGAATGTGGCCCTTCACATTCTTTTCAACCTCCACACCCTCTGTGATGTCACATGTTCCTGAGGCTTTAACCATCATGTCCTACAGATGCCTGTAGGGTCATTTTTCTAGTCTGTTTCCTGCCTCTAAACTGTCATTGCACCTTGTTGAATGCTGGTTACACAACTCTGTATCGACATTTTGCTATCAAAACAAAGTCAACATGTTCCATTCCTGCCTTTAGCGCCCAAGTACTTTTTCCATCTTGATTTTTTGTGCCCTATACAGAGTAGCTTGTGGTTATGTGATTATTAGAACAAATATTTTCTCGTTCACCAGAGTTTGATAAGTTAACTTTATCTTTCGTCACTTTTCCTCATTCTCTGTGCATTAATTTGCCTGTGAAACAGTATACTGAAGATGTTTAGTATGCTTACTGCATAGTAAGTGTTCACTAAATGATGGTGGTGGTAGTGGCCATTACTGTTTTATGAAATCTTTAAAATTCTATCTCTGAAATATCAGTCTTCTCCCTATTATGAGGCATTGTTGAGGTGTTGAAAAGAGTAGTGGACTGGGAATCAACTGAATTTAGGATTCTAGTTTGCCACTTAGTCATGGGACCTTGGATGACTTTAACTTCTCTGAGCCACAGTTTCTTCATGTAAAAATGTGGGGATCGGTAATATTTTCTATATTTCATGGATATATAATATTATATATTATAGGCTTGGAGAAAATCAAATGAGATGACTAAACTTATAACATCAATATTCTACACTTTATTAAGTAAAGTTATGATTTCCTCAGCTTCCATGGTGATTTCAGACTCTATACTTTTTTCCTGGTCTACAGTAATCCCTTCCAAACTAATATCCCCACATCTCCCCACTGCAGTAAGTTAAGTCACACTGCAGTAAGTTAATGTTAACACATCTCAAATCTAATGCTATTGCTCTCCTACACGAAAACCTGCATTAGATGAAGCAAGTCTAAATAATTCACCTTGACTTAATTACCCCATATTACCTGTTCTTCCTCAGCCCCTGTTTCCCCATACATATCTTATTGCCAACAAAACTCAACA
Source organism: Panthera tigris (assembly GCF_018350195.1). Classification (NCBI taxonomy): domain Eukaryota; kingdom Metazoa; phylum Chordata; class Mammalia; order Carnivora; family Felidae; genus Panthera; species Panthera tigris. Next base: position 64,175,305 of record NC_056666.1, read on the forward strand.
TGTTTCATGCCTGACTGTTGTTCTCCAAGGTCCCTCTTCCTGCCCTTCGACCCCGGTCTTCACTTCCCTTTGCACCAGCAGCTGTCCTTATCAGAGTTCATGTTGAATGCTCTCTTGTCTGTGAATGCTTTAGTTTCTTGTTTGCTTTGAATGCAAACATCATGTCTTAAGACAACTTTTATACCCTGCAGTGCCTTGATCATGGTAAGAGTCTAATAACTATTTTAATTGGATTCCTGGTTTGTTTAATATGAACAAGAACATGTCTTATTTTTCAAGTAATCTTTTCCCTGTCTTAACAGCTTATTGAAAGCAAAGGCTATATAGACTCAATTTTGCTGTAAGAAAAGGAGATCTATTTACAGAGTTCAGTTTCTAATGGAAAAGACTGCTGTGACCTAATGAAAAATTAAAATTTTGTGACAGATACTAAGACACTCAGATCTTGTCATTCTTCTCTGTGGAGTCTTTAAGTTCAAAGGAAATGACATTTATGGTAGCCTTGATATTAAACAGTTTCTGCTGAGTCCAAAGTCATTTAACGCAGTTGGGCCTAGTGAACCTCATTAAATACATGCATCTTTTAAAAATCTCTGGAGTCTGATTCAATAACGTGACCACACAAGCCTTTCTAGTGACTGATTGAAGTGGTTGCCAGCAATCTGAGAATTTTCTTCCTTAAAATTCTACTTGACTTTTCTTTCTGTTCTTACTCTAGTTTGGTGGGCCTCAAACTAACATGGTGTAAGAAACTGGGATGTTTTCAAATGCATCTTCCCAGGCCTGAGCCTCAAAGATTGTGGTTTCATTATTGGGGTGGGGTTCAGAATTTGCATTTTAATAGTGCCTTAGATCAATCTAATGCAGGTGATCCACAGAGCACGCTTTGTAGGGAAATCCTGTCCACGATTAAAGTTCCGTATGACCGTTTTTAGATTGGCCAACTTAATTTTTAAATCTTTCTTTAAAAAACCTCTCTCATTATAGAGACAGAAGGTGTGCGGGAGCTTGACTTTGCAGCACCACATGCTAGAACCTGTTCAACGGATCCCCCGGTATGAGATGCTCCTCAAGGACTACCTAAGGAAGTTGCCCCCTGACTCTCCAGACTGGAACGATGCTAAAAGTAAATGCTCCTCCCCCACCCCCTTTCTGCTCTGGGGTAATCAAGTGGCCAGGAAGGCTTGTGGTTAAAGAGAGAGATAGGTCTCACAGCCAACTTAGGAAGATATTGCTGCCCAAAAATAGCCTCATCGGAAATTGTCATCAACAGCTAGATTAGGCAAGCACTTCTGAGCCCAGATCCCAGGTTTAGAGAAAGGCAAATCACATTTCTCGTGCTGATTTCATGTTAATCATTAACTCAGAAATCTGAAACAGTAGTCTTAGAGACATCTGGAATAGCAATACACAATTACCTTCTCACAGAAAGAACACAACCATTCAGAATTACTGGTGCTGCTGGTTAATTAGATAGGTTGATACATACCAAGAAAGCTAACATGACATTTACTGTGTAAAAATAACCTAAGCAAACTTGGCTCTACCTACCCTGAAAGAGAAGAGAAAGTGATGCTTTTTAGTGTCAGTTAACATTTTCTCAGGAAAACTTTATTCCTATTCCTCCAGTTGCCTTTTATTTTTTCACTGGTTCCTAATGAATGATTTTTTTTTTAAGACTCAGGAGTTTCAATACTTTAGCTTTCTCAGGTTCTTTCAAAAAATCAAAGCATGCGACTCTCGATCTAGGGATCATGAGTTCAAGTCCCCCGTTGGGTGTATAGCTTACTTGAAAAAAAATTTTTTAATTAAAAAAAAAAATCAGGTAACTGAAGGGAAGAATGAAAATTTAAGAGATAGGGATGGCTTAGGGTCAAGTACTAACAGTGCTGCTGTACAATCTTGAAACATTGGTACTTTGCTAATAATTGCTTGTCTTTATTATAAATGAACCCTGGCAAGAGATGAGAACACAGAACACAATCTTTGGTCTCGGCACCTGGGTCTTTTTTTGAACACAGGCTTTCTCTGATGCATTTCTCCTGCCATCCAAGTGAGTCAGTGACCACAGGAACTTCTCTTCTTCCCTTTCTCCCTTTACGGTTTAGAATTATCCTGACTTGACTTCTTCTGTTTTCCACTTCATGCCCACTTCACACTCCTCTGGGCTAAGTGGTTGGTTTTGGCGACAGAATTAGTGGTAGGACTAAGGGTGGGATGACTGCTACTCTTCCTCAAACTGCTGATCCCAGGCTATTTTGTTTCCCTCTACCTTGGAGCCTGTGTGACATGCACAGCATTCCCCAATCAGGATAGTTCTCCAAAATCTAAATAAAAATTCAGTGTCTTCTAAACTCAAAGACTTAGACTTGCCCTAAGGTGGCAGGGTCAAAAATGAGACCGTTAGCAACACTGTAGGGCATTTTATTTCTCTCTTTGCTTTCCCATTGCTCCTTAAACTAATATCGTAAGGAAATCACAAAAGTGCTTTTAGAGACCCAAAAGAGAGGAGAAAGCAACAAAAGTGCATTCTGTTCAGCCACGGAACAAAGAAGAGAATTGGGTCCAGAAGTAATGAGGTTGTTGTGGTAACAGAATTAAGCAGGCTGTGGTATTCCTAAGATAAAAAAGAAAGAGCAGGACATGATTTAGGATTGAGGGCATTCCCTGGGGTTGATCCTCCAGGAGGCCTCAGCCTCCAGAGCCCTTCCCCAGCAGCACTGGGGCTCCTACCTTGCCCACACCAGATGGCTCCTGTTCCCACCTCTCCCACTGCCTCCGCAGCAGAGCCTTCCTTCAGCATTGTCATCAGCTGATTCCCCTTTGCCCGACCAAGAATAGAACTGTGAATATGTTTCACCAAAGAAAGTTGGTTATGCGTGGTGGTTAATTTGCTTATAAAACTAATAAAATAGTACTGCTGAAATGTTGTAGGACATTGAATCAGAAGATGTAGGTTCCAGTGTGTCCCTACAGTATCATAGTTGTGTGACCTTGGCCAAGCCACATCACTCGCCATTCCTTTCATCTGCCGAGTGGAGCTAACAGACTCTCCATTCAAGGTTGTGGAAGAGTTGAGTGACGTAATATATTTGAAAGCATGTGACGAAGTGCCTTATGCCAATCTAGTGTACATGGTAATTGTTAATTTTGAAGGTCCGTTATCTGGGTCATATATAAAAATGTGTATGACTATTTACGAGGAAGTATCCTTCAAGTTCCAAATAATCTGCTCACAAATGAAGTTCTGAAAGTATTCATTTTGTAAATGGAAGTTGCCCCTGCTTTTGGTGTCAGATGTACAGTCTCAGGTTTCTTCTTACTATAACGTTACGTTATTCAACTATCTAGTAGCGTCGTAATGACAAAATACATTTATTTACTTTTCTTTTTTCCCATTTAGAATCACTTGAGATTATATCTACGGCAGCAAGCCATTCTAATAGTGCAATAAGAAAAATGGTAAGTAATTTTCAAAGGAGTTGGAAATCTTCTAGTTAGATAATTGTCAATAATATAGCCTAATGTTATCTGTAGGTTTGGACCAAAATGAAATGGTAAAGGTGAACAAAAAAAAGATTATTTATAAAGTGTTCAGTGTTATGTGGAATAATCCTGTCCTCTTTTCCCCCCTGTTTCAATTTGCTCGGAACTGACACATTTTATACCAAATTTGTGCTTAGTCCCAATCCCTTCTGCATTATTTGGATTTTAGCTAAGGTCATTGTATTATTAAAGGCACGAAAGTAAAACCTCCCTTTATTTGGTCTTGCTGTATTTTGTTTTCATTTCCTAGGAGAATCTAAAGAAACTCTTAGAGATTTATGAAATGTTGGGAGAGGAAGAAGACATTGTCAATCCTTCAAACGAACTCATAAAAGAAGGACAGATCCTGAAACTCGCTGCTCGGAACACATCAGCACAAGAACGCTACCTTTTCTTAGTGAGTATTCTAGTGTGAGCTGGTCACGTAACAGTAATTCAGAGACGTGGTTCTGTACATCTTGGAAAAGTAGGATGCTTGTGTGCTCACCAAAGCAGTTCTGTCTAATCTGGTTTAGTCAACACTGTTAGGATTCCACATAAGACAATGTCCTTTAGTAACTGAAACTTGTTCCTTCAAGGACTCAAATCTTAAAGTATTTTAAAAATAAATTTTCTGTGTACTCACCATGTGTCAGTTACTTCAGTAACCTACAGTTGATGACAACTTGTCTATGATGATCTTAGCCATCAGTTGTGGGGGCAGGGTATGTTTTCTCAAATTTTCCTAGTTTCAGATTCACTCTTTCCTTCAGTTCTTAGAGGCTAATGAGTACCATTTTCTGACAAGTGTTCTCTTTCGAATCCTCTCTGATCACTACTTTAATCTTTCCAGTTTGAGGAAGTATATACTCAAGGTTGTGAAGCTTATGCCTAAAATATCTCTGAAAAATGCATGAGTTTGCCACATAGTTCCTTTACATTGGAGGCAGTCCCTGTCCTTTCCTTTACTTCCTGGAAATGACATTTAGTCTGGGGCTTATCTCAAATGTTAAGAGCACTTCCTGGGGCATCCAGGCCATTATGTTTTTAGTCTCTGTTAATTCCAGTTCCTTTCTATATCTAATGATGTGATAATAATCAGAATAATAGCTAATGTGGAGTAACAATAAGCTAACACTGAGTAATAGCTAGTAAATGTTAGCTATTGTTGTGATTGTTATTATCGTCCAAGAAACCAGACACATTGGTCATGAGGCTTGCCCAGTGAATGGCCCACGATACCTTCTCAGGATGTTACTCACATCTGACTTTCTGGTGCAGGACAGTCCTCTCATCAGCCATACTATGAGTTTATTTGGGAGCTTACAGGGTTTTTTTCCCCTCTGGTTACAGCCTCCTTTGATAGGAAAACTTATAGGAACTAATTACCATGCATAGCAGTATTCAGTATCTCTCATTTTTCAAAAAGAACATTTGGTCACCATATTTATTACCTAGCAGCTCTTCCAAGTTTGTATACAACTCAAGAAGATTGAAAACATGTCTACACAAAACTTGTATGTGAATGCTTATGCAGAATTATTCATAATAGCCAAAATATGTGGACATACGGATATAGTGGTATATCTATGCAATGGAATGTTATATGGCAGTAAAAAGGAATAGAACACTGATACATGCTATATGAATGAACTTTGAAAGCACTTTGACAAGTGAAAGAAGCCATTCCCAGAAGCCCATACTGTATGCTTTCATTTATATGCAATGTCCAGAGTAGGCAATGGAGAGAGGCAGGATGTAAGTAGAGGTTGCCTAGGGCTGGTGGGGAAAAGGAAATGGACAGAGTTTCCATTTGGAGTCATGAAATGTTCTGGGAGTAGATAGCAGTGATGCTTGCACAATTTATAGCTATACCAAAAACCATGAATTGTCATTTTAAAAGGGTAAATTTTATGGTATATGAATTATATCTCTATAACTTTATAAGATTTATAGATACTATCCAAATTAACTCCAAAATCTTCATTTGAGATCAACAAAAATACTTTACCACTGAGAGATCATACAGAGAGCTAAAAATGTAAATCTAGGACTTGTGATGCCATGTCAGGGTTCTGAGCTCTAATTATTTTGAAATGTATGATTGTTGTTTAGGTACAGTGAGACCACTAGATCAGGAGAAAATTGCCATGAAAAAGATCATTATACGCAGAGATTCCTCAAAGGAGAGGCTTGCCATACCATGGGGGGGGGGGGGGTGGTTACACAAGAAAGCATCAGAGTCCATAAGGAGACAGAGGAACCAAACAGAAAATGTGAGCAAGAGTGTTTATTATGGGTTCAGTGAGAAGGAATGGGCAAGACAAAATAAACAGACTTAGGATTTGCTAGTTTACATAATTCCATCAGGCTCTGGGGTATATACTGGCTGTTGTCTGAGTGATTAGGGCAGGGGAATACTGGCCCAGGGTGTAAAAGCTCAAAAAAGGAGGTGGTTAGGGTATGGCCTCTGGATTGGTTGGTTTCCATATGAAAAGCATGCATGTAGGTCACTCATTTACTACTTCTAGCAAGTGGATAACCCGAAGAAGGACAGATCCCTCCATTGTCAGCAAAGCCCCAAGATGTCAAAGCATCAAAAATACAGATTAGGGACACTTAGGTGGCTCAGTCAGTTAAGTGTCTGACTCTTGATTTTGGCTCAAGTCATGACAGTCGAGTTCCGTATCGGGCTCTGCACTGACAGCACGGATCCTGCTTGGGATTCTCTCTCTCCCTCTCTCTACCCCTACCCTGCTCATGTGCACTTGCTCTCTCTCTAAATAAATAAATAAACTTAAAAAAAAAAAAAAAACAGATTAAAAAGACATGCTTAATATACTATTTGGGGCAAAATGCCTGGGAGTTAATGTCTTCCCTCTACCAATGTCTTCCCTCTGCCTTTCCCCTTCTTTTAGGTGCTTAGGTAATTTCCTTTCCCTTCTTCTGCATGATTGTTACAGTTTCAATACTTAAGCTTCTAGCTCTGTGTCTAACCAATTGCCTTGGTTTAATCTTCACATTTGAGAATTATCCTGGAAATAGTTTTAGGTTGAATATCTTGGTGCAGAGCCAAATTAAGCAGCTATTTGGAGGACAGATGGCAAGGAGCCTTGGGGAACTACAGCCATAGTGTCTTTGAAGAAAGGACCCATCTCGTTCCACTTATTATAAGCTATCAAACCTCTCTTGCCGTTGCCTCCCCGGAGAATGGAGTCCTAGAGCAAGAGTTACTGGAAAGCCACATTCGTCTTGTGAAGACCATCTTAAAAGCATCTCTGTAGGTCCGTTCTCTTGATCCCAGCACGCCCACCCACCTCCATCCCCTGCACTGTTCTTGTTGCGCACCCTCCTCTTGCCAGCACACTTTGCTTTGCATAGAGCATTTTGGTTTTTTATACATAGTAACCTCAGCAACCTTTCTTATTTTTGTCTCTAGAAAGAATATGAGGGCTAGTTTTCTGTGTCCTTCTCTGGTGGTATTATTACATTTCTCTAAAAAAGCCAAATTGCATTTAGAATCTGATTTCAACATTCAGCTGACCTTCATGTGTTTGCACGTTTTCTTGCCTCCACACCATACTTGTTTGTATTACTGCAGTGTATTCTGTTGACTAAATTATATAACCACACCTGATATCTGAATGTTTAAAAAAAAAATCACTAAGCTATCCTACAGAATGACCCGGGAGGTTTTTATTCTTGGCCCTTTGGAGTTCTAGCCTTTATTTGCCTGTAGCTGGACAGGTTTTGATTTCCCTCCGCCATTCCATGACTTATTTAAACTTTGAATACAGAGCAGGCACTGGAAATTTTCTCCAATAATGTACTTTTTTCTTTTACCTTTTAAAACAAACTGGAATGACACTGTCACTGGCGAGACATGAAATTGAATTGTTTCAGTTAAATACACATTTTAAGAGACTTAATATGAGTAGTTGAGGACACTGGAGATCAAGAAGGGGGACTCGCCCTGTGTTTTTAATAAAATTGAGACTGGCTTCTAGCTTAGCACTTCTGGAGCTTGCTCACCAGCCAGAGATTACATGTCCATAACGACTTCTGAGCTGTGGCCATGGATAACAAGGGATCTCCTGCACCGAAAGGGAAAGTCAATCTACTTGGTGCTGCACTTGCTATCACTTCTTCTTCAGCACCAGCAGAATCCCAGAGGCAAGGTGATAATGGCTTTCACCAAAGGAGCAGGGTTCACAGAGGGAACAAGAGTGACTACCTAATTCCTGTACATAATATGGCATCTGCTACTTCGTAAGCGCTATTTTATGTCTGTCAAGAGCTCTTACTTTCAGCTGTAAGAAAGAAGAAAAAAGGCATTTATTGATGAGCATTAGATTGTGACATGAGTTCTAGAAGGGTGATAAAACAGTTATTGACCATTGAGAACGTAAAGCCCCAATTAGGAAGACTATATAAGAAGGGAAACATAATCTTGCAAGTGTAAAACAGAAAGAGAAACATCGTTCATAAAACAGTCTGTCATCTTGCATGAGTGTTAACTGCAAAAACCAAATGCCAACAATTTCCACATTCATGGACGGTGTTTCTATAAAATAAGAAGACTTTGCTGAACTTTATAAAGTGAACTGGGTACAGCATCAGATAACTCAGAAATTTTATGGCATGACATTACATTTGTCACTCAATTTGCAGAAAATGAGGCTGTTGTTGCTGTCTTGAAAGTTGAGCCCTGTGCATGTCGGCGGCTCTCCCCTTCCTGCTGCACTGTTTACAGCCTGGACCAAATCCACTCCTGAGATGGCCTTCGTACAAGATAGAGAGAAATGTTAACACAAACAGCAGCAAGCTGTTGCATTAACCAAGCTGGATGGTGATGAGAGCCTTTCAGAGTGTTTTCAAATCCCTAAGTCCTGTGTACTGCAATGAGGCTAGTGATTGCCATACTTAGAACACAGCGGACTGTTAATAATAGGGCATAGGTCATTAGGGTTCTCTTCTAGAAATGTAAATGTGAAATGTGGTGCTGAGATGCATCTGTTAAAGTGTATTTAGTGCCCTTTTATTTCCATTGAGGAAATGAAATTTATGATGCTGGTTACAGGATGTTGCATAATAATGCACAAGGAACAACCGATGAGAAATTTGCTTTCAGAATGAGTACAATGGACAGTGTCACATAAACAGGTTGAAATGTTTTCAGAACCCATCAGGATTTCTTGTCTTGATGGCTTAGGTGGAGCCAAATGGGACCTGGTTCAACAGGACAGTTTTCTTCATTTAATCCTCTTAACAACCTGTGACTTTTAGAGATAATTATCCTGAGACAGGAGAAGTTATGTAGTGCATAGTCCCCAGTTGCCCTTGTCTTCCAAAAATATATGTGACTCTAGAAACAGTGTAAGAGACAATAATAGGAAGAAAGAAGGTAAGTATGGACCTTCTTTAGGAATCTGCCTACAGATTAACCTAAGTATTTAGTCTTTCCTCTTTCTGTATGTTTTAATATACTCAAAAGTGAATTAAATGCCTCCCCAAACTTACTGCTTGGTCCTGATTAGCAGGGGTAGTTCATTGTTGACTAGAAATGAGGTATTATACAAAGTTTGATTCAGTTTTCAAAATAAAGTCCTTCATGTTACTTAAATTTTTTTCAAATGTTTATTTTTGAGTTAGAGAAAGCACGAGTCGGGAGGAGCAGAGAGAGAGGGAGACAGAGGATCTGAAGCGGGCTCTGAGCTGACAGTAGAGAGCCCAATGCGGGGCTCGAACTCACAAACCATGAGATCATGACCTGAGCCAAAGTTGGACGCTTAACTGACTAAGCCACCCAGGTACCCAGAAGGTCCTTCATTTTAAAAGCAGATCTGGTAAAGCAGATCTTTAAAAACTTTTTGCCAAAATAGATGACTTCTCTATTCATACATGACAAATTCTTAAGATGTGGGCCAATATAAAACAGTAACTTCGATTTTTATGTAGGGCTTAGTGTGCTAACCCCACATGTTCTAAAGTAATAATTTGGGTTTTTTTTAACCTAATATTAAACACACAAAAATAATTGCTAAAAATTACTCTTTTTCTCTAATAACTATTGTAGACTTGCTTTGTAAGACACAACAATTAGAAATTTTGATGCCTAAGGGCTTCAACTTATGTGGTTGAGAATTTCAGGTCCTGGTATGTGGAAAGTCCTTAATAAATTATTGCTGAATTTAATTGAACTAATTTTCTTAATAGTACAAATGATGATTGATTTACTTAAATATCAATAAACTATGAAGGGCACCCAGTGGCTCAGTTGGTTAAGCGTCCAACTCTAGATTTTGGCTCAGGTCATGATCTTGCAATTTGTGAGATCAAGCCTCACATCAGGCTCTGCACTGACAGTGTGAAGCCTGCTGGGGATTTTCTCTCTCTCTCTCTCTCCCTCTCTCCCTCTCTCCCTCTCTCCCTCTCTCCCTCTCTCCCTCTCTCCCTCTCTCCCTTTGCTCCTTCCCCTCTCTCAAAATAAATAAAAACATTAATAATTAATTATTATGAACCAATAAAGAGAAATATGTTATAAATTTTAAAATAGGGTAATTTTGATATAGGCCTAAAATCTCAATATAGTATTTCAATAATTTTGCTCACATAGAAAGTATGATATTCCCTAGAAATTCCTTGGAATTTTTGCCTAGGGCTACTTTTCGTATTGGTCACTTTCCTCTTTCTTCTTTGTTTTCTTACTTGTTGATGTGTGTTCTGTCTCCTTGCAGTTCAACAACATGTTGCTGTATTGTGTACCAAGATTCAGCTTGGTGGGCTCTAAATTCACAGTTCGAACCAGGGTTGGCATCGATGGAATGAAAATTGTAGAGACCCACAATGAAGAGTATCCACACACTTTCCAGGTATCTGGAAAAGAGAGAACACTGGAGCTACAAGCCAGGTGAGAGATTCATTCACACAGCTTTCTACAAGCATTGGAAGGAGTTGTAGGACAGAATAATTCTGAGGATCTTTCCCAAGTGAATACTATAGACCTCTGGGAATCTGGTTGGCATAAGAGAAGTAGTAGAAGCTCTTAAAAGGCAAGAATGATGTCTTCCCTTTTGATTCCTCCATAGTGTCTAGGATAGTGGTTTTGAGACGGTAAAAATTCAGTAAGTTACTTTGCCTCTTCAGATTTACAGGGTGCTCAGAGAATGAAGTTGTTGCATTCAAGCCAGGGTTTTGAGACTTGTAGGAAAAGGTTCTCCCCTAACACTTCCTCCCTCCGCCCTTCTTTTGGGTGCACAGTGTTTATTGATGCTTATTATTCCATGCTAAATGTTGAAGCATCAACTGTCAGTCCTTCAGTGTCTCTGCATTTGTGGGACTTGTTGGACTTTGATGGAGAGAATATTCAGAAGAGGCAGGGTAGAAAAGGTAATGATTCTCCTGACACAGTGGAGGATACATGAAGGGGGCCATTTAGAGCCCCCTTTCTAGTGGCCTCTAGAAACCAGGACTTCTGGAAGGGGTGATTCTTTTTTGCATGCTTTATTGAACTGGAAAGAAGGCTAGAGTTCTAGCATCCATCTCTCTAACCTAACCATGTTTAGAGGGGAAAAAACAATGAGAACCACTACAATGGATCATAGCTACCTGACGTGTGAACCTCTGGGAAACAGCATGCTGTCGGATTTTGAAATATCTGCCTTAGAAGACTGTCATCCATTTATCCTACAAAGACCTGTGTCATGGTGAAAATTGAGAACCTTCAGAAGGTCACAGATCAGAGGGTTAAGTACCAATCCTCACTCTGATGGTTCTGATACCCCAGGATCTGGAGACTCATAGAGCACTTCTGTTCCTTTTTGTTCTGTTGTACCTATAGTGTAGTTCTGAAGCTCATATGAATTCATCCTGGATACTTGGACTTAGTAACCATAAAAGCTTGAAGTTCAGACTTTCAAAAGAGAATAATTCATTCTGGCAGGAATCTACCCAGGGAATCAGGGAATTGGTGATCTTACAGTTAGGGGAGATCCAGCAGGCTGGGAAAATTTGAAGAAATAGCCAGCCAGTACTTTGGTTTCCCACAGCAAATCTCTACTGAACCTGGCATTACTTAGGGAACTGCTAGGGGACTGCTCTGAGGATTAGAAGGTGGCATTTCAAGCATGAATTAAAAGTATAGAGGACTTGGCTTTGAGTTCCATGGTTTTCCGACTTTATGGTGGGATTTGGGCCCCAGCCATTCAAACCCAAGGGAAGAAGGTATTTTGCTGTGCTTCGAGGTTCCTGACCTGAATCCTCACTCAGAGCCTGACTCACTGAGTGACTGGTTCTGGCAACGGGGAGAACTTATCAGTAGTTCTGACCCTCAGAGAAGTTTTCATTGCAGAAGAATGAAGTGCTGCTGCTCTGAAATACCAGCACACTTCCAAATCTGCAAACCTGAGACATGTCTAAACAGCAGAAGAGAGATTATCAAGGTTTCAGGGATTGTCTAAATGGGAACTCCAGCCTTCCATTAGCAAGTGGGCTCTTTTCTCTTGAGGATGGGGCTGATTCATGAGGAATTTTGTTAAGTACAGGCAGTAATCACTTTGTAGAGTTCCAGTATGCAGTACTGGATACATTTCAACTGGTATTGAAAACACGGTCATGTTTCCTTAAATTTCCTCTTCCCCTAATCGCATTGCTGCACTTATATCTATGATTACATGGTGAATCAAAGATCCAAATTAAGTGATTACTTTTCATCCAGTCTATGATTCTTTCAAGAATAGAGACAAACATTGAAAGTCTCAGAACATCAGAGTGTTACAGAGATTGCACGGAGCCCAAAATTGGATGTATGTTTGGACATATTTATAGATAATTCACTTCTGAAACCAACTGGGGGGAAAAAGGATTCTGCTTTTCTTGCAGAATGAGTCAGCCTTAAGACTGACCTCCTACAGAAGCTGTGGGACCCACTTTGCACCATGAGTTTGTGAAATCTGGATTAAAAAATTACCTCTTCAGTGTTTTGTCATATAAGCTTTCTTCTAGCATGTGCTTTGAGTAAACTAAAACTATTTTCAGCTTTTCTCAATTAACACTTTGGTGGTGTACTTCAGAATGATGTTATCTGAGTTAAATTAGTTTTGAGTACATTAAATGGATCTTTTATACCACATCACTGTGAACACATTGGGAAGACATACTTTTTTGGAAAACTCAAGGTGCTAGATCCCTAATTAAAGAGGAACATTTCTCATGTTTGTTCATTCTAGTTTACTTTTATTTAAAATCTTTTAGGTTAAGTTTAAACTTTTAAAAATAAGTTAGTTTTGAAAATTGAGACACATTACTAATACCATAGGAATTGGTGAGGCCTTGACTTGAAACTTTCTTTGTACTGTGATTTCCTTTTGGGTGTATTTTGTTAAGTGAAACTTGTTAAACTTTTTTGTTAACTAAATTTTTTTCTTAAAATAAAGATTTTTCCACAGTGACCAAAAAAAAAAAAAAAAAAAGAAGAAGGGAAAAAAAAAAACCTCTTACATTCTACTTCCTCTTCCATATTTAAAAGAATATAAAGTATTCTGTCTTACATAGTTTTTATTTCATGGTTTTATGTTACTAAATGTATGTAAAAACATAGTAATAAGTAAGTTAGAGGAGTAAAAAATCTGCCATGACTGAGAAAGTAAAACAAAAAGCATTAAAGACTTATCAAGTTTCTTTGCATTTAAAAGCCTGAGAGCAGCTAGGAAATAACTATGATTACAGGGCAGTAGAAATAATTTTATCCACACAGGCCACTGCAGTAGGGAGCAATCTTTTTTGAGGAGCAAGAGTGAAGCCTTCCCCAGTAAGAGTCTTGGTCCAAGGATCCCCAGGTGAACAATAAGCAGAATCTTCCATTTGACAAGCACGGATTCCAGCTGCATTCTTGGCACATCATGATGCTCAAGAATAAATTTGCTAGAAAGATGGATGATGTCACAAGAGCCAAGCTCCTGCTAGACTCATTTATATGTGACACCTGTAGGAGCGAGGCATGTGACATTCAGGCTGGAACTCAAACTCAGCCCTAGCCTAGCAAACACATGCAAACAAATGGAGCCCCACTCTTTTGACATTCTTCAAAATCCCCCAACTTGAAGATCTAGCTCAGGCCAGAGTCTACTAATGAGGACTTTTCTAACACATTCTGTGACAGCAGCCAGCTGTGTAAGCTACCTGCAAGGGAGATGAAATAAAGAGAATTTGCCTCAATAGGAAAAAAGAAGATTCGATTATAGTCAAGGAAATTTTTTTTTTCCCAACAGAAAATTATTAAGTACTAGAGTCCATTAATCTGTGAAACTTCCTTCCTACAAGCATCTAAAAATTTTGTTTTGCTTTATCTGTAATAGGTTAAGTACAGTATTGCCTAAAACTTTCTAGCAAAATTATTTATCAGAGGAAATATTAAATAGCTCCCGAAGACCTTTACAAAGATATTTCAGATTCTAGAGGATACATGTAATGTTTTCTAAGATGAACTGTGACTAGTAGCCTTTGAAAATCTCGTGTGTTTTCTTAAAGGTGAATTGGAAGACTAGTTGTATATCTGGTATAACTACATCTACATTACCTAATATGTTCAGCTAGATGATGGTTATTAAAAATAACATCAGGGCAGTATATTAATGGAAGCTAAACTTAACTTTCCCACTCAAAAATTATGTGTACCATAATTTTGTTTAAGAATTTGTTTGTTCACTTGCCAAAGATTCTGTTTAATTTTTGTTGAAACTTCTTCCTGGACATCCCTGAATTTTCCAGAAAGTTGAAACAACATCAAAGCATAGTTTTATTCTTATTCACAAGTTATAACTCATTAATGTTTTCTGCATTCACTTATATTCTGTTTTGTTTTAGTTCTGAGCAAGACAAAGAAGAATGGATCAAGGTAAACCGGATTTCTATTTTCGTTTTTGTTTTTGTTTTTTGATAACCTTTGTGTATGTACACAAACATGTACATATTATAGCGTATACATACATCAATGTCATAAGAACAAGGTCAGTTAATTCTTAAGGTCATTTTCACATCATAGATATTTGTTTGATAAGGCATTTTCATTAATTTGCAAGTGATATTTTAATGTGTGCTTTGAATCTCATTTATATTTTAGGCTCTTCAGGAGACCATTGATGCTTTCCATCAGAGGCATGAAACCTTCAGAAATGCAATTGCAAAGGATAATGACATGCACTCAGAGGTTTCTGTAAGTTGAATTAAATTCTTTAAGTTCTTTTCTCTCTGCAGTTGCAGAACTGGCTAGACAGAATCTCATTTTTCCTTACATGAATACAATAGCGAGTGCCTTTTTGTGCTGCTTAAACTTCTTTGTACCTTTTATTTCTTTTCCTGGGTCTTGAGTTTCAGAGCATGATATAAGCAATGTTGTTGAAGTGCTTTTTAATAAATAAGTAAGTAAACAAATAGATGGAAATGACAGTTTTTTCTATTAAAATTGAATCTCTTTCTTTTTTAGACTGCTGAGCTAGGGAAAAGAGCTCCAAGATGGATCCGAGATAATGAAGTAACGATGTGTATGAAATGCAAGGAGTCTTTCAATGCACTGACAAGGAGAAGACATCATTGTCGAGCATGTGGACATGTAAGTGAGATTTCTTCATGGTCATGAAGGCTGCTAGTAACTATATAAGTGTTGTAAAAGCATCAAGTTTGGAAAGGCAAAAAAAAAAAAAAAGAATCATTCAATTAAATAAATTACTTAATTGATAAACTTATTTTGATGACAGCTATGTGCAGAACACTGTGCTGGATCATGGAGAAAAAATGGTAAGCAAAATGATAGCCAGTTTCACCTAGTTTACATTCTAATGGAGAAAATAACCAAAGTCAAGTAAATGGACAAATAAGCATTTTAAATTACTACAAAGACACCAAGAAGGCAATCAAGAAGTTAGAATGGAGAATGATGTTAACAGAGGAGGACTTGGAACCAATTTTACTTAGAAAAATGAAAACCTCTCTGAGGCACAGATATTTAAGCTGGTGCCTAAAAAGTGAGAAAGAGCTAACCATGGCAAGGGAGGTGGGAAAGGCATTCAGTGGCTCCGTATGTCAGAAGAACTGAGATAGGAGAAAGTTGGGTCTGCTATTGGGATGCCAGAGGTAATGGGGCTGGAGCCTAATGAGTAAGAGGAACTGGGGCATAAGAAATAGTTAAATAGGTAAATAATAATTAAATAGTTAAATAGGTAAATAATAACCAAAGGAGTTGATGTCTCTGAGAAAACAAGAGTTGGAACATACAGCATAAATGGAAGCTCAGGCTTTTGATGGGAGAGGAAAACTTCCCTCCATTATAACAGAAAGGAAAAAGGAAATGATGGGTGCAAATGTGAGTGTTTTTGCTTTTGTGGTAGGAAATTTTGTCATTGAAGTGTGAGGAAGAGTCATCAGCTGAAAAAAGAGGGAGAAGAGGGATGAGGGAGATTCGAGAAAGAGGGTTCAGTATGATATAGTTGTCTCTGGGCAGGGAAGTGAGCCTCCCAGAGGAACATGTGTGGACTTCTGTGCCCATTAGAGGTTTATGGTTATACATGTAAAGGGGCACGCAAAACTCAATAACTCAGGCCAGAGGGGGCTGGTGACAGGTTTTCAGCAATTTGAGCTGTTTCATATGGAAAGAGTGAGGGAGGAACAAAGCATGAAATGAAGCAGGAGAGAGAGAACAGCAGGCTTTTGATGGCCTTGTGTACCAAGTTGAAGATTACATACTTTCTTCTAAAAAGCAACAAGTAAACAGAAGGGCAGGCATTGTGGTGCCATGATTTAACATATTATTAGTATGCTGAAGTGCAAGACTTCTTATTGATCATTCATTTAGATTGGTCTTTTACTGCAGATTTATTCTTCTGCTTTCCTCCTAAGTTTTCTCAGTGAAACAGTTCTGTGATCAAAGTTCAATTTGATAGCAAACTTTCCCCTCAGGGTAAGACTTTTTAATCTGTCATTGAGTTTGCTTGAAATGATTTTGGGTATTGACTGACACACTTGCCTTGTGTTCAAACAAACGTGTTTGAATGTGGATTACCAAAATACTATTATATGAGTTGGAAATAAATAAGAGAGTAGCTGATATGAATATGTAGATGCAGGCATGTTTAATTCTAAATCTTAGAGTAATTTCATTGCAATTATGAGAAAACAATGAATTGAGTTTTTTTAAATTTTTAAAAATTTTCATTTTAGAAAGAGAACATGAGCAGGGGAGAGAGGCAGAGAGACAAAGAATCCCAAGCAGGCTCCACAGTCAGCATGGAGCCCAGCATGGCGCTCAATCCCTACGTCCCTGGGAATACGACCTGAGCTGAAATCAAGAGTTGGTCGCTCAACCAACTGAGCCACCCAGGCGCCCCAACAATGAATAGTTTTTTTTCTATCATGAATTGTATATGCTGTGAACCTAAACTAAAAGTTTTACTACTATTTATATAGTTTTAAATAGTTTGTCCACTATAATTGGGAGGAAATATGCTTTTTGAAGCAAGAAGATGCTTTTTTTTAAGTGTGTGTATGTGTGTGTGTTTTATGTTTTCATTTAAATTCCAGTTTAACAGACAGTGTAATATCAGTTTCAGGTGTACAAAATTGTGATTCAACACTTCCATATAACAAGTGCAGTCTTTAATCCCCATCATCTATTTAACCCATCCTCTTACCCACCTTTCCTCTAGTAACTATCAGTTTGTTCTCTATAGTTAAGAATCTGTTTCTTGGTCTGCCTCTCCATCTCTCTTTTTTCCCCCTATGCTTATTTTGTTTCTTAAATTCCATATATAAGTGAAATCATATGGTATTTGTCTTTCTCTGATATACTTTGCTTAGTATAATATTCTGTAGCTCCATCTGCATTGTTGCAAATGGCAAGATTTCATTCTTTTTATGGCTGAGGAATATTCCATTGCATGTGTGTATGTATGCATTATGATATATATATTTATAATCACCTCTTCTTCATCCATTCATCAGTCAGTGGATACTTAGGCTGTTTCCATAGTTTGGCTGTTGTAGATAATACTGCAATAAACACTGGGGTGCATGTATCCCTTTGAATTAGTATTTTTTGAGTAAATACCTAGTAGTACAATTGCTGGATTATAGGGTAGTTCTATTTTTAACTTTTTGAGGAACCCTCCATACTGCTTTCCGGAGTGGCTGCACCAGTTTGCATTCCCATCAACAGCCAAGAGGGTTCCCCTTTCCACACATCCTCACCAACACCTGTTGTTTCTTGTGTTGTTGATTTTAGCCATTCTGATAGGTGTGATATGATATCTCATTGTAGTTTTGATTTGTATTTCCCTAATGATGAGTGAAGTTGTGCATCTTTTCGTGTGTCTGTTGGTTATCTGTCTTCTTTGAAAAAGTGTCTATTCGTGTCTTCTTCCCATCTTTTAACTGATTATTCATTTTTTGGATGTTGAGCTTTGTAAGTTCTTTGTGTATTTTGGATACTAACTCTTTATCTGGTATATGTCATTTGCAAATATCTTCTCCCATTCAGTAGGTTACCTTTTAATTTTGTTGATTGTTTCCTTCGCTGTGCAGAAGGTTTTTATTTTGATGAAGTCCCAATAGTTTATTTTTGCATTTGTTTCCCTTGCCTCAGGAGACATTTCTAGTGAGAAGTTGCTATGGCCAAGAAAATATTTTTTTCGTGTTTATTTATTTTTGAGAGACAGAGCATGAGTGGGGGAGGGACAGAGAGAGAGGGAGACACAGAATCCGAAGCAGGCTCCAGGCTCTGAGCTGTCAGCGCAGAGCCCAATGCGGGGCCTGAACCTATGAACCATGAGATCATGACTTGAACAGACATCAGACAGTTAACCGACGGAGGCACCCAGTTGCCCCAAGAAAATAATTTTTTAAACTGGGAAGTGTTTTTTGACAATTAACCTATAATAATTAGGAAAAAAATGCTATTCACTAAGAAATGGAATGCATTTGCATTATACTTATTCATTCATTGGCATTCTAAGTTTATTGTGTGCCTTATGAGCAAAATCTACAAGAATGATGCCTCACAGAGCTTACAGCCTAGTGAGTGTTACAAACACCAAATAATCACACAAGTGTATGATTAAAAACTAATAAGTACATCAATGGGGCACCTGGGTGGCTCAGTCGGTTGAGTGTCCGACTGTGGCTCAGGTTATGATCTCGCGGTCTGTGAGATCAGGTCATGACCTCGAGCCCTGCGTCGGGCTCTGTGCTGATAGCTCAGAGCCTGGAGCCTGCTTCAGATTCTGTGTCTCCCTCTCTCTCTGCCCCTACCCCGCTCATGCTCTGTCTGTCTGTCTCTGTCAAAAATAAATAAACATTAAAAAAATTTTTTTTAAACTAATAAGTACATCAAGAAAAATAAGGGAACTTCAGTAGCATAGTGACAAGAAACAGTTCCTTATTCTGGAAGTTGGAGGAGTCTTCCTTGAGGAAGTGAAATTTGAGTCAACATCTGAATGATGAGCAAGAGATAACTCACTGAAGCAGAGTTGAGAGAGGACAGGCATATAGCACTTCAGGGGCTCTTAAGAAGCCAGTGTCACTGGGGATACAGAGAGTAAAAGGGGCCAATTATATGGGATATTGTGGGCCATCGGTAAGAATCTGTTCTTTATCAAGAGCAAAGGGAAAACTAAGGATTTTAAATAGAGGGGAAACCTATCAGATTAGCATATTTAAGACAGCATCTGGTGTTTGGAAAATAGCTTGGATGGATGTAAAAACAGAGGCTAGAGAACGCTCAGGTAAGAATGCTACAAGGACCAGTCGTGAAATTGCAGTAGTCCGAAGTAGGATGTTAATAGCTTGGACTTAGAAGGAAGATGTAGAGAAATGGACAAATCGAAAAAAAATATCTAGGAGATAAAATCAGGACTTCGTAATATGGTGACTGTATGGGGTGAAGTAGAGGTATATGTCAAGGACGATGACTCCTAGGTTTCTGACTTGCCATGACTGGTGCTGTTTTCCAGGATAGGGAGCACTAGTAGGGAATAGGTTTGGAGGGGTGGGGTGGAGTCAGGAAACAGCTTCAGGCAGGGAAGATCCTGAGTTGATTTCGGGAGCTTATTGATGAAACATCCAGAGATATGAAAGGTAAAGGTCTCCTACCTTTAGAGCAAGGAAGACAAGGATGAACTAGCAGAGCTCATCACCAACAGCGTTATAATACCGTGATAAATATTCCTAATGTTCATGGGATATTCTTGGTCCGGTAAACGCCTTAAATATTTAACTCTTTCTCATTTAGTATTACTGGAAGTGATTATTGCTTAAATCTGTATGATTATTTACTCTTCATTTTTTTTTAATTTAAGGTGGTTTGTTGGAAGTGTTCTGATTACAAAGCTCAACTTGAGTATGATGGTGGAAAATTGAACAAAGTTTGTAAAGACTGTTATCAAATAATAAGTGGATTCACAGACAGTGAAGAAAAGAAGAGAAAAGGAATTTTAGAGGTATGGAATATTAAATATTGGAGAACTGAAATTTTTATGCAAGAAATGTAGAATTGTTTTTTAGCCCTAAAGAATACAAATAGCATATTTTATTATTTCTCTTAATATTTAACAATTTGAAGAAGAAGCAAGATTCATACTTTTCTCTCATCTTGCTTAATTTTGGGATCATATTCAGTTGTGTAGAAAGAAGAGGGTCAGTGCTATGTTTAGTCAACATCATTTGAGAGTGAAATACATTAATGTTGTGAAAGCAGCTATAATAAAATATTAAGAGTATGAATTGTTGTCTCTTCTGATGCCCAACATTACAGTGTATTTTTTTTAAAGTTTATTTATTTATTTTGAGAGAGAGAGATAATGTGCAATTGGGGGAGGGGCAGAAAGAGAGGGAGGGACAGAGAACTCCAAGCAGGCTCCACACTGTCAGCACAGAGCCCAGATGCATGGCTCAAACCCATGAACTGCAAGATTGTGACCTAAGCCAAAGTCGAATGCTTAAGTGACTAAGCCACCCAGGTGCCCCTCCACTGTATTTTTTAATAGGAAAGTGTTTACCTGGTAATTTTATCATATTGGCTTCAAAAGCCACTGTCTGAAATTATTAAAATTCATATTAAATTATTACTTTATTACCTGAAAACGTCTTCCAGCTTATTGTATTAAAAACATCATTTAGCAGCCAGTGACAGTAATCTGGTAACTGCTTTGAAATATTATTAAAATATCTAGCAAGTGAATGTGACTCATATTTTTAGAATAGTCAGAACCTCCCAAGCCTGGGCACTATGATGCAGCTTGTACCTGAAATGAGTTTCACACTCAAAGATACTAACATAAGGAATAAATTATATAATAAGGCCTTTGTGGCAGAAATTTCAAGGTAGCCTGGAAGGTCTGTGAAGAATAGGCTCATGACCATAATTCTTTGTATCTAAAGTCATAGACATACATAGTTTACTAAGAATTTCCATGCTTTATTAGGGATCAGTGACAGTTGGGGCACCCGGGTGGCTCCGTCAGTTAAGCATCTGACTTCAGCTCAGGTCATGATCTCACGGCTGTGAGTTAGAGCCTCACATTGGGCTCTGTGCTGACAGCTCAGAGCCTGGAGCCTGCTTTGGATTCTATGTCTCCCTCTCTCTCTGTCCGTCTCCTGCTCATGTTCTCTCTCAAAAATAAATAAACATTTTAAGAATATTAAAAAAAAAAATCAATGACTGTTTATTGAGCATCTATACAGTATAAGCATACAAGGGTCATTTCTGTTAAGTGAAAAAGAATCATAAACTTCAGAGTCCATTTAAGGCTGAAAAGCTAAAAGTTTAACTCTGAATTCTTCTAGGGTATATGTGTTGCTTGTAGGCAGACCTAAATGGGGCTTTCCCTGGCGAGGAGGTGGAAAGACATGTTTCACTGGCTCCCAAGAACACAGCCTTAAGACTTTTAAACACAGCAATAATATAATGAGTCCAATGACTTGTTTTAAGGGATGGGTTTCAGGTTGTATCTCTGAATTAAAAATCTCTAGGTAGTTTTCTCGAAAAACCTATATTTATTTAATCAAATAAATATATTATGTGAGGTCTTGGGGTGCCTGGGTGGCTCAGTCGGTTAAGCGGCCGACTTCGGCTCAGGTCATGATCTCGCGGTCCGTGAGTTCAAGCCCCGCGTCGGGCTCTGTGCTGACAGCTCAGAGCCTGGAGCCTGTTTCAGATTCTGTGTCTCCCTCTCGCTGACCCTCCCCTGTTCATGCTCTCTCTCTGTCTCAAAAATAAATAAAAACGTTAAAAAAAAAAAATATATATATATATATATATATATTATGTGAGGTCTATAAGTAGAAGATAAGTATGTATATGTGCATGTACACACACGTACATGCATTTTGAAACTTGCTTCTTGCCAGCTAGTGTGTTATGTGCCTTAGACCGAGAGTCAACACACTTTTCCTGTAAAGGGTCAGAGAAACTATTTTAGTCTTTGCAGGCCAAGAGGAAAACCTGAAAACATTACTTCTATAATAAGAAAGAAAACACATTTTCACAAATTTTTACTGACAGAATTCAAAATACAATAATAATGTAGTATAGTTTTTTATCATAGGGCAATAAGATTGGAATTCTTTGTAGGTAGGGGAGATAACGTTTCATTTCATTGGAGTCCAAAGTTAGTGTTCCCTGTCATCAGATTGATTTTAAATTTTATCTATAAAAGTCAAAAAAATCTAAACAAATTCTTAGCTCTTAGGCCATACAAAAACAGGTGGTGGGCTGGTGGGCCGTAGTTTGCCTGCCAATGCTCCTTAAGGTATCTATGATGAAGGGCCAGTTTTATTTCCAAGCCACACAACTCAATATTTTTGTAAAATATGCAATCATGTTGCTTGCATGTCATCACAAAGTCAAATTGCTCTAAAAGTTTCTAAGTGCTTATTCCTACTTTCTGTGCTTTGTCTGGAATGGGTAACAGAGCAGTTTGTGAACCAGCACTGTTCAGTGGATGGCACTGAGTAGTGCTACCCTAAAGATTTGAGCAATTGAAAATAGAAGCAAACCACTTGCTTCCCATAATGTGTATAATAAAATCTATTTAGTCAATGATTTTGTTCCCTTTTTAGCCAGTGATATATATATATCAGGGGACAAAGCAGAAAACTATAAATGGGTCGTCAAAGAGTTGTTGCAATTTTAGAACCTTTTTTTTTTTTTTTAATTTACATCCAAATTAGTTACCATATTGTGCAACAATGATTTCAGGAATAGATTCCTTAATGCCCCCTTACCCATTTAGCCCATCCCCCCTCCCATAATCCCTCTAGCAACCCTCTGTTTGTTCTCCATATTTAAGAGTCTCTTACATTTTGTCCCCCTCCCTGTTTTTATATTATTTTTGCTTCTCTTCCCTTATGTTCATCTGTTCTGTGTCTTAAAGTCCTCATATGAGTGAAGTCATATGATATTAGTCTTACTCCGACTAATTTCGTTTAGCATAATACCCTCCAGTTCCATCCACATACTTGCAAATGGCAAGATTTCATTCTTTTTGATTGCTGAGTAATACTCCATTGTGTATATATACCACATCTTCTTTATCCATTCATCCATCCATGGACATTGGGCTCTTTCCATACTTTGGCTATTGTCGATAGTGCTGCTATAAACATGAGGGTGCATGTGTCCCTTCGAAACAGCATACCTGTATCCCTTGGATAAATGCCTAGCAGTGCAATTGCTGGGTCGTAGGGTAGTTCTATTTTAATTTTCTGAGGAACCTCCATACTGTTTTCCAGAGTGGCTGCACCAGTTTGCATTCCCACCAGCAGTGCAAAAGAGATCCTTTTTCTCTGCATCCTCACCAACATGTGTTGTTGCCTGAGTTGTTAATGTTAGCCATTCTGACAGGTGAAAAGTGGTATCTCATTCTGTTTTTGATTTGTATTTCCCTGATGATGAGTGATGTTGAGCATTTTTTCATGTGTCGGTTGGCCATCTGGATGTCTTCTTTGGAGAAGTGTCTAATCATGTCTTTTGCCCATTTCTTCACTGGATTATTTGTTTTTTGGGTGTTGAGTTGGATAAGTTCTTTATAGATTTTGGATACTAACCCTTTATCTGATATGTCGTTTGCAAATACCTTCTCCCATTCCATCGGTTGCCTTTTAGTTTTGCTGATTGTTTCCTCTGCTGTCAGAAGTTTTTTATTTTGATGAGGTCCTAGTAGTTCATTTTTGCTTTTGTTTCCCTTGCCTCTGGAGACGTGTTGAGTAAGAAGTTGCTGCAGCCAAGATCAAAGAGGTTTTTGCCTGCCTTCTCCTCGAGAAGTTTGATGGCTTCCTGTCTTACATTGAGGTCTTTCATCCATTTTGAGTTTATTTTTGTGTATGGTGTAAGAAAGTGGTTCAGGTTCATTCTTCTGCATGTCGCTGTCCAGTTTTCCCAGCACTACTTGCTGAAGAGACTGTCTTTATTCCATTGGATATTCTTTCCTGCTTTGTCAAAGATTAGTTGGCCATACATTTGTGGGTCCATTTCTGGGTTCTCTATTCTGTTCCATTGATCTGAGTGTCTGTTCTTGTGCCAATACCATACTGTCTTGATGGTTACAGCTTTGTAGTATAGCTTGAAGTCCGGGATTGTGATGCCTCCTGCTTTGGTTTTCCTTTTCAAGATCACTTTGGCTATTCGGGGTCTTTTCTGGTTCCATACAAGTTTTAGGATTATTTGTTCTAGCTCTGTGAAGAATGCTGGTGTTATTTTGAGAGGTGTTATTTTCAATGGAATACTACGTGGCAATGAGAAAAAATGAAATATGGCCTTTTGTAGCAACATGGATGGAACTGGAGAGTGTGATGCTAAGTGAAATAAGCCATACAGAGAAAGACAGATACCATATGGTTTCACTCATACCATATGGATCCTGAGAAACGTAACAGAAACCCATGGGGGAGGGGAAGGAAAAAAAAAAAAAAAGAGGTTAGAGTGGGAGAGAGCCAAAGCATAAGAGACTGTTAAAAACTGAGAACAAACTGAGGGTTGATGGGGGGTGGGAGGGAGGGCAGGGTGGGTGATGGGTATTGAGGAGGGCACCTTTTGGGATGAGCACTGGGTGTTGTATGGAAACCAATTTGACAGTAAATTTCATATATTAAAAAATAAAAAAAAAAAAGGTGTTATTTTGAGAGCATTCTGTGAAGAATGCTGGTGTTATTTTGTGTTGAATACGTAGATTGCTTTGGGTAGTATTGACATTTTAACAATATTTGTTCTTCCTATCCAGGAGCATGGAATCTTTTTCCATTTTTTTGTGTCTTCTTCAATTTCTTTCATCAGCTTTCCATAGTTTTCAGTGTATAGATTTTTCACCTCTTTGGTTAGATTTACTCCTATGTATTTTATGGGTTTTGGTGCAATTGTAAATGGGATCAATTCCTTGATTTCTCTTTCTGTTGCTTCATTGTTGGTGAATAGGAATGCAACCGATTTCTGTGCGTTGATTTTATATCCTGCCACTTTGCAGTTTTTTGGTGGAGTCTTTTTGGTTTTCCATATGGAGTATCCTATCTTCTGTGAAAAGTGAAAGTTTGACCTCTTCCTGGCCAATTTGGATGCCTTTATTTCTTTGTGTTGTCTGATTGCAGAGGGTAAGACTTCCAAGCCTATGTTGAATAACAGTGGTGAGAGTGGACATCCCTGTCTTTTTCCTGACCTTAGGGGAAGTTTTTCCCCATTGAGGATGATATTAGCATTGGGTCTTTCGTATATGGTTCTTATGATCTTGATGTATGATCCTTCTATCACTACTTTCTTGAGGGTTTTTAGCAAGAAAGGATTCTGTGTTTTGTCAGATGCTTTCTCTGCATCTATTGAGAGGATCATATGGTTCTTGTCCTTTCTTTTATTGATGTGATGAATCACATTGATTGTTTTGTAGATATTGAACCAGCCATGCATCCCAGGAATAAATCCCATTTGGTCGTAGTGAATAATTCTTTTAATGTATTGTTGAATCTGGTTGACTAATATCTTGTTGAAGATTTTTGCATCCATGTTCATCAGGGTAATTGGTCTATAGTTGTCCTTTTTAGTGGGGTCTCTGTCTGGTTTTGGAATCAAGGTAATGCTGGCTTCATAGAAAGAGTTTGGAAGTTTTCCTTCCATTTCTAATTTTTGGAACAGCTTCAAGAGAATAGGTGTTAACTCTTCCTTAAATGTTTGGTAGAATTCCCCTGGAAAGCCATCTGGCCCTGGACTCTTGGTTTTTGGGAGATTTTTGATTACTAATTCGATTTCCTACTGGTTATGGGTCTGTTCAAATTTTCTATTTCTTCCTGTTTCAATTTTGGTAGTGTATATGTTTCAAGGAATTTGTCCATTTCTTCCAGATTGCCCATTTTATTGGCATATAATTGCTCATAATATATTCTCTTATTATTCTTTGTATTTCTGCTGTATTGGTTGTGATCTCTCCTCTTTTATTCTTGATTTTATTTATTTGGGTCCTTTCCTTTTTCTTTTTTGATCAAACTGGCTAGTGGTTTATCAATTTTGTTAATTCTTTCAAAGAACCAGCTTCTGGTTTCATTGATCTGTTCTACTGTTTTTTTGGTTTCGATAGCATTAATTTCTGCTCTAATCTTTATTATTTCCTGTCTTCGGCTAGTTTTGGGTTTTATTTGCTGTTCTTTTTCCAGCTCTTTAAGGCGTAATGTTAGGTTGTGTATCTGAGATCTTTCTTCCTTCTTTAGGAAGGCTTGGATTGCTATATACTTTCCTCTTATGATTGCCTTTCCTGCGTCCCAGAGGTTTTGGGTTCTGGTGTTATCATTTTCATTGGCTTCCATGAACTTTTTAATTTCTTCTTTAACTTCTTGGTTAGCCCATTCATTCTTTAGTAGGATGTTCTTTAGTCTCCAAGTATTTGTTACCTTTCCAAATTTTTTCTTGTGGTTGATTTCGACTTTCATAGCATTGTGGTCTGAATATATGCACGGTAATGATCTCGATCTTTTTGTACTTGTTGAGGGCTACAATTTTAAAAACTTTTAAATTATCTCGGGTTCCAGGATTCTGATTGCTGGTCAGTATTTACCTTTTTGCTATCGCGTTATTATATCATTGATGCTGGTATAGCATTGTGGTTAAAAGTTCAGGCTCGGGGCACCTGGGTGGCTCAGTCGGTTAAGTGTCCGACTTCGACTCAGGTCACGATCTGGCAGTCTGTGAGTTCGAGCCCCACATCGGGCTCTGGGCTGATGGCTCGGAGCCTGGAGCCTGCTTCCCATTCTGTGTCTCCCCCTCTCTCTCTTCCCCTCCCCCGTTCATGCTCTGTCTCTCTCTGTCTCAAAAATAAATAAACGTTAAAACAATTTTTTTTTTAAATAAAAAAAAAAGTTCGGTCTCTGGGGGGCACCTCTGTGGCTCATTCGGTTCAGTGTCCGACTTTGGCACAGGTCATGATCTCACGGTTTGTGAGTTCGAGCCCCACGTTGGTTTCTGTGCTGACAGCTCAGAGCCTGGAGCCTGCTTTGGTTGGATTCTGTGTCTCCCTCTCTGTCTGCCCCTTCTCCCGCTCATGCTCTGTCTCTCTCCAATAAACATTAAAAAAAATCAATTAAAAAAAAAAAAAAAAGCTCAGGCTCTGGATCCAGATCCAAATTCTAGCATGGAAATTCCTAATGTGTGACCTGGGGAAAGTAATTTCTTCTCTGAACCTCAGAGAGAATGCAAATGATATCTTCTTAGGGTTGGTGAAGATTAAATGAAGTAGTGAACTAAGAAAAGTGCCTGCATAGCAAGCATTCAATAAATGTTCAACTTTATTTAAATTTGAGGCCTGGTAATACTTAAATATTTTCCCTTGTTCATAAAAGATCTAGATAAGTATTTAAATAATAATTGGGGATGAGCCCTTTTTGGATATCCCCGAGAGACATTTTATATGAATATATTGTACTTTATGAATGTTCCAATACGGTGAATTACTCTCTACCCAGTTCATTTTGTGTTCTCTTTCTCTCACTCTCCTTCCATTGTATTTTTTAGATTGAATCAGCAGAAGTGTCTGGAAACAGTGTAGTGTGCAGCTTTCTTCAGTATATGGAAAAGTCAAAACCTTGGCAAAAAGCTTGGTGTGTGATCCCCAAACAAGACCCTCTTGTGCTGTACATGTACGGTGCCCCCCAGGTATGTAAACTGCATTTTTCTGAGGGGATGGAGGTCCTGGGGTACAAAGGGAGGTGAATAGACACTGAAATCAAAATCTTTCCATTACTGTCCTCTATAGAACAAGAGAGTTCAACCACTTGCATTGTCTTTCATTACAATTGAAAAATAGTAACTAAAATTCAAGTTTATTTAAACTGATTTTTAAAGTTTTTAGGCTGCTTTTTAAAATATAGCCCATAATTTCTTCCCCTTGTGCCTCATTTGTCTCCTCCCTTCTTCTCATTCCTCTCCAGTGGTTTGAGAAAGGGTGAGTTGGATTAGGAGGGGGCATGAGAGAAGGGGTGAAGCAGAGGGAGAAGCAAGGAGGAGAAGGAGCCTTTATAATGCCAGGAAATGATTATAAGTTGGGTTTTTTTTTTCCTGAATGGATGGATACCTGAAAAAGAAAAGAATATGAGAGGAAGGGGAATTTAAATCAACCTTGGATTAACATTATCCAGTAGTAAGTTTTTGAGAACCATGTGTGCATAGATGTGAACTAAATCTATGGGAACAACAGACATGCAGGCTGAGCTTCTCACCAGAGCAGCCCCAGACACTGTGGCTTGTGTTGTGCTTGAAAAACACCTGCATTCACCTGGAAATATATAAAATCTTCAACGCATCTGTTGTATTTTACCCTATGTCTGCATTAAGAGCTAGGAAAACCTTATTTTAGAAATAGACTACAAATACCAAGGTATATATTGTCTTCTGTTTCGTTGTTTTTCCCATAACTGTTTTTGTGCATAAATACATTGATGCCTGAATAAATGGATCACCAAATAAAGCTGCGTTTGGTAATGAAATCATCATTAACATTTGCGGCTTTTATGCGATACCTAATTTTTTTCCCTTTTTCATCTGAATGAAGAGTTGAATAGACTCCTTCACAGAGAGAGGGTGTAGGATCAGTGAATCGTAGCTGATTTAGGTATCAGCTCTCATTCATTAATTCATTCAGCCAGCATTATCAGTGGCCTCACATGCAGGCAGTATGCTAAGTCCTGGATGCCCATCTCTGTCCACGGAGAGCTCACAGGGTGCATCTGTGTAGAACAGTGGTAGCAAAAGAGGTTTAGTGGGAGCCAGGTCACACAGGCCCATGCACAGCAAGCTAGTACATCTCACGCTCCTATGTACCATGTTTTTTCCTTAGGATGTCCGAGCCCAGGCCACCATTCCACTCCTGGGTTACGTTGTGGACGATATGCCAAGGAGTGCAGACCTGCCGCACAGTTTCAAACTGACCCAGTCCAAGTCTGTGCACAGCTTTGCCGCAGACAGTGAGGAACTGAAACAGAAGTGGCTGAAAATCATCTTTTTAGCTGTCACAGGTGAGACACCAGATGGTCCCAACAAGCATCCAACCACCTTGGATGATCATCCTGAACCTAAGAAAAAATCAGAATGCTGAACTTCAGGACCATCCACAGTGTGGAGGTCCTAAGATTTACAGCTCAAGACATTCCCAGCCCTCCTCATTCATCTCTTAGCACTTTATGTTGAAAAATATAGGCTCTTAAATGCATCTTTTGGGGAAGTACTTTCCTATGTTTCTGTATTCATAGTGAAACTAATGTGCAGAGCCATTCTACCGGTAAAAGTTTGAAATAATGTGAAAATGGAACATTTTTTAATGAGCTATTCCTTGCATATGTACTTTTGTCTTGAAGAAAATGTTATCAGTGGATTCTATCACTATCAGGTTAGAATAGGCCACCTCCATTTAAGGTCCTGTAATGTCTTCTCCTTCACAGGTAGGACTTGTAACAGTTTGAAAGATATACCTCCATGTTGCCAAAATAGATCCGTGGTAAAAAAATAAATAAATAAATAAATAAATAAATAAATAAATAAATAAATACAGGGACAGTTTAGGCTATTGTATTAACTTATTTAATTTAGTTTATAAAGCTCAAGCTGCATAAATGATGTATGTTCTTTTAAAACAACAAGGACAAATTGTTGGTGTTCAAACTTTCAACTTATTAAGAAAAGATAATACTTGTTTTTGTAGAAATACTCCTAAGAATAAAATATCTCAAGTATATAGCAATTATGTGTATATAGTATTAAATATGAATATAATTATATTATACATGCTTTTCTCTTCAGCTTTAGGTTCATATTTGTCTCTAATTTATTTTTTAAATGTAAAGCATGTTTTATCTTGCAATTGAACAGTGTTCTAAACTTTAAGAAATGTTTTTGGTGATTTATGTTTAACTGATTGACATCTTAAGGTATTGATATTTTTATAATAAGAAAAAGCAGTAATTTATTTGGCATGGGATATATTAGTTCCAACAGTATTTTTAAAGTACTATTTTTTCGTTCTGTGCCTATTTAAAACAGTGCCTCTCTTTGAAGGTGCTAATAATACCTATTGAAATATATGATGAGGGTGTAATTAATGCTTCAGTCTTGATTATTCTGAGATAAAGTGCACTTTGGTCACTGGGATGGTCAAAGTCACACAGGTTATTTTATCTTTCACAATCTCGCAATTTTTGCAGCAGTTAATATCAGCATGTGCACAAATTTTCACAGAAACCTAAACTGTACAAGATACCTGACTCTATACAGAACTGGGACATAGGGAAACTACATTGATTGTAATGTTTTTCTTTTCCACAAGACTGTTAAAGTATGGCCAAATGCGGACTATATAACTAACACTTCAGATAACTGTGTGGGCCTATTCCTTTTTCCGATGGGGAACAAAATTCACACGTGATCACCTGTGTTTGAGGTGCAGGGAGATAGATATTAGAGGAAGTTTATGCTCAACTCTTTTAACCACCTCAGTGAGGAAGAGGAGGGAGAAACACAATAATGAAAAGCAATATTTTAATGGCAAGTTTGGGGGAGGTACAAGATGATTGAAGAGAGTCTGAGCGCTTTTTCTCATCTTCTGGAGAATTTTTAATAGTCCAAACATGATTTCTTGTACAAAGGCTACTTTTCACCATACTGTGGTTGTGACTAAAATCTCACATTAGGTTGACTATTTAATTTAATCTTTTTCCCAAATTAGTATTTTTCCCCTCATGTAGCCTGTTATGCCCCAAACATTATCATGTTTAAATGCCTAAGTCAGCTAGAAATCCACAAGAATGACCCCACTATCTTGGCCTTTGAGGATGACACCTTAAATGTAGAATAGATTCACTCAGAATTTGAGACTGCCACACATTTATTCAGGCCTGCTGTTTTAAGAAATATTTAAAGTATCTTTTTTCCCCACTCCAAAAAAGAAGGTAAACTGATTATGACGGACACAGATTGCCTTCCTCTATAAAAAGGAAAGTCAGCCACGATCATTAACATTAAACCAAATATTTGGAGTCAGAAAGAGATAAAGGTAGCTTCTTAGGCCCTATCAAATAAGGGACAGACTCAAAGAAATGTTACATTACTTCTCTTTTCTAGCTGCCAACCTTGGGGTGGGTATGTATGTACACCATATGTGTTCAGGGCGGCTTTTGAGAAGGTTACACTATAGCTATAGATGATGTGTTGGTGTTCTTAATCTCAAGAAAAGAGAAGCAATAAAAATGCAGAATGATTATCAGTAAAACATGACTTTCGTAAATGTGGACAGAGCAATGGAAACATAAGGGCCAGTTAGAAGATTTATGGGCCAAGTTAGTTTTGAAAACTCTTTTGAACAGCAAGCAGACTACACTTTCCCTACCGTAAGTTCTTCTCCTGGGAAATCGAGCGATATGGACACACTCAAGTTTTGGCTGAATAAATATCAATGTCATTTAATTAGGTTATTGAGAGAGCACTCCTGTAAAAAGAATATCATCATGCTCTTAACATTATCTTTAATTTAAAAAAATCAGAAATATTCGTACTAGAAGAGAATTTCTGATTATTCAGTCACCGTCTTCATGTTTCACCCCGTGTTCTTTAGACAAGCACAAAGAGAAGCACTGAAGCAGCCTTACCTGTTTCTCTTAAAGAATCACTAATGCTTTTACTTGGAGAAAGGCAAGGGCATACTCTTAGGCATTTAGTAAACACTCAACTAAACTAAAAGACTTCAAAGTGTGATTGGTTTCAAGAACCATCTCCATCTTGGTTTTTGACACCCCTGAGCAGCCATGACAAATTGAACATAAAAAAACAATTAATTGCTTTCCTATTAAAACAACATCCCATATAGGCTTTATTCTTTATCTTCCCTAATTTGGTGCTTTCCAAGCCATCTTTAAAGTGCCCTTCCTCCAAACCTAAAAAGTACTTCTTCGATAAAAACTGCTACTCACCACAAACATTCCAGTTTTTTAAACTTAAATTTTGCTTTTATTGAAAGTCTCCCATTTGGTACATTAAGTACAAAATGTAGTGCAGACTTCTCTCCAGATTTTAAGTGGGACTCGGTAATGAAAAATGCCACCAGCCACTTTCCTAATAATGGCATCTACGATGCCATCATGTATGCAAGCAATAAAATTCTTCAGGGTATGTTTTTATACTGAAATTTTAATACGAATGCCTCTAGCCACAAGGAGATAGAGAATTAACTTCTAGAAATGATACTATAACTTCTCGGGAAGAGAAGGGGAGGGCATTATTCCTTGGATTCAAGTAACTGTCAAGGGCATCTTTACTTTTCCAAAGGGTATGGATAGTGAAAGAATTAAGCACATCTGCACTACGTCATCAAGCTCCTTTCATTTTCTGTGAAGTTTAACATAACATGCAGGTTGGCGTACTTACCTTCACCAGGTGACCTACCCCAATTAAAAACAAATACTCCAACCTAAAAAAGTACTAAACTTTTTACAAAAACCTTTTAAATATACCCTGTCCCATATATAGATACACATTTGGATTTTTTAAAAGAGTACTTGTAGTAGTCATGAGTATATAAAGAAAACGACAAGCTTCATAGTGCTGCAGGGTTGCTAAAGACTCATTGATGCCTTTAAAAACCGTATATCAAAAATTCTTCTGTGAGTTCACAGTTATGTTTTACTTTCTCTCGTCAACTTTGTGGAAACAGGGTGGTTGTTTTCCCTTCAAATTTTAGATCCCACTTCTGGTTATATTTAAAGCCTTAAGTTCTTATGCTGAGAATATTGTCTGTGATAACTCTAATTATTATCTTTCTGGACTAGATATGTCCAGAGGAAAGGGCACCAACAGGAGCAAATAAACTTCTAAGGAACAAAGGTCTTATTTTTTTTGCAGGTATCCTTGCTATAATGCAGAATAGAAGGTTAATTAAAATTTCTTACATCACATGATATTCATGTTAGCGGGTCTAAGATTAAGCACATGGTATTAATAAGCTAAAATTAACTCAAAAGGCAAGAATGTCTTAATGTTTTCATTCTTCAATTTTGTATTCTTCAAGAATGTATTAATATAAAAACTGTGGCTAACCAGTTCTTATTCTATAGAACTGTATTGACACCTGTAGTGGATCGTGTTACTTCTTCATTCTCATCCAATTTTAGTAGAATCAAATTGCTTTTTATTTTCATATTACTACCTACTATAGATTCTTCAGATTTAGAAAATATGAGTCTGATATATAAAGACCATTAGATCTACTTTTAAAACCCTTTCTGTGAATTTATGCATATATGTATATATGTAAAAACACTGTTGATTTCCAATTCTGTTTTTCCATAGGAATGAAATTTTTATAGAAATTGTTCTCTTCACTTAAATATCTTAACATGAATTATTTACATGGGTTTTTAATACAATTCATTCTTCTCTATGCCCCGTAATCATGTTCTCATGAGCAGATAACTTTGCTTTCTTTACTGATACAGTAAAGAGGAATAAAAAATTAGGAACTGAAATAAGCAAGAGTGAACAGAGAGGTGGACAGAAAGAGACTGCTGATCTCCTGATCAGAGCAGTGTATGTTAAGACAAGAGAAAAATACTTTAAGTGCAGTAGGGATATGAACTATAAAGTAGAAGTCTTTGTAATAGCATACTGATGGGATCTGTTGCCCCCAGGTCTTTCTCTATTACTTACCTTTTTCTTTAGGCTTAAAAGACTTTCATCCTATTGGGCCATTTTCTGCACTGTTTTATGAGGTAAAAAATTCCTCTAAAGTCAATCATGGTTTTCTACTTTTTGGACTGAGCGTTTGGCAGAACTAGCACATGGCTTCTACAAGATAGTTTTTAACTCATTGGAGTCACTGAGGGTTACATGATGGTATCCTTCTTCCTAAAATTTGTGATGGTAGATTTAGTGAGAGAGTAAATCAAGAAATCTCATTGTAGCATATTTTAATAAGTAAATACCAAATACATAGAGTGATATATACACAGGTTTGGAAAGAAACACAGTAGTCTGTGGGGACCATTATGATAACAGAATTGTATTATATATTACATATTATGTGGATATTGGAATGTATCACTTTGGGGGAGGGGTCTCCATTCATTAGCAATCATATCTGTATATAAAACTTTTTTTTTTTTAACCAAACTAGCGTTTTATTTTGTGAGTGACAATTGACTGATATTTTTGAGTAAGTGTTATCTGGGTTTTTGAATTGTTGACTGGTCAGTTTGAAAAGGTATGTTATCAGAATTTTAGAGTTAACTCCAATGTGAAAAAAGCATACACAAAAAGTAATTCTTTTCTAGCTATATGAATGTAAAATATTTGCATATAGTGTATATATTGTGTAACATATGTATATTTGGTCACAAAGGCATAGAATTGGAAACATTGTAAAATTAAGCACTTTAATTCCTATTAAATATTAAGCATTTGTATCTTGTAAATAAATACGTCCTTAAATGAATTATAAAGACTTAAATGTTATTGCAGCCAGGATTGGAGATGTTCACATGATTTTGTTTGTCTCAGAGAAAAGTTACTCCAATAGAGTACCAATGCTGCTTCCTACCTCTCATTCCCTACCAAAACCTGTGTAAATCTCTCAAGAATAAGGCTGTGACAGAAGTCCGGGTTCCCTAGGTGTGGAAATAGGGACTTCTCCCTGTGATAACTCCAAGATTACATCGGCAGGAAGCACTACAACAGTGCTGCTCTCTTCTCTGAGAAACGACTGCTCTACTCCATAGTTAATGGTGTTCGCCTAAATTTTCCAGTCATATGTGGGGAAACAGACATGGAAATGGAAGTCAGAGAAACTGTCTGAGTTGTAGTCCTGCTATTACGTATTATATGACCTTATACAATTTACCTGAGTCCCAATAATAAAGTCTTATGGCCAGTCCAAGAAATATGAAAAAGGCACTTGCTGACTACAAAGCACTCTACAGGTAAATTGTATTTCATGGAATGCTTCACTGGGTTTCACCCAGTTACTGGCTTTTGATTTAAAACATAAAGCATATCTCAAAAAGGAATGTGTGAACAGTATGATTTCACAGGTAAAGTAATGAATTAATTTATTAATTGATACCCAAAAACAATTAGCATCAGGGGCGCCTGGATGGCTCAGTCGGTTGAGCATCCGACTTCAGCTCAGGTCATGATCTCGCCATCCGTGAGTTAGGGCCCCACATCAGGCTCTGTGCTGACAGCTCAAAGCCTGGAGCCTGTTTTGGATTCTGTGTCTCCCTCTCTCTCTGCCCCTCCCCCACTCACGCTCTGTCTCTCCGTCTCTGAAAAATGAATAAACCTTAAAAAAAATTAATAAAAACAATTAGCATCAGCTGCAGAATTCCTTAAACTAAAGGTTGTCCTTGGCTTATTGATATGACTTGTTTGAGTTCACCTTATACCAGATTAGAAACATGGTGGAGAGAGCCAGTGTGGGTAACTCAAGGCTTCTCGAACGAATGTACATAGGAATCACTTGTTAACGTGCAGATTCTGATTTAACACGTTTGTGATGACACAGTTCCAACAAGGTCTCAGGTGATGTTGATGTTCTGCAAACCATTCTTTGGAGTGGTGGTTTATACTCATACATTAACATAGCGGCTCATACTTAACTGGCTAGAAATACCTGACTTCCATTATTTGTGACTTTAGACACAAACGCTTTCTTGAAACGTTGTGGGACTTAGGTGATATTTTAGTAAATTGCCTAGCCCACATGAGGCATTCAGCACATAATATCTTATTTTTAATTGAACTATAGTTAAATAATTATTTCCAGGTGTACAATATACTGATTCAACAATTATATATATTATAAAACGTTTGCCATTAGTTACCATCTTATAATATTGACTATATTCTCTCTACTGTACTTCTCATCCCCATGACTTGCTTTTATAACTGGAAGTTTATATTTCTCAAACACCTTCACAAATTTCTCCCATCCTCCCACCCCTCTGGCATCCACCACATCTCTATGAGATTTTTTTGTTCGTTTGTTTTTTAGATTCCACATATAAGTGAAATCATATAGTGTTTATATTTCTTTGATTTACTTCACGTATTGCCCTCTAGGTCCATCCCTGTGGCAAGTGACAAGATTTATTCCTTTTTATGAAAGAACAGCAGAACATATTCTATTGTATTTATATATACCACATCTTTATTGATAGATAACTTACGTTCCTTCCATATCTTGGCTATTGTAAATAATGCTGCACTAAACTAAACATATATCTTTTTTAACCAGTGTTTTCTTTTTCTTTGGGTAAAGAGCTGAAAGAATTAATTGGGTGGTATGGTATTTTTATTTTTAATTTTTTGAGGAAGCTCCATTCTGTTTTCCAAAGTGGCTGCACCAATTTACATTCCCGCCGCACCAACAGTGCATGAGGGTCCCACTTTCTCCATCGTTGCCAAGAGTTGTTATTTCTTATCTTTTTGATAATAGCCATTCTGACTATAAGATGATACCTCATTGTGGTTTTGATGTGCGTTTTCCTGATGAATAGTGATGTTGAGCATCTTTTCATGTGTCTTTTGGCCATCTGTATGTCTTCCTTGGAGAAACATCTATTCATGTCTTATGCCCATTTTTATAATTGGACTATTTGTGGCTTTTTGAGCACTTTTGTGGTTCCATACAAATTTGGGGATTATTTGTTCCAGTTCTGTAAAAAACACTGTTGGTATCTTGATAAGGATTGTATTAAATTTATAGATTGCTTTTGGTAGTAAGAAAATTTTAACAGTATCCTTCCAACCTGTGAACATGGTGTATCTTTCTGTTTATTTGTGTTGTCTTCAGTTTCTTTAATCACTATCTTATTGTTGCAGAATATAGGCCTTTCATCTCCTTGGTTAAATTTATTCCTACACATTTTATTCTTTTTGATGCCGTTGTAAATGGGGTTTTCTTTTTTAAATTTATTTATGTTAAATTGTATTTATTTTGAGAGAGAGCACAAGCAGGGGAGGGGCACAGAGAGAGGGGGAGAAAGGGAATACCAAGCAGGCTCTGCACTATCAGTGTGGAACCCAATGCAGGGCTCGAACCCATGAACCATGAGATCATGATCCAAGCCAAAACCAAGAGTGAGACACTCAACACACTGAGTCACTCAGGTGCCCCTTAACTTGATTTATTTTGAGAGAGGGAGAGCAAGAGCAAGCGGGAAGGAGCAGGGAGAGAGAGGGAGAAAGAAAAAGAATCTCAAGCAGGCTCCATGCTCAGCCAGCCTGTAGCCCAATGTAGGGCTCGGTCCCATGACCCTGGGATCATGACCTGACCTGAAATCAAGAGTCAGACACTTGACTGACTAAGCCACCCAGATGCCCCAGTGTTGTTTTTTTTTTCTTAATTTCTCTTCCGTGAGTTTGTTATTAGTGGATAGAAACACAACAGATTTCTATATGTTGATTTTGTATTCTGCAACTTTACTGAATTCATTTATTTCAATAGTTTTTTGGTGGAGTCTTCATGGTTTTCTACACATAGTATCATGTCATCTGCAATATAGCAGTTTTACTTTTTTCTTACCAATTTGAATGTGTTTTTTTTCTTATCTGATTGCTGCAGCTAGGAGTTTCAGTACTATGTTGAATAAAAGTGGTGAAGGGCACCTTGGCGGCTCAGTTGGTTATGCATCTGACTCTTGATTTCAGCTCAGGTCATGATCTCATGGTTCATGAATTCAAGCCCCGTATCAGGCTCTGCACTAATGGTGCAGAGCCTGCTTGGGATTCTCCTTCACTCCCTCTGTGCCCCTTCCCTGCTTATGTTCTCTGTCTCTCAAAATAAATAAATAAATTTCAAAAAAAACCCAAAAGAATAAAAGTGGTGAAAGTGGATATCCTTGTCTTGTTCCTGACCTTAGAGGAAAAACTTTCAGCTTTCACCATTTAGTATGCTAGCTATGGGTTTGTCATATATGGTCTTTATTATGTTGAGGTATATTCCTTCTATACTCACTATGTTTTTATCATGAATGGATGTAGAATTTTGTCAAATGCTTTTTCTGCATCTATTGAGATGATCGTATGATTTTTGTCCTTCAATTTGTTAATTGACTGATTTGTGTATTTTGAGCCATCCTTGCATCCCTGGAATAAATCCCACTTGATCATGAGGAATGATCCT